>NC_067286.1:48669090-48980854 GCF_020740795.1 Apus apus | reverse complement strand
CTGTGGAAGACTTAATTTGTAGGCTAGTTACCAGCCCCTTCCAAAGAAACAAACTGAAAGAGACAGCAACTTATAATTGAACTCCTTTAGTATTTACTTTACTTTGTTTATAGTTGCTGTAAAAGCAAAACCCAGAATATACTTCTTTGTGCAAAAAATAAGTGAGGAAAAAAAAGATGGGTCCAGAACAATTTGGTTTGAAAAATGAAAATTGTTTCTACTCTGTCCAGACTTGGGCATCCTGTGTATATTATGTTGTTAAAGTTTTTAAAGTGACTTAGTTGCACAGGTCCTATTTTCAGAAGGCAGACTCTAGCCAAGTCTTTCAGAGAATCAGAGGAACTTAAAATCTGCTTGTTTAATGCTTGTTTTGTGTTTTTCAGTGTCCAGGCCAAACAGTTTAGAGAGCAGCAGAAATGCTTCCAGCAGTAGTTCACCTCTCAATTTAAAAGGTAATCTTTTACAGCTGAGTTCTGAAAAACAGGAAGTGGAATACATGAAACTGTGTACAAAACACTCTTTTCCTTCCAATTAAATTTGAAGACTGGTGTTTTGAAATTGTAATGATTATGCAATCTGGACATAGCTGTCTTGGGAATCAAAACTGCTGGCAAGAAGCATTTTTCTAAGATTGGTTCTGGCAAGGGGTGGCTTTTAATGTAGGCAGTCTAGTTTTGCTTCAGTCTGACTGGCATCATGTTGTGGGAAGTATCAGGCCACTCTTAGATTCCTTTTACAACAACAGGTCTCTGATGTTCTTACTCTGTACACAGCTTATGTTATGGAATCAGTGTGCTCTGGAGATTTGCTTAAGCTGAAATTGTGCATCCTTGAAGCACGCCAGGAGACCTGGCACTGTGGAAAAATCCACTTTCTGCTTTCCCACTGGCAGGTTCTGGCTCACAGATCACATGCAGTCAAGACTGGGAGAACTTCTAGTGGCACAGAGGTGGTAAAGAGGCCACTTTACTATCTGTGTTATTCCTGTTCTTTGGACAAGTAGTTGTGCTTGTTTAACACAAACTCCAAGTATGTAAAGTGAGACATTTTTTTGTCCTGATTTTTCAAAGTTCTGACTGCCTTGGTTCCGTGGAAGAGAAAAGTAAGGTCAAAAGTGCCACCTAGTCTGTGTGGAAGTGGCTCTGGATGATAAACCTCTTACCTCAGTGAGAAATATAGTGAAATGAGGGAAGAACTGTCTTTAATTATCTCTGTGCTTCTCTTCAGGTTCCTTAGATCATCTCCATGGTAGAAGTGAGAGCCTCAGCAGTGAAGATACGGTGCCAAGCAGAGAGGCGCCAGCCTTGCTTCGAGACATCTATCCCTTACACTCTGCTTCTGGTGTCTTGAGCCCTAGCAGCAGGCATGAGTCCTCCTCCCACAGGAGTGGTTTGATCTCTTATGATACACCTCAGAAGAGTACTTCATCCCAATCTTACACAGGCAGGCAGCGGTCTGCCTCACCTGGCAGTGAGATGGTAACTTTGAAGGAGTTTTTGGAAGAGAGCAACAGGCTGTCTCCACCAAGTGTAAGTAAATAGAGCTAGATAACCCATCTCAGATGTCAAAAAACTGTTCAAAGCTGGTTCAGGTGATGAGGGCACAGAGAAACAAGTAAAGATAAGAAGATCCTTGTTAATCCATGTACAACTTGCAGAGAACTATCAAATCTTGCAAAGTGAATGAAACAGTTCCAACAACTGAGGCAAGATTATCTTTCACATATCACTCTGCTATTTTATTTTGGTCTGTCAGCTAGAGCAAGTCAGGCAGATAATTCACTGTAAATACTATGTATTGGACTGCTGGGGCTTTTAATACCAAACACTTGTGGACAAGGTTTTATATTATATCATTAGTTCTCGGCTTCAGGTATTTTTATTTGTGAGCTAATAAGTTTTCTGTGCAATTTTCAGCTGCTAAATCTGTAAATAGAAGTTAAACCAAGCAGTATTTTTCAGTTGACGAGCAAAATTTGCAGTTGTCAAGACCATCTTCTAATCTGAAAATACCATCACTGCATTTGAGAGAGAATATTTTTCTTGCCGAAGGAAGTTCTTCGTGCTTTCTCCGTGCCTCATGTTTGTGTGCTGACTAGCACTGTTCTCCTTGTTCGGTGACCACAAGAATAATGCTGCATGCTAAACTGCTTGGTCAGAAATTAAATGTTTGTTTTCTAAATGGTATTTGTCTTTTACTGCTCAGATGTGCTGTACGGTAGTGAGGTGTTAATATCTTAAGAACAATTCACTGATAGTGTAAATGAACAGATGTTTCTATTTCATTAATGCCTTGGTAACAGTATTGAAATCAAGAGTTGTGCCATTATATGGCATTGATAAATTCTGGTCCTTGAATTTTCAGAGCAATATTAAATATGCCTCCTATTCCCTCATTATCTTAAATACAATTAATAGCTTTTAGAGAGGTTTAATTTTATTATTATTTTGTCTGTAACTGTCTGACCATGTCTCCATTTTTGTTCTTTCTGTCATCCTTGTTCCTGCTCAGCGTCGGTGCAGTTTAAATGAGAGTGACATTATTTCATTGCACCAATTTCTGTTAGAAGCTGATGCACTGTATCCCTCTTGCTACTCCTTATGTCCTTCCCTCCATCAGGAACCTTCAAAGCCACTCGAATCAGTCCTCAGTCATTCATGTCCTGACAGTGTGAGGCACAGAACAGGCAGGGGAAATAGGAGATCTGCTTCACTATATATCCCCAGGGTATCCGTTCTTGCTATGAAGGCAACAGCTCCCAACTTAGCACAGCTTTTGCTAGAATATTAATACTTATCAAAGCACACTGTAACTCTTAGTTGTTATTTTAAAGGCTGCCAGATCACTTGCATTAATTGCTCATAAACTATTTCCAGTGCTTGTTCATAAAAATGCATGTTTTTGGAGGACTAGTCATTCCATAATGTTAATACGCGTAACAGAAGTTTAACTTGAATTTAAAAATAACCCTAACACTTCAACATTTTCTTGAGCATAGAAGTCTTCCCACTGTACTATTACCATTGATAGTGTTCACTTCTACCAAATTAGTTGAGTTTTGTGACTGGAAGAAATGTTTGGAACACTAGTGAAATGAATATATTATGTTTTAATATAGTCCCTTGAGAAGAGCAAAGTGAATTCCATGAGCTTGTTTCACCACATTTTTTGTAAAGGCAGCATGTCCCTTACCTATTCTGAGCATGCTTCATACTAGTAGTCCAATGGCAGATGGTCTAACATCACCATTTTGGGGTTGCATGGACCATGCCCATGAAGTACTCATTGTGTGTTTTCTTTTACTGCCAGGTTAGTTATCTGATTTAAATTTCCAAGTTAATTGTGGGCAAGCAATAATTTCTCCCTTTTTGTAATGATTTTTTGTACATTTCATTATATTGTAAACAAAGCTTTTACAGTAGAGTGTTATCCAGATGAACTGTATTCTGGAAGATGACAGACCATCCATATCTTCTGTTACCAATGGCCATTATTATTACGGTATTGATATTACAGTGACACATGTGAAAGGAAGCAAAATAGCTGCTGCCCAGGTTGCAAGTGAGATTAATTTTTGTAAATTTCAGACAATCTGGCAAAAAAGGCTGTCATGATCTAATGATGATGAGCGTGTTACTTCTTGATTTGGATTTATACCCACTGTAAACATATCTTCTGTTCCTCACTCTAAATATAAAATCTATGGTTGTATTTATGTTGAATTAAGTGGGAAGGAAGATTACCTGAACACAAAGCTCTGCATGATTCTTTAAACAAAAAGTATTGATACTAACGTAGCACATGCATATTTTCTTACACCAGGACACCTCCAGTATCAGAGATGACTTGCTCAGCGATTATTTCAGGAAAGCAAATGAGCCTTCAGCTACTGGGAACCTCCTGGTTCAGCCGTCCAGGAAGGAGGCTGCTAAGATACCCACTAATCTTGTTGCTCCAACTGTAAAAATGGCTGTCGCCAATGAAGAAGGAAGAACAGCTAAGTCTGGCAATTACATGAAGCCAAACCTCAGACAAGTTGAACCTGAGCCTCTGGCAAGCTCCCAGGGATCCCTTAAGCTTTCTCACACACCACAGCACCAGCCTACCAGTGGGATGCGGCAGGCAGCGCAGCCCCAGCAGCCGGGAACCCCAAGCAGGAGGAGTACGTCACTGAGCAGGGCATTTAGCTTAGCCTCTGCAGACCTCCTCAGAGCCACTGGTCCAGAGACGTACAGGCAGGAGAGCCCTCAGAGGTCATCTGCAGACCTACGTGGGGGCAAGGATGCAGTCAGTCAGACCTCTAGGGCTTCTGTGCCAACAAGCTCTCAGGCAACCTTGAGAGACAGGCCACAGTCTGCAAAGGTGGCAGGTTCCTTGCAAGGTGTCGATTCCCGCTGTCGGCAGCTCGATGCAAGGCGCCTTTCCCTGGCCTCGCCAAAAGATGAGAGGCCTCTCTCCTTCCACCAGTTCTCTGCCTCACCCACTGCATCCACCAGCAATCTCAACATGCAGCAACAGGAGCATGTGAATCCTGGGCAACACTACTCACCTGCTTCACACACTCCCTCTAAAGTCAAACCCAAGCCAGCCCCTCGTACTGGGGAGATGGCCACAGTGGCCACTGCCAGAGCTGTTTCCAGCAGCACTGAGGGAAATATTTCCCTAGGGCAAGGTCAGGGTGATGCCCTACTTACCAAGTGCCAGGGTAAGCTGCTAGAAGGCAGCGCTGGGACCATGGAGGACCCCATGAGAGGAGGCAGCTCCAACAGCACTGCTGGGTCTCCAGATCCCCAGGGCGATCAGCAGACGGTTTGGTATGAGTATGGATGTGTGTAACCCCCAAATGCAGTTAGTAGTATTTGTGTTTGGCATTGCTGATATGTGGATAGCATTTGTCTGGACACTGCCAGGTCTTCAAAGGCATCACCTGCGTCCTCTCTTGGTGTTCTCTGGGTCCTGTTTTCTAGTTGGACGAAGTATGATTAAGAGAAACAAGGAGCAAAACCCTAGCCCTTCTTTTGATACTGTTGTGCCTAAAACAAAGTGGAAGTCTGACCTAATCCCACAGCGAGCCTTGCACCTGGTTCTTACAGGTGCTGAGCATTCCCCACTCCCAATGAAGTTTAGCAGGGTCCTCTGTCATTGCTGCACTGTGCACCCCTCTTACCTGCATTAAAGAAGAGTTTCACAGGTCATGTGTGCGCTGAACCCAGACCCACCATCGATATTTAACTTTACAGTACTGAAATGGTCATGTAAAAGCCAATCTTCTCCCCCAAAAACAGAACCAGACACTTGGCTTAAGTAGCTTAAAGAGAAAGCTGAAGAGCAAAAGTGTGTGGCTTTAGCCAATGGATCTCTTAAATTAATTTTTCTTGCCACAGCCACATTCTATAGAGGTAACATGTAGACTTCAAGGGTCACATCATCCTTCCCCACTGGGACTGTGTAAACACAGAAGCCAGTGTAATTTACCCCTGCTGCCTTCACTAAAGCTGCAGGTCAGTGGATTCTTTATTCTGCAAGCCAAGTGGTGCTGCATTTTGAAACTTGATTTATCTTTTATAGAAACACTGGAACTAATGCAGCCTTTCAGGGGAGATGCTATTTCAATTGCAAAAGTGGCATCTCATGTACAAAAGTGTCTTGTATGTATATATGAATCTCAAGTATTGTATAGGAATGCTGTGTAAATTGTATTATTACATCCTTGTGTGCATGACAGCCCACATTCTAAGCAATATGTGGGATTTTGTCTCTTAGAAATCCTTGTTTATGTGTCCAATTTTGCTTAGTATAGAAGGCAAAAAAATTTTGTATACATGTGAAAGAAATATACTTTTTAAAATCTATTTATGCACAAAGAAGTTCCTTGTATGTTTCTGTCCAGAGTGTCATCAGCTGCTTATGTATATATGATGAAGTGCTTATCCTTAATTCTATATTTCATGTTTGTAAAGCTGTTTTCCTCGCAATAGGCTAAACCCTTAAAAAAAACAAACTCATTTTGCTGGTTCTGATTTAACCTAGTAAAAGCTAAAACTGATTCAGCTGAGAATGTTTTTGTTATCTAGTATGTAGTAATCCCATTCTGGAAACTACAAACTTGTTTATAATAAAGATTCAAATAAAATAGATGGGTCTTGTACTTTTTTTTTTTTCCCCCTCAGAAAAATACCCACCTCTTGATTCATGGTGCTGGATGGAAGTCTGTCTGCAGTAGCTTTGTGTAAGCCTCAGTATTGATTTACAGCTCTGGTGGTTTTTTTCTTTTAGAATGTTGCCACTAACAGCATATCAGAAATCATTGGTTGTAACCCTTCTTACTGAAGACTTTAGGAGGAATGATCATGCAAATTAAGTGATTTCCAGGCCAGGGTAGAATCAGACCATTAGATTTTTATGCTTCTCTGACCACTTCTGACCAAGCATGTTGTCAGCTTTGATGAAGCTTGCATTTTGTACAATCTGTTTCATGCTTAACTCTCAGGATGCTTTACAAAAGTGAGAACTTATTAATCTTTGAACATGAAGAGCAGCAACAGTAACTTTCTGCCTTATCTGCTGTTTAACATGTGAACCATCGTTCTAAAATTCTGTCCTATATAGCAGTTTTAGAACATACCGAGTGTTTTCGATAAACCAAAATTCTTCTTCCAGAAATTCCCTCTCAACATTCGTTCTTTGCCAGATCACGAGAGACTCGTGTTTCTCCCTTGTTTCATCTCCTTTTTCGAGCCATGTGCTTGGTTGCATGGCAGGCTGGACAACTGAGGAAGTGATCTGCAAGTTGTCAGTTGCTGTAGATCTGCTTTTGCTGTAATACCCACTTGCTCCTTGGTTGGCATTTACTGAGTTATTTACAATTATTTACTTTCTCAGTTTTCTAGTGAGTTTGAATAAAAATATATTTAATAGTTACATACTTTCAAGTGTGAGATAATTTTTCAATATAATGGAACAACTGTTGAAGCATGTGATGGTGTGGTGTTTGGGCCGTCCTTAGGTATAGGTGCCTGTCCTGCTGCAGCAGGTGCAGTCATTTTGCTGTCTGCTCAATTAATTGTTTTCACCTGTTTTTTGATAGATGTTGGTGGCTCCCAGGTAACTGTGCTCCCACCATGTTCTGCACCATCAGGTAAGAAATTGGGGTGGGCTTGAGAACGAGGTGTGCCTTTGCCTTTCCAGGGTGTCCAGAGCAGTCCTTAAATGGGTGTTTTGGTCTGTCAAAGCTAGCAGAGGAGAGATGTCAATTGTGTTGAGAGAGAGAGAGGAAACAGCAAATCCCCCTGCCTTTGTGCTGGTGGAGCTGAGCAGGTAGAGCTGCTGTGAGGAACTGGCTTGCAGAAGGTGGCAGGAGCTGCCGTGAGAGGTTTCCCTGTGAGGGGAAAGCAGAGGAGACAGAGCTGTCAGACCTCTTCAGGCTTCTCGAAGAAAAGGGAACTTCCAAGAAGAAAAGCAGAACTGCAACGAAGCGGCGGCTCTTGCAGCTCGCACGAAGCCGAAGGCAGCTGAGCCCCGCGCTGCGTGGGCCGGGCCGCTGCCCCAGGATGGCGGCTGCAGGCGCGTGCGGGCCGGCCTGTGCCGCGGCGGGACGGGGCCTGCTCTTACGGAATGAAATAGATAAGTATCATAGCTGTTTAATGCCTTTGGTGTATGGTATGAAAGTTTATGGGAGAGCTAAACAGCCTCTGCTTTAAGAAAATATCCTCAGGTAAAATGTAAGAGGCTCACACACCTCTCCAATATCAGGTGCTGGCTGCCTTCAGATTCAGGATGGAGCTGGGCTGCCACGCTAGGAACAGTGGACACCACCTCCATATGAAAATCTCCAAAATTTGCAAGTCAAAGATCACCTCATTTACTGTTTTTTTTTGAGTAGTTGGTATGGTCTGAAAGTGTGAGACATGTTAATGGCAAGTAAAGTAGTTTGTGTCTGAGAATGCACTGCTAAGGAAGAACATGAGAATCTGAGAAGGATATTCCAGCTGGAGAAGTACAGCTCTCCAGTGGACTGCTGAGTCATCTCTAGAGACTTGCAATGGAGGAAAGAAGTTTTCTGCATGGAGTGGGAAAGTATTCCTGTGAAGGACCAAAGTGAAGGTTTTGTAGTGCTTCTAGTCTGATTGTTTTACCATTCGGCAGGGTGTTCTGAAGGTTATGGGGTGTGGAAGGCTGTGTTCCCTTGCTGATTTAAATTCTCTGACCAAAATTGTCCCATTCATGCTAAACCCATGGAAGATGCTTCCCTGCACCTTTGGAAGAGGATTGTGAATGAAAGTAGAAGAAATACTGAGAATCAGGAGTCCTTGCTCATAAAAGTGCAAAAGCCTGTGGGAGTTCAGGAAGCATCTGGGCAATGCTCCTAAGTTGTATGGGTTAGTGTTAGGTAGTCCTGTGAGGAGCAGGGAGCTGGACTCGGTGAGCCCTGTGCGTTGCTTCCAACGCATCAGATTCTATGAAGAGACACATGGAGAGAACAGACAGGCACAAGATGTGTGGGATAGACTTTGTGTCAATTGAGTTGGGATTCAATTAAAATTAAGCCAAGGTGGGTAAGCTTCAATTTCCTCAGTCTCTTGAGCTTGCCCACAACTTTTTTTGGTCCATAAGTAAATGAGAAAAAGGGGTAGAGCACTTTAGAGAGCTGTGTTAACATTTTGTAAGCAGGACTATACAGCTTAGGTACTCCATTTCCATTAGGCCTTCCAGCTGTCTGGTAATGCTGTTCCTCTTCCATGTAGACTAGATTTAGATCAGTTAGAGCACAAAAGGTCTAAATCAGCATCTGATGAGGGCACAAGTACACACACTCCAGAACACAGCTTTAATACCTTTATTGACACAAGGATCTTTTTGCTGTTGCCACTTTTACTTACATTTCCACATAGTAGTATCTTGCTCCTTGATAGCTGAGGCTTAAAGGAGCTGGGTAATGTGTGTTTGATGGGAAACAGTATATTTTAATGTTTTTTTATGTCCTTAAAACCACTTCTTTCAAGAACAACCACGTTATATTAGCAGAAAACTCTTTGCGTGGTATGTGCAAACAAGCCTTCTTGCTAGATCCTGTCTTACAGCTCAGATAATGCAACCAGCTACCTCAGTCTGTCCAAGCTTACCTTATCTCCAGCACCTTTCCTTCTTCCATGACTTCTCTTTAGCACTACATGCCTTTCTGTTCATCAACCCAGAGTGTTGTTTTCATCTGTTTCCTTCCCTTTGCTTCACTTCACTTTTTGCATCCTGTTTCCCTCCAGATCTAGTTCCAGCTTCCTCTACTCTTCCTGTGCCTGCTTCCCTGGCTAAAGGTTTTAGTCATCTGTCAGCCAGCTCTCACCATTTTCCCATTTTTTCTTGCTATTGTCATTTATTTCTACCTCTTTATCCTTGCCAATCTCTTATGGAGTCTCATTCTCAAGTCTTAAGGTCAGTATGTAGTCCTGATCTCAGTATTTGTTCCTGGTACTTCCTGATGCTTCCTTAGTGCTTTGTCCAATGTCTTCTCAAACATCACCTACACTTCATGCTTTATCCTTGACCATTCTGCTTGCACATTTTGCCCAAACACACCAGTGCCGTTAGTTCAAGAAGCCTTTCCTCTCTCACATCCCTCCATAGTTTGCACTGCTGTTGTCATCTCATCATGTCTCTTCCCCACATACTCCTCCATTTTGTTTTGTGTTCATGACCAGTGGTGGGCAAGCCTTGAAGCAGGCAGTATGCCGTGAGCTATAAATCACTGCAGGTATTTGTGGTGCAGAAGATGCATGTTTGCATGATCTTCAAATTTCAAAATCTACTTATTAGCTACTTAGATGTCTCAAATATTTATTAATCACAATAAATACAGAATTCTACTGTTTGCAGCAGGATTTTAATGCAAGATGTTATGACAGTTTCTAAGCTTGCTTGCTATATGTATTAGGACCAGCAGATCTCTGATTGTTTTAAGTTCTATGAGAATTGTTAGCCCTTAAAAATACTAATAGGATGATAGGTGCATTTAAAAAGGTCCATACCACTTTTTGCATATTGTTTCTATTTAGTCTTAAGTTTTTTTAACAGTATGAGTTTCTACATGATTTTCATTGTTTTAGAATTTCCTTCCTTGCTTATTTTGGCTTCTTTAATTGAAAAAAACCTGGAATTCCTGAAGCCCAGTCCTATTACCCACACATAGGTCCTGTGAACACAGAGCCTTTTCCTTGTTTATTTAACCAGCCATATCAACAGTAACAGAGTCCCATTTGGCAGATCCTGAATTCCCTTCAGTCTCCCGCCCTGTCCCATACACACACGTGCTTATGTAATCAGTCAAATGAATGAAAACAGATACTAACAAGACTATTCTATCAGATTTCACCCACATAAAGTTTTGTAACTAAAATCAAAAGGAATGTTCCCTTCGTGTGTTAAACTCTGATAATATCTGTTTGACAGGCAGTGTTTATTAGGAAAAGGAGAGTATATTTACAAGTGAATCAAACTGAAAGTGAGAAGAAAAGCAAAATGTCAACTAACTCAGTAACTCTAGTCTATTTTTTTTTAGCGCAATATCTTTATGGCAATGTTTTATGGGAAACACCAGTGTCTGGAGAATTATGTACATCTACTGCAGTTACTAAAGACCAGGGAATTTTTTGCCTTTCAAGTATTGGTTCAAGGGCATTTAGGTCCCATCTTCCCCACTGCATCAGGGCACTGGTGTATTGCACAGCCTTATGACCACAGTTCTTCTGCAACTAAAATTCCTAGGTCCATGTTGATACAAGAAAGAGCAGCAGCTCAGGAGTTCAAGTTGACATGGTTATCCATCTTGAAGAAGTCCTGATGTGTATCCAGCTTTCTTTTCCATATCTGAATGGATGTTCACACATGCATTCATAGTGGGTCAAGCTGGTTACTCCCAACATCTCCATAGTCGTGCGTGGGTCCTTCACACAACCAGTAGTTGCAAGGCCACAGATGGAAGCCAGTGTCTCTTCAGTGGCATAATAGCTGGGGAAAGAATTAATTCAGTCTGTTGTTCTGCAGCTTGCAAGAAGAGAGATATTCTAGCCTGGAATCTGGAGCAGATGTAAGGACCACAAATAACTTCCCTGCCTCTGCCTCCTAGATGATGACAAAACTCAAAACTTTTTACTCACTCTGATAGTCTTTGCATAGAAATTCTGCGTTCTCAAATTTCTTTGTGTCTACATCTTTGTGTCCTATACTGTGAATAGAAATAGGCAGAGCTCCTGGATGGCTACATAATAATCACAGCTCTTCACTCTGTAAGAGTGAGGCCTTTCTCCTGTTACAGGCAAAGGGGAGAATCATGTTCCTGCAGCTGTGCCACAGGGGCTCGCACTAGGACAACCCAACTCATCCTCTATGGGTCCGTAATCCTCCGCAGACAACAGCTGCTGACCCACACATTGGCACCCTACGGTATTGATACATCCACAAGTTCAGTCACATGGTGAGGACAGAGAGAGAATCTCCTGCTGGTTATGAGGTGTGACCCTTATAGGCAAAGTATAGATCAGGCAATTGGAATTAAATGGATCTGGACAGGGCTTCTGCTGGAATACATTTAGAGACAGATGCTGAGGACTGGAAACGAGGTCCACGTGAGAGAGCAGAGGTCTGGGAAACATGGTCTGTGAAGAAGACTGAAAAAATAGGTTGTTTAGTCTACAAAAGAAAAGTCTAAAGAGGGGCATCATGATTAATTCTCAGACACTTAAATGATTAACATTGAGAATGGTAGCAATAGACTGGTCTTTATGACTACTCACAGAAGGACAAGAAAAAAAATAACTAAAACCATAGAAGATTAAGATTTTTTTATTAGTGCAAACTTTTAAAGAACAAGCCTAGCCAGGGGATGGAGACATTGCCAGAGGAGAGGCAGAATCTTCCTCAACAGCAATTTAAGAGAACAAGTTAAAGCTCTGGA
Organism: Apus apus; assembly: GCF_020740795.1. Lineage (NCBI taxonomy): Eukaryota > Metazoa > Chordata > Aves > Apodiformes > Apodidae > Apus > Apus apus. The sequence goes on along the minus strand of NC_067286.1, from coordinate 48,968,907 downwards.
GGAGTTAGTCTGGCTTTCCTTATTGGGTCTCAGAGTAAGGAGACAGTTTAGATGTCCTCCTTCCTGCTTCATTTCTGTGACATCTGCATCATTTATAGCACCAGTTTAGCTCCATTCTTTTTGAAGCTTGCTGTTTCTGGTTATGACACACTCAAGCCAGGAGCTATTGAATTCAGTGGAGTTACTTAATCATCGCACACATTAAAATGATTTGAGCAAAGTGAGAAAACAGCAAGAATTGCCACTTGCACCGAATAATAGCTATTTGTCAGCTTTGATAGCTGCTGTATAATTTATGGAGACAAAAGGCTGTAAAATCTGTCATTTCATTTTTAGAGTTTTATACATGTCCCAAGATGCAGTTGCTAAGTGTGTGTGATGGAGGCTGTGGTTTGCAGCAGATACTGTTCTGCCCTCTTGGAAGTGGCTAAGGGGGGTGACCTAAGCCAGCAAATCCCTTTACTTCAGTGGCCTCCTTGACAGCGTATGCATGCTGAGACAAGCAAACTGTAATGGCTGGATGAAAGAAAGATAAACCAGGATTTTTCTGGAGTTTATTTTGCTCTGTAATTTTTGAATAGGAGGTTTGTGGAAGTGACTGTTTCAGCTCTACCTGAAAGGATTGATTTATCAGCTGGTCTGGTCAAGTGCTGCCTTTTTAACACACTCTAATAGACACATATTGAGTCTGATGACAAAGGCTCTGCTTTCTGGATACTTTGGTCACTTGTAGCTAACATCTGTCTGACACATCTTTGAGAATGTTCATGGTTCATCGTGACAGAGAATTGCAGCCAAGGTGGGAACTAGAAAAGAGATACTGCCCACAATGTTACTCCCACTGGTCTCTCTGCCTTCCCTGGCACCCAAAGAGGTAATCACTGTTTGTAGGTCTTCTCAGGACTTGTTCCCCATCTGCAGCCTGGACCCTGCAGGAGATGGAAATATGCAGGCACCAGTAAGACCTGGATACCAAGTGATCTCTGGCCCTGGCAGACTCTCAAGGAAGGCAAGCAGTCCAATATAATGCCTTGTTGCTCCTTATTGAGGGGTAACATGCATATTACCAAAGAAGTAACTGCACTTTGTTTGCTTGATACCAGCTTTCAGAAATTCTTTGTATCTAATAAAAAGCTTGCAATATCCAAGGGTATATGACTGTTGATAAAAAGGCACTGGAACAAATGTTTTACTTGGCTTTCTGAAAGATCCCAGTCTACGTGATTTTTCTTGATATATGTATTCTTATATATGGATATAAGGAGTACATATAAATACTAAATGAGTACTAAATAGACAAAACAAAAGAGAGGAGAGAGCATTCCATAGCCTTGATAAATCAGATACCAACCTTTCGTATGCTTCAGCATTGGACAGGGTGTTCAGCCTCAGGCTGTGCTCCCGGGAGCCTGTGCCTTGCCAGTTCTGCCAGATAGGCTGCTGGCATCTCTGCCATCCTCCCAGCAGCACTCTGAGCCTGCAAAGGGCTGTTCTGGGTTTCTGCAGCCTTTTCTGCCCATGTTGAAGAATTTCCTAGTTTTTCTGCCACATCCCTCCTCAGAAACGCAGAGAGGTCCCTTAGCCCCACAGATAATTTTAGATCCCTGATCTGCCAGAGGCCCTGGCAAAGGAAGGGCTCAGCCATCTGGTAGCCTGTAATACCTGAAGAGCCCTTTGCCTGTGTTTGGAATGAGGAGTTATTTTTGATGCAGGTTCTGACGTTCGCCATGAGTACTCCTGGAGTATTTCCAAGTTTTGTAAATGTCACTGTATGCTGGGGTTTTTTTGCCTTTTTTTTTTTGTTTGTATTTAGGTTTTTTTGGTGTTGCGGTTTTTGTTTGTTGTTTTTTTTTTTTCCCTGTCTCTGTGCTTATGTCACTCTTCTTTCCACCAAGTTGGAAATGGAGCACAAGTCTCAGAATATGCTGCGCAAGACTCCTATTTCCAGACTTACTGTCCGTGGCTGCCCTTGGAGCACTGTTGCCTCCCTTGCAGTGAGCACAAAGGAACTCCCATTAGGTGCTGTACTGAGCAAGCAGTGTCACTGGTGTCCCTACAGCAGCACGACAGAGCACTATATCAGGTGAGTTATGTACCAGTTCAGAGTCTGAACTGGTAACAGTTTTTGTTTCCAGCTTCAGTGGTGTAATTCACATCTATCCGGGGTTTTTTTAAGAGTAGTGCTTTTCAGTTTGAATGACAGATGCTTTAATATATATCCCATGGTGCAGCTTTCACTTCTGTGGGAATAAGAGTAGCGGCATGAGTTAGCAGATGGCCAGCTTTTACATCTGCTACAGTCTTTCTGAACAAACTTGGACAAAGCTTTGATCTGTTTATGCTTCTGTCTTACTGCATAGATGAGAGAGGAAGAAGAACCCCCCTTGCAACCCTTGCTCTTGCACGTTCAGAGAAGATGCTTCTTTGTGTAGCGATCAGCTTCTGCTGTATTTGGATCTAATGAAGGTTTATTCTCAGCAAGCTCTAAGAATAGCCTGCTGTAACTGATACTAATAACAACATTAATGCTCTGTATACTTTGCAATACACCTGCACAAGGCAATATCTGTGTATGTTTTGATAAGCTGTAAGCAGCAGTGTTTGGGCTTTGCACCAGCTGCTGTAATCACAGTGCAGTTATCTGGTGGCCCGTGTCTGTGATGGTAGGCACGGGTGTGAGCACCACTCTCTGTGTGTTGCCATCTCTGTGTTCAGTGTCTGCTTTTGGCACTCTCATTTCTTTCCTTTATGAATGAGTGGGCGAGCGAGGAGAGGGCTGGGCTGGGCTGACTCCTTCGCAGTTGAACCATAAAGAGCACAGGAGCTGAGACACAATCTCCTCCTCCTCCTTCCCTGCACTGTTTCACTGGCAGCCTTGCTCACAGCTGGGAGAAGGACAGCCTCGCCAGCAGCCTGAGCAGGAGCTGGGAAAAAGGAAGTTTTGTGCTTTTCACATTGCAGGGAAAACTTCTTTGCATACTCTATGCTCACAGGTGAGTTAATTTTTTATCTGTTCATTCTTAAGAGCAAGTTATTTTTCCATCATTGAGCCAGGTTATTTAAGGTTATGACCCCTGGAAATGCGGCAGGACAGGTTTTTGGCTAAGTTGTTATAACAACAAGGCAGTCTAAAGACTCAGGAAAAGTGTCTAAATAAATTCACAACTTCAAAATTAATTTTCCTGGCAAGTTCCCATTAGTGGGAATTTTGACAAGTTCTTCGAAAAAAACCTTCTTGAGTTTGACTTAGGCACAAGGACAGCTGAATGTTGAAGTAGTATTGATGAAAGGAAATTGTTAAGATAAACCAAGAAACTGTTTCATGTTTGCAGCTGGAAACCAAAGCAATAGCCAGCAGATAAACTCCAGTAGTCCTTTTCAGAGAACCTAGTAAGACTGTTGACTAGATACAAGCTTTTTTGAATTAAATACTTCATTTCCCATGTCTAAAGTTACATCTAACAGGTAACTACTAAACCATATACCTTGCTGTGTGGGTGCTCGGTGTATATCTATGTAGATTTGTGTTAGTATCTCCAAAGTTTGTCATTACTTTAAGCCACTTTTCTTGCTGCTGCTCAGAAACTGATTTGGGGAAACTTGATAAGTGAAGGTTTGTTTAGTGACATGAAATCCATTTGGTCAGAAATTAACCTTTTTTTTATTTTCTTTTTTTTTTTTTTAAATAGGATTAAAAACCTTTGTTCATTATTGTAGGTTGCCTGTGTTACAAGTACATTTATATGGTTCTTGACAATCTTTGTAAAGAAACAATTAAAGTAAATCACTAAGTAATCAGCTTCATGTGTGCATGGGGAGGGCAGCTGAAGATAGAGAAAATATAACAACCTTGTCCTATGCTTTTCTGTTCAGAACACATGAAGATATTTATTAATAAAAATACCAGGAAACTTAACAATGAGGCAGGGAAAAATGGCTACACACAGGCTCATGAGATGTGACACTGTCATTGTGAGCATGATGGGACTTTCTAAAGAGGCTGTTAATCAGCTCCCTCCGTGACTTTTTCCATATCAGCACCCTGTGCTCACACTGGTTCTAGAACTGTATGGTGTCTGACCACTTCTTCTTTCAAGTTAATCTTACTCAAGAAGCCAGTAGAAGTAAGTCCTTCCCGTGTATTTAACACCTCCTCCTCCAGTCTTTTTCTGAGAAAACAAATTTTTTAACTGTCCTCACCCCTATCTTTCCTGCCTCCACATCTTATTACTAGTATGTTGTTGTTCCCCCATATAAGGCCACTTCTACACAGGTGAATATAAGGTTTGTCTGTTACATGGTGGAAGAGGCAGAAGGTGTTTACAGCTCATTTTATGCTTAGTGCTACACAACTGTAATTTAGATTATAACATAGAAGGTACATCTCCAAAGTTTTAGGAGTCTTTCCAGGGTCTGGAGAGTACATAATGGGATGACAGTGAGTTTATAAGATCAGACCACTATGTTGTTATGTGACAGAGGGGCATGGCTGAGGTGGTGACGATGTCTACACCACAGCATTGTGATTTGAGTATCACAGTTTTAAATGAAGAAAGATACAGTAGTTCCAATCATTCATTTAACAAACTTACCTCACTTGACACCTGCAGTGAGATGTATTTGTCTCACGTAGTTGGAGGACCAAAATTTACTCCCTTCATTCTGGTATCTGAGGAGTGTAAGCAATCCTAGACAGTGGGAGAAGAGAGAAAGGAGATGGTGGGAAAAGGTGAGAAGAGAGCAAAATGAGTCCCAGCCAAACTAGGTGTACAAAAATGTCAACAGAATAGGGTGAGCCCAGTTGATGGTGATTCCTGAGGTTGAACAGACTGGAAACTCCTTACCTGTGGGTCAGCACAGTTGCACAGGGCCAGGTGTACAACAGTGTGGATATTAACATAAGTTTTCCTCCCCTAACCAGCCCTGGAGGTGCTGTCACTCAGATTAACCAGCTGACACTGTTGTAACTGTAAGATTCCTTGTCATCCCATTTTACAGTATATGGAGAAGAGACTTTTTTTCCCTGTCAGTTTTTGTAAACTTGGCCTGAGGGTGCATTTATGTTACCCTGGGGCTTCACTCCAGCTGGCTATTTTTGTGTCATTGTGGTGATAACTGAAGAAAAAACAGTTTTGGACTCACAAGGACATTTACACAACTTGCTAATTATTTTAAAGTGAAGAACTGTGGAAAGAGAACTCCAGGCATGGTGGCCTTGTGAGGGTCATTACCTTATAATTAGCTGAATGTCTCCTCTAAGAGGTTTGTTTTTCCTATAAAGCTTATTTAGAGTGGCTTTTAATGCTTGTTATGAATTATTTTGCCAGCTGAAGCATTTGCAGAGCTGCTGTCCCTGACAGCTGATGGCAATTGCTTTTGAAAAGACACAGAACAGCTTTAATGTTTAGAAGAAACTGGCCAATAATTTTAAATAGAGGTATTAGTAACCATCAGCAGCTAAAACCAACATTGCTGTTTATTCTCTGAGGGGCGCATCCACAGTAATTCCACTAGAAACCATACTCTGAACTCCACCAGGTAGCAAAATTATAACTTAGGCATTTCATCTGGAAAAAGAATCTCTCTGAAAAAGAACAAGAGACTAAACAGTAGGTTTAAAACACTGTTAGAAGGAGGTTGAGACATGTGCTTACCTGAAAGTGTACTCAGTTCTCTCCATGGTGCCCTCTTGCCAGAAATTTTTTTCTGTGGCAACAAATCTGTTTCCAACTAGGTTGTCTTGGAGTTTGAGCTGGGATTGCTTAGGCTCAGATTTGTCACTATGCCAGAGGCAAATAGCAATGCAAAACTGACCTGGTCTGTAGGTAATACTGCAGTTACTGTCACTCCACAAGAGGCATCCTCCTGACATTGTGCACTAAAAAATTGCTATGGATAGTTAAGGCTGCTGGATAAGGATAAGCTGAGTCCCCCATTTCTAAATATTGTTGTTTTGTTCCACAAGTTTCAAGCTTCCTTTCTCTCGCATTGTTTGCTATGGGTTGAGAGTAAAGAAGCTTTGAAGAGAGGTTAGATAGCAGAGAAAGGTTAGATAACAGAAAATGGGAGACCTAAGTCACTTTAATGACACCTGAATAAAATGCTAAAGATGGACAATGTCAGTCAGGAGGGATGGAAATATTATTACAGAGACCTGTTGGTTTGGCTTTCTTATAACTCAATATTTTAGTAACAATTAATTTGATAATTTTATAACTTCAAACATTTAATCTTCTATCTGCCAAAGGAAGAAGGAGACATTTTTGGTTCTCTGATGGATAATGATTTAGTGTCTACACACATACCTGTTTTGCTCTCTGTGTTTCAGAGGTGATCAGACATAACTTTCCAAATAATAACTTGGAAGAGGCTTAAAATAAGATCCCTTAACTTATCGTATCAGGGCATTATTATCTGGAATTTGAACCTGTGTCCAAATTTCAGAGATGGTATTACACTTCCACCCCAGAGCAGCACCTGGATCTCTGAACAGCTCTCAAGTTCGGATCCCATGGGTCCTGTGCCAGCTTTTTCATCTCCCACTCAAGAGCTCTCTAGAACCCCCCTGTAAAATGAGTATTTGAACCTCTCCCTTTTCTCTAGTCAGATGCATGTTGGGAAGTGTGAACCATTTGAGTAAGATTGCTGGTTTTGGTGTGAGTTGCTTCTCTGATACTACAAAATACTGGGGTTTTTTGTTTGGTTTTGGTTTTTCTATAAAGTCATGGTTCTTCAACTATGTTTTCAGTTTTTGTGTTGAACCTCCTTTATCCAGGTTAATACCATTATTGTGGGCAGGTTGTTCCTCCCATTTTTCTTTTAAAAAAAAAAAGACTAGAGAAGGGTCAGTCAATTTTCAAACATATGGATGGCTGAGTTTGTGCCTTCACACAGGATGCTGAGATTTGTATCCCAGGAGAGAGGTGGCAAACATGACTGGGCTCTGTGACAGGGGAAGTGGGAAGTCACTGCTCATGCAGATGCCAGCATCATCCAAAGGTGGATGGAGGGATGCTGAAAAGAACACTTAGGCTTTTAGGCAGGATGCTGAAGTACAGGAATTCCGCAGCACTGTGCTGAGGAAGGCTTCTTGCAGCATATGCAAGGCCAGACAGGTATAGAGAGAGGTAGTTTCAAGGCATGACAAACAAAACTGAGGAAAGACGGGCTCATACACTTTGGGAAATGGGGGCATCAGGAGTAAGGGAAGGCCAGACTTTGTTTCAATCTTACTGAAAGCAAGACACTGGCACTTAAAATATTGTAAGTACTAAAATATTTTTTTAAATTAAAACTAAGGGAATTGAGGAAATGAAAATTCAGGAAATAAAAATGTAAGCCAGCTTGCAGATACAGATGCCAGCGCTTTGTTTAGAATGACTTATCCATTGGGAACTATGTTGTTGGAGTCCTGTGTCCTCAAGTTAAGAGAGAAAAAAAGGACCAAAGTTTTCAATAATCACCTAGGGAGTGGAAGCAACAATTAGGGAAAGAACATGGAGGAAAAGCTTCTGTAAGGTGTGTTGCTTCTACACAATAATGAGAAATCTGAGAAATAGTATTGGAGAACAAGCCTTACGTGTGAATATTGACTTAGATCTACAGGAAACTTGGTTAATCTCCAAAAGGGAAACTGCAAAAAGGGAGGAAGCTTAATTAAAGGCAGCAAAAAAAGGGATAGCTTAGAAGAGTTAAATCTCTACAGGCTAGATGGGGACTATTTGAAGATATGTGCAAATGTATGTGCACTCTCTCACCACACCCCACACCTATATCCAAGGAAGTAATACAGAAATACAGAACAGGGACCAAAAAAGTCTCAACAGAATGTGAAGGAAGTGAGCACAGCGAAAGAGCAGTGCGTGGAAGGGCGGATGGTGTGCTAGACTAGAAAGAATTGGATCTAGAACAAACATGTTTGAAATGCACAATGGGTATCGGTGTCAGCCAGAAACACACAGTACAAAGGCACAAAAGAATTATTCCTGTTTTAAATGGTGATAATGCACGCAACGTTAGGCTGAACAAGCTCCTATCCTATGATGAATTCTGTCTCTTTAATTAAAATAAATCCAAACAGAAGAAAAATAATTTAGTCAGAAACTGAGATGGGGAAGGGAAAAAACTCCAAGTATTGTAAACAGCTTTATCACTTAACCACGTCTTAAAACTTTTGCCGTACAAAATGAATCATATACTGAATCATATGCGCAGAAAATAGCATTTAAAATAGAGATGACTTTATTGAATGTATCATTATTTGCTGATGAGTGGAATAATGAAAATGCTAACATTCTTCTTGAACCGGAGAGGTGCTCAATCTCTTCAGACACAGCAGAGTTATAACCACATTTCAGTTAGACCTAGCAAGAAAAATTTTTCTCATAGACAGCCTTAGCTGTTTGTCAAAAGTTATTAGTCAAACATTGATTATTGGTGTTCCAAACTACTGCTTGTCAACAGCCATGCAAAATCCATTCTATCCACTGAACTGTCAGTAAAGGAGGAGAAAAAATCATATAGATGGATGTTTGTTTGCTGTCCCAACTACTTCTGGCTAATGAGATAGTTCTGTTTGGAGGGCATGGTGTGCTGATACTTGAGTCTAATTATACCTTGTTCTGTCTGGAGGCAGTGGCACTGTAAAAGATGATAGCAGAAAGAGAATTTGGTCCCTGTGTGGAATTGTTGCTTTTCAAACACGGGTTTTCCCATGTAATCAGTGAGTGATGCTGGGGAGTCTTGACAGAAGAGACTGCCTTGCATGTTGTTGGCATCCCTTCCCCTTTCTGTGGGAGCATCTGAGTACAGAGAGCAAGTTGTTCTCAATATACACGTCAGCTATGTCTAGATAGTGCCAGAAGCACCTAGATGAAGAAGCTCTGCCCAGCCTTGGTGGGTGCATGCTGGCCTGTACAGGGTGCTGGCAGGGTGCTGTGGCCCAGGGGCTGTCAATAGGTGGTCCGTGCTCAGGCTGCTGAGGAGTCTGTAGGGTGATTCCCAGGGGGACACAACTCCCTTTGGGCAGTCTCTCTGTGAGACAGAGGCTGTACGACAGTGCTGGGGGTAGAGGGGAATGCTGGCAAACCAAGAAAGGCAAAAATCATTGACATGCAATACAGATACGGCCTGAACTTTGTCACTGATTTCTATGCCAGACATATGGCGTTGCCTGATCGAGCACAGTGCTGGTGTTAGAGCAGGCTGCAGCTTCAAAAGAAGCAGTGATACAGAGTTTGGGAAAATGAATCACAAGAGTGATTTCCCCCAGGGCTGTAGATGGTAAAATGAATCAGAAGTCATGTAATTCAGAAGGCAAAATTCCTATTTCTCAATCCCAGGCTACAACACAGTTGTTCCAGTTCTTGTTCCTTATTGGTACTATTGCATGTTGAACATGGCTTGTGTGGCTTCTAATCAGCAAGATCTGCATAATCTTGTATTTTCTTGCATTGTCATTTTAAATGAGCTCACAGAATCAGGATTATAAGCAGTTCTGTTGTCTAAGACTGGTCGTTACTTACTTATTTGCTGCCTGTGCATAGAAACAGGACAGCATTTCTGTGTCAAGGAGGGTTATGAGGGAGAGGGAGGCTGAGTTGGCTGAGGTTTTAGTTGAGGGGAAAGGAAGATTTTGAGTTGTTCTCTGAGGAATACTGACATTTAAGATTTCTGCAGAAAAAGATGTAATGTGTTTTCCTCCACTCACTTTTCTGTGTTCAAGCAAGTCATCCATGCAGCCTCAAGGAGATGTCCACTGTGGGTAGTTGCTGGTTACAACAGCTCATCACTGAAACACTTGAAGGGTCACACTGTCCACCTGGCTGATCTTTCACGGCAGGAAGGAGGGGGCAGATGAAGGTAATTTTTAAAAGCTTTGAGGCAACTATGGCATGACTAATTCCTGTTATGTGATTCACCTCCCTGATACCACTTGGACTACTTGCCTGAAATTACACATTATATGAACTTCTTATTACCATAAATAGGGATTTTCCAAAGCGTATTTTCTTTACAGGACTTCCCTGTGCTCAGCCAGTTTTTCAGACCTTGCATTTGGTAAAATGACCCTAATCCTAGATAAAGAATAAGTAATATTCTGAGATATTTGAATAACTGTGCTTATTAACCTATCTGCCTTCCTTATCCTTCATGTCAAGTTGTCCTTCATATGTGCAGGTCTCATCTGAGAATTTCAAAGTAAAAAGCCCTGAAATTAAATGGTACAGCAGCAGAACATGGATTTTTTTGCATGAGATATTTTGCATGTGTAATCATAGAGATTTCACTTCAATATACTTTTAATTTATAGGAAAAAAATTTCAAATTTAAAAATATTCATAAAAATCCTTGGAAAATTACCATTTGCTTCAAAACAAAATTCCTTTGTGGAAATTATTTTACTTCATGTCAGATTTATACAATTTGTTTCAATGCTGTTTGTATGTTGCTAAGAAAGATGAGTTGTGTCACATCACCTGGCAACCAATAGTGGAAAATAGAATAGGAAGATCCTGAGAGCTCCCAAGACATTTCTTTGACTTCAAGGGCCTTCAGCTGAACAATTCTCAATTTGTTTGCCAAACTTTATGACCTTCCATGATGGCAGCCTCACATCCCATGCACCACCTATCCTAGTGCTCCACTTGCCTTTTGCCAGTGGGAAGTTTTTTATGGTTAACCCAGCCTTAATTTTGCAATGATCTTTAACATGTTTGAAGGTTGTTGCTATGTTTGCTCTCAATCTGGTCTTCTTTAGACTAAACAAACCCAGCCCCCTCGGTCTTTGGCTTTGATAGACCTCTGATCTTTCCCCTGCACTTCTCCTGACCACAGTCAGTGGATCCCAGGGGATCCATGCACCTCTGCAGGCCCTTACAGAGGTGCACAGGATGGAGGGGTAGAATCAACAGCCTGCTGAGACATCCCAGTGTTGATATGGGGAAGGAGGGGCAGGTGTTCTATAAAGGTGTGGGTTTTGGCTTCAGTATGTGACCCCTGGAATCCCCACATCCTTCCCAGTGTTCTCCTGTGAAGGGGGATATGCTTTATTACTGACTTCTTGTATCATACGGAATACATAGTATGTCATATAAGAGCAGTTTGCACATCAGGTAAGAAAGAAGCTGGGTACTCAGTGCTCTAATTAAAATGACAAATGTGAGCCTAGGGTGGTAATCTGGATTATTTGGGTAATATGGATTATTTTTTCTGAAATATTGACATTTTCCAGGAATGTTAATTTTCAGTTTCAACAAGTCTTCCCTGGACCTCTCCCAGTGTAGCCTACAGGGTGCTCTGTTATTACAAGTTACTGGTGTCTGGTACCTTAGTTCTCTTATGGCCATTCAGAAGGGCTCAGTGTTCCTGCTTAATTGAGAGTCTGCTTGACCTACAAAATGGGTTGAATATAGAACATTTAAGTTTGTGATTCAGCTGTTCCTTATGGAGTTTGTTCTATGGGTCAGGGCACTTGTGAGATTAAACTACAGTACCATGTCATTGCTAATAGGGAAATGAGCATTGGAGCTACATTTAGAGGTCATGAAATAATTTGAATTCATTTAGAGGCTAATATATGTGCACTATCTACATTGGCTTCTAGCTGCATTGTATTCATCAGCCCACACTGCTTATGTTAGGCTGCACAGATCAAATTCCTCAGTTTACAGTGATGTCCAAACTAGCGCTTTGAATAAACATCGAATTCACTATGAGAAAAATAAATAAATAAATGAATTCATTATTGGAATATTTGAACATGAACATGCTACTCATTTGATCACATGGTCAATTTCTAATGATAGATTTACAAGTTGAGGGCATGGGTCCACTACTGTGGACCAGATGGCATCTGAAGTTATAGAGATGAAACATTTAATATTAAAATTAAAAGTCTGAACCTTACTTCAGACTTCAGAGAAATTTGGTAATCAGAAATTAAGAAGTTGGGACAAATTCCCAGGATATCAAATTCAAGCAAATGGAGTTACTTACCCAATGCTGTGAATAATTGCATGACTGTGTTAGGGAAAATTGGACATCGGTGACTAATTAGTCTTTTGTTTATGTGGGTTCAGAAAAAATGTTGCTGGCTTCCTTCTTTGACAATAGGTTTATAAATGGAGTCATACAATAATGACAAAGTAAAGTGATTTGTAATTTACAGAATACTTTTATGGTTTTCTCCCACTGAAACAGATACACAAACAAGTAATTATTGTACACAGAGGTTTATGTTAGGAAGGTTCGCTCACAAGTTAAAAAAACACTGAATGTGTTATGTATGGACCTAAATTAACTTTAGAAGGGAATTTGGTTTAAGGAGGAATTAAGGTTTTGCCTTTTTTTTTTCCTAATTTTACTTAAGATGGTTTCACAGGTTGAAAAAGATACAGTCCTTTTTTTCACTGCGTGCCTCCAGTAAGACTGTGTTGTAGAGAGAAGGGCATAAAGAGCTTGTTCTTCTAGTGCAAATGACAAATGCTTTACAAACAACTAAACCAGCAGAAGACAGAAAGGAAACTCCTTGCAGCCAGCTGCTCTCACACAGAGATTTGACAAAAAGCATATTTCTGCATAGTTTCTGTTGCAATTACTTCTAATTTTACTCATAGGGCCTATGTATCTATCTCTAAGGTGGTATATGATTAATTCCAGATTCCCCGAGAGTGGCTTAGAAACGGATCTGATTAAAAAACACATGGTGTGGTCAGTAGGGTAATTAATCCCATGCTCTGAAGAGCTACATCAATGGTGCACATGAAGTGAGCTATGCCAAAGGAAGGTGAACATTATGGTCAAGTACATGGTCAGGAATTAGAAATCTTAAGGTCTGTCCTGCAACCTAATCCTTAGCCCACTTGCATATTTAAACCAGGCTATGACCTTTAATGAATAGAATAATTATTTCTACTGGGTTTTTGCCTCAGTATGAACCGTGTCAGCTCTGTGTGAGCTCAACAAAACCAGTGCTCTGCTGAGATCTTTGATTGTAGAAACATAATGAAGTAGACAGGAATTACCTTTCTTTTCTTTTTTTTTTTATTTTCCCCTGCACCCTCTTTCTTTGCTCTCGCAGGCCAAGTATCACACCCCTGCAGCTTTGCTGCTCCTGGTTCCTGAAGTAACAGCTTGAGTATATCTCTATGCCTTTGCCTTGCACCCCTAAGAGTAGCTGACTAATGTGTTGCTTTATCCCAAGGGATGGACAAGGATAAAAATCTTGTCCGTTTGAATTGTTTCCACCTCAATACACATGCAAATAGTCCATTTGTCTATTTTATCTACAACAGTCACTGGTAGGACACTTGAGTGCTTCACAAGCACTAGCAATTTACCTGCAGGAAGCTCCTGTCTGTATGGGAACATAATTTTGAATTTGAGAAATTTGAATTATGAAGTTTGGTTGCCCGAAATCTTTGGACCTTCTCTAATTTGCCTGTGTGTATCTTAAAGTGCAAATTGTTCCAGAGACTTCACCAGTGGTGAGTAGAGAGGACACCTGTTCTCAGCAGTAACAGTGAACCTGAGTGCATTGTTACACATCCTGCTGCATAGCCAGATACTCCCCATTGCATACTGAAAATCTCTTTGTGTTTTTTTTTTCTTTCTAAGCATAGTAACTTTGCATTTGCCCTCAATGGTTTTTGCTTTTGTTTTAGACCAAGATCATCTTAAATTCTGTTTGTATTATGTACTCCTTCCCAAGTCAGTATCATTTGCTGATTTAGGGGGCACATGTTCTATCCCATTCTGGGTGGGATGTAAATGATAAAATTATGAATAGACAAAAATACTGATTGGCATCATTAAACATTGCACACTCAACTCAGTCCATTATTCCAAATCAATAGTGAACTACAAGTGTCTGCTTTTTGAGTGGTCATGAAACACATCGGGCAGTACATAATAACTACAATTTCCCAGGTGTTAATGCAAATGTAATTTGGGATGTGTCAGAAGTCTTAATAAAAACAGTATGTATTACCCTTGTTGCTACGTGTCTAGCTGCTCAGCCACATACCTTATCAAAGAAGGAAATGAGATCAGTCTGACACCACTGTTTCTTGTTGAATCGTGTCTCTTATTGCAGCAGCATCTCTAAAGCAGCCTTCCAAGCTGTTTGGCTGCAGCACTGCTGCCATTGCTGGCTCTTTCTACTTGTGACTCTTAAAATCATAGAATGGTTTGGGTTGGATAGGACCTTTAGAGGTCACCTAGTCCAACCTCACTGCCATGAGCAGCACATCTTCAACTAGATCAGGTTACTCAGAGCCCTGTCCAGCCTGACCCTGAATGTTTCCAGGGTTAAGGCATCTACCACCTCCCTGGGCAACCTGTGCCAGTGTCCACCACCCTAATTGTAAAAAAATTCTTCCTAATATCTAGTCTTAATTTACACTCTTTCTTTTTAAAACCATTATCACTTGTCCTATTGCAACAGGTCCTGCTAAAAACACTGTCCCCATCTTTCTTACAAGCCCCTTTTAAGAACTGAAAGGCTGCAATTAGGTGTCTCTGGGGTCTTCTCTTCTCCAGGCTGAACAACCCCAACTTTCTCAGCCTGTCTTCCTAGGAGAGGTGCTCCAGCTCTCTGATCATTTCTGTGGCACTCCTCTCAACCTATTCTAACAGAGTCATCTTTTACATCATAATTCTTCTAAGTGAATCCAAACATCACTGTGCCACTTCCTCATAGTCATGAACCCCGATTTCCACTTTCTTCTATTTTAATTTTTTTTCCCCAAAACTTACTCTAAGGATATTAGCCAGTTTCTGCTCATTTTAAATTATTTGACTGGTCCCTGGTCTCTTCTACTGGTCACTGCTTCTCAGCATCTTTACTTGACCTTATTCTTCCCAGCTTTAGGAACAAGGATCAAACCAAGCTGACAAACTCTCAAGTGCTGAGGGAAGCTGAGGGTGTGAGTTTAAGGGCTGGTGTTTGTGTAGGTCATGATCTAAACTGAAATAAGCTCAGGTTTCTGGTTCCAATATATGTAGCACAGTCCAACTCCTCCTATGAAAGCCAAGTGACTCAGGCCTGTCTGCAGTGTGTGACAGGTTCAGGGACAGATTAAACAGCAAGAGAGCTGCTGTCACATAAAGGCACAATACCACCTTACACTCCCTCTGCATAGAAATAAGTGCTTTGTGGATGAGACAAGCTGGGTGCATAACTTTTGCAAATTGCTACAAAGTAGTGCCATTTGTCTCTGCTAAAAATACATAGATCTACTTGCAGACAGATTTCCTATGAGGAACATTGTGGCAATGTTCACTGAAACTGAAAAATCCCATCCAGGCTCCATGGTAGCGTTCTGTCCAAGCTGAAGAGTTGCAAGTGGCTCTGAGCTATTTCCTGTGCCATCATTGCCAGCAGACAGAGCTTAACATGTGAGTGGCTCCATGGTTCTCTATGCAGGGGGGTTGGATTGCGTTTTTGTTAACAATGAAGGCACAAAGGAGTTGGGAAAGAAAAGAACCTGTTGTTGAACTGCCCAGTAAGTAATGAAAATTGGCTCATTTAAACCAAGAAAAAGTGTGGCTCTCTGAAGCCCAGGGATCTTTGGCTTTATTTTTAATCCAGGAACAAGGGAATTGTTTGGAGCTCATACAGATGGTGAGAGTCTTCAGATTTGTTTTCAAGACTTGGGCTTAGATGGGTATCATGTGGGCATATATGACAGAGCAATATTGCCTGGAAGTGTCTGCAGGCTCGTGATACTGAAGGTGTTACATAAACTGTGCTCCAAAAGCTCACACAGCTGCACTATTTCCATATTAAAGCTGTCTAAAAGGAATGCCTGTGTGTTCCTGTTTGTTAATGCTTGCAGCTTTATGATTATCTGCACCCCAGATGTTTTTTATACAGCAACTTTTAAAATTTTCCTCCTCCCGCTATCCAGACGAGGTCAGTGAATAACAGGGAAGTTATTTATCTTTCCTCTCCCATACCCTTGTTCATTTTCTCCAGACAGCTTGTAAGGTATCATGTATTATGTTCTAAACATGTGGGTCGGCTCTTCCCCACCCCTTTGTTTCCCACAGCCATTGCAGCACTT
The DNA here is from genome assembly GCF_020740795.1 of Apus apus. NCBI lineage: Eukaryota > Metazoa > Chordata > Aves > Apodiformes > Apodidae > Apus > Apus apus. Next base: position 48,952,840 of record NC_067286.1, on the reverse strand, counting down.
TGCTGAAAAATGCAGTTTAACTTTCTGGCTGGCACAGAGCTGTGTTTCGTGTAGTTGGTGCTGGGGAAAAGGTGAACTACCTTTAGATTTCCCATTTGGCTACTGAGCCTGTCACCAGCCAGGCACAAGGTCAGAGGGCACAAAGTTGTCCCAGAGCCCACATGCTGAGGAGGCTGCAACAAGGAAAGGATTTCCTGGCTTACTGTGGCTGCTGAGTGGAAGAGGAATATAAGACAGCTTGCACAGTCAGGAGTCTGGACTTCTGTTCTTCATCCTGTCTCTGAAATTGGGGAGGGTTTGTTGGCACAAGGAAAGAGATTTGTAACAGCCAGCTTTCTCTTCCTGCTCTCTGAAACAGCCCTCTCCAACACTTCCTCCAGGAGCAGGAAATGTTGCTGTAATTAGAAGTGTATATTATATTAGCATAATATCATATCAATAAGACTTTTGCTGTCTCCATGTTCTGCATTCAGGCAAGACCTTTAAGCTAAACAGAAATTATTTTAAAAACCATAATCTCCATAATATAAAGTTAATTTAATAAAAACATTTTGAGTTCTTAAAGGAAAAGCAGCATTTTCAAAACCAGTGCAACTGTAGAGTACATCTGCTTTTTCTCATGGTGTGATCCATATTGACTCATGGGGTAACACTGAACAAAACTTAGCTCTGTTGAACTAGGCCAGACACATAAAGACAGTCGGACTTTTCAAAATTGTCAGCAGCTTTTGAATTGCTACCTGGCCTCATCAACAGGAGCTGGACACTGACTGGCCACTGCTAGTTGGTAGATTAGATAGTGCAAACTTGAAGCAAACTGCTAACTGAACCATAGGTCTCTGTGACTAAATCCCCTAAGCAGCATTTTTTCATTTGCACTTGATTTATCCATAATAACTACTGTGCCACCCAGAGTGGAGGGGGTGAGTCTTTTAACCCCCAAAGGAGTTATGTGAGAGCAAGAGGAGAGCAGAGCTTGTGCTGTGCTAGGCTTGGCCACTCTTTCACGGAAGTTGCACTGAACAATGAAGTTAGAAGTTTTATGAGACAGACGAGCTTATGTTGGCCTGTTGGTTCACGATTGAAGGTATCTGAGAATACTTCCACCAAGCCTGATAAGTCTCCCTGTAGGTAAGAGGAAAAGCAAAGGAATGAAAAACATGTTCCAATTCTGAAATATTTACTTACAAAGTTCTTAACTTTGCTGAGATTTCTGTGGGATTGTGCCACACTGGTGTTGCGGTTTGGGAGACCTTGGCACGGTGTTGGACACCTATAGAGAGGGTCCTCGAGTCCCCCGAAAGCCTGGAAGGGTCAGTATTCCCACCCACTTCCTGTCACAGTCTATACAAGCCAGGAGAGCCAGAAGCCGCGCCCTCCTCCCTTCCTGCACCTTTCTCCCTGCCGGGGCTGCTGCTGGTTCCTGCGGCTTCACACGTGCTTGTCCAGAATCCAGCTGCATCGAGTGCTGGGAGGAGCCGCGGACCTCTCACTGGAGCAGCCCTGCCTTTCCCATATTCCTGCCATCCTCGAGATCGGTTTTGTATATAGATACTTACCTGTTCTTCCCCCACGTTTTACCCTTTTTCCTTGTGTTATAGTAAATTTGTTTCTAGTTTCAAAAGTTTAACTTTTCCTTATTCCCCTTCTATCTTACCTTGGGAGGGTGGAGGGGGAGAGAGCAGTTCTGTCCTCTGTTTTTTTGGGATTCACCTTTAATATTTAAACCAGAACAACTGGTTGAAGATAGACACTGAAAGTTTTTGCAGGTTTGGTCACTTATTTCAGCCAGGCAATTCTCTGGCCCAAAGGAAGTGATTTTATTTTCAATTTCTATAGGAGCACAGCCCACCACTATTAAAAATAAAACCACACTTTAATAAAAGATTTTGACAGTAATACCCTCAGCTGCTGCAGCTGACAGTAATTTTCCTGTAGTGTGGTCATGCTTTCATAAGGGTTACTTGACAAAAAATTTTATGTTCCTATACAGGACAGAAGATGATGACAAAAGTATAAAATAGGGTAGTAAACAGGAAAAAGCAATAAGGCCTTGTCTTTGACCCTGAATAGCACTGTCTCCTTTTGTATCCATATTAACTGAAGTTGTAGGAAGAGTACACAAAAGTACTTCTTTGCTACATGCTAGGACTTCTCATATGAATCGTGATTTCCCAGACAGGCTTTATCTTCTATCAAAGACTATTAAGACAAGGTAGGGCTAGGAGAGGGCAGCTTACCGAAAACCGTACTGTGTATTTGACAATCATATCCCTTCTGAAGATTTTCATGTGTTTTACCTTCAGGTTATTGACATCCTGCAGCAAGCCATCACTTCAGCCTGAAGGTTTGTGGAAGAAATAAGCCGTACAGGAAAGTGGATGAAATTAAATTTTACATCTATTCATTTGGGACCCTGATGAGTAATACCCAGGGAGAGGCAGAAGATGGTGAACTTCACAGGGAATGCAACTGAGAAGTGCACTATTAATCATGATATCCACCAGACATTATCCCCTGTGGTATACATCTTTGTATTTATATTAGGCTTGCCAGCTAACTGCCTGGCCCTGTACTATGGGTATTTGCAGATCAAGGCTAAAAATGAACTGGGCATCTACCTTTGCAATTTGACTGTTGCAGACCTGCTCTACATATTTTCATTGCCTTTTTGGCTTCAGTATGTTTTACAGTATGACAATTGGACCTACGACGAGCTGCTGTGCAAGATTTGTGGCATCCTCTTGTACGAGAACATATACATCAGTGTGGGCTTCCTCTGCTGCATCTCCATTGACCGCTACCTGGCGGTGGTGCACCCCTTCCGGTTCCAGGGCTTCCGGACCATGAAGGCAGCTGCAATTGTGAGCATAGTTGTCTGGGCCAAAGAAATCATGACTTGCTGCTTTGTCTTTACACACGGTGAGATCAGTATGGACGCCGAGAGCCACGTGGTGTGCTTTGAGCATTACCCCATCAAAGAATGGGAGCACAATGTCAACTATTACCGCTTCTCTGCTGGCTTCCTTTTCCCCTTCTTTCTGCTGGCCTTCTCTTACTGTGGGATTTTACGAGTTGTCCACAAGAGTCACGGCACTCAAAACAAGAAGAAAATCCAAATTAAACGACTGGTTTCAAGCACTGTTTTCATTTTTGTAGTTTGCTTTGGACCATATCACATCCTACTCGTGGTTCGCAGCTTGTTGGAGGACAACTGCTCATTTGCTGAGAAAATATTTAATATTTACCATTTTTCTCTCCTGTTGACCACTTTTAACTGTGTAGCTGATCCAGTATTGTACTGTTTTTCCAGTGAAAGCACTTACCAGAACTTTGCCAAGATGCGAGACTCTTGTTTAACATGTTTAGGGTGTCTGAGGACCGAGTCGAAGGAATCCTACCCGCTGAACGCTCCAGAAACTCCCAAAGGGCCACAGCAGGAGCATCAACCAGGAGTATGACAAATATCACATGATAGCACTGAAAGGAAGGACTCCTCCACACCCAACATGGGCGGCCTATAGCATTCATCAAGAAAGGACATGAATCTAAAATCTGCAGCTATGCACTTGTTTGTGTAACCATTGGATTTATCTGCCTATAACAACGTTACCTCCCAAAGGCTTACTAGCAATGCACTACAGTGAGGTCATTTCTGGAGGTGCTTGGACCTTGGCAATACTGAGTAAAGCACATGCTTAAGTCAGTTCAGTTACAACCATGTGTCTGTTGTCATTGTAGTACCACTCAAAACTTCTTAATGACTGCACTGAACGGAATAAGCTAGGACTCATGCTGTCTGGTTCTGTTGAATTTGTCTTTAACTGCTGATTGCTCCTGCAGCATCTAGAGAAAGCACTTTTCTACAAGCTGTCATCATCTGTTGAAAAAGCTGGAGACAGAACAAATCAAATGTCCCCACATATACTTTTAAATAGGAAAAAAAGATAAAAAATCAATTTTGGTAACATGCCTGTAACTCTCTGAAATAACTTCTCCTTCAGCCAGTTATGAGGCCTGCAGAGACTGTGCCAGAACCGGCCTCCTAAAACAACCAATCCAATAACATAAGATGTTCCAGAAGAATATGTGCATGGAACTCAGCATGTGCTGAGACTTTCAGTCTGTTGATTGATCGTACATCTCAGACTGTTCAACCTCATCATAAGGCTCCTGTTGACTTCCAGAGGATGAGTTTTCTTGGAGATAAATAATTTGGTCTGTTGACATGGTAAAGAACAGAAGGTTGGGAATACGTGAGGTGCTTTGAATCCATGTGCTTCTGAGTCATTGTGTTCAAAGACTAATTACGTTACATCTAAATTCTACTAAAACTTGCTAAGATTTTTATTGTGTCCTTTGCAATTTGTGTCTCTTGTGCAATACAGACCATGCAGGCAATTAAATAACAATGCATTTGTGAGGGAAACTGTTACATGGATTCTGTTAAAACTCCCTTTTCTCCCACAAATACTATAGCTTAGCGTCTGGTCAGAAATATGATGTATGAGTTATCTGTTTCCTGGAGTAGACAAAAACCAAAATACAGGAATAAGTGGAGATAATGGCACTTAAAGATGTGCGAGTTGTGCTCTACAGTATTGTTTCCACCACTATCTCCTTTCTAAGTTGTTGTGTTTTTTTTTTCCTTTATTATATAAATGAATCTTGTATGATGATTCTTTGTGATCTGCTCATAATACCTTGTGTCTGTATTCATTACACCATTAATATTGTCTTGTCCTTTCACCTCTCTGGTTTCAAACCTTTCTTGGAACACCTCTCTGCAACCTGGAGCTGATAACTTCTATCAGTTTTGGTTCTGGTTTTGGTTGTGTTTTTTTAAATGTCAGGAGATACTCTAGACAGTTCTCTAGTAGTTGGCCTACTGCTGTCTGAAGCATGTGATTGTAACACAGCCTTGCCTGACATCAGTTTCTAACAGGCAACACATTCTAACAGTTTTCTGGAAACCACCTCGAGAGTGCAATATTAGAAATAGGGAATGTGTTTAATAAATATTTTTTTTATTATTTTCTTACTATATTTGTTGGTTCTGTGTTTGAAATAACTAACTTATGGCTTGGGCTCTCAGTTTCTGCTTGTGAGACTACAGATCTTCTTGCAGAAAGGACTTATGTCCCCACTCCCAGGAGGGGATTAGGTTTGCTTACATTAACATTTGGTTTGTTTAATTAATTTACATTTCTTTATACTTGGACCACTCAGCAAGCTGGAGTAATTCCATTAAACATGGATTTTTCCTTCTGGCTGTTTGTGCTGCTTAGCTTTACTTTCTCCTCATCTTTCCCCTCATCTCCTGTCTGTATCCTATGTCAGGGATCAGCCATCGTGCCGTGCTTGTACGTTGTTAAGCACCAAGCCAGCTCCTTGCACTCCCGTGACCTGGCAGGCTGTGAGACACACACATGGTTTGTTCTAGGATAATGTTGTCCTGTTTATGCTTTACTTCTTTACAGTTACCCATGTTGTTTAAATTAGACAGCTGGAAGGCCGAGCATGCCTTATTACATTGAATTGTCAGCTGAGGGATTAAGGTTTATTTGAGTTGGTACTTTGATGTGGTCAGCTCTTGGTCAGCTGCTGCAGTTTAAAATCAGATGGAAAATTTTGTAACAGTCCGGCATTCTCTTGCAGTTCTCAACATTTAACCTGCTAACCCACGAGAGAAGGAGGAATGTTTTTTTGGTGGTTTTGTTGTTGTTGTTTGGTTTTGTTTGTTTGTTTTGTGTTTTGTTTTGTTTTTTTACCTGTGGTCAATATTTTAACAATTCTTTTTATATTGTAACTATTAGGCTTAGGCTGCAGAACTGTAAGCAGTATGGCAGGAAGGTAACTCAGCTTTTCTTTCCATCTCAGCCAGAGCGCAGTCAATCAAGGGTCCTATGGTTGCTAAAGATGTGCTACATGTTGCAATCAGATTAAATACAATGCTTGGGACTGCACAGAAGGGATTTTAAAAAACATGAATTAGAGAAAAAGTAAATGATTACATTTTTTATTTCTTACTTAAATGTGATGGTTAAAACTTGTATTTCAGGGGGTAAAAAGCTTACTAAATGATTTTATTTATTTATTTATTTTTTTACAAAAGTTATTGTTTGGAAAGAATAATATACACTGCACCTCTTAGTGTAATATGTCAGCAAGCTACTGAGCACGTACACTGAGAAGGAAATCAGCTGTCTCTTTCCAGACAGACATTTTTAAATTATGCCAATTTCATTTTGTGGGTTCTGTGCAGCAGTGAACATATGTCATCCTGTGGGGTTACTGGCTTTGGCAAAAAGCTCATGCATTCATATGAAATATTTTACTTAATAGTTATAGTTTGGAGAGTTTGGAGGCTTCCAAAGGAGATATTTTCTAATTCTGAAACTTCAAAGATGGTTTCAGGGCAACTTACTTTAAGAAGGCTTTAAATAAAGTGAATCTAAAAAAGTGACTGATCCCTAAAATAAACACTGAGAGCTTTGGTGAGTCTGAATGTCTAGCAGCAAGTCTGGCTTGAAATAAATTACAGTTTCTTTCCCTCATATTCAACTGTTTTAAGTCTTTAAAGGCCATGTACCCTCAAGGAATCCAGATTATTGTTCAAAGTGGTAAGAAATTATTTTCCTCATTCTCAAAAAGTTAAGTGTTTATCTCACATGAAGGAAAATAAAACTCACCTGCCAGAAAGAAAAGTAGACACAAAGTGTTGCTGGCTGTTGGAAGTCCACTGTCCTCTGGAAAAAGCAGTGGCTGAACAGAAGTGCCATTCTCATCACATTAAAGCACAATGGTTTTGATGCTTGCTTTTTGTACCATGACCATTATAACCACTTAATGATAGCTAAAGCATCAGTGCCTGAGAGGTGCGTGTCAAACATACCCTGTCCTCTGTGCTGCAAGGACTGACAGCTGGCAGAACGCCCTGACACTCAGGGAAAATCACAGCCTTAAATGACAGAAGTCAGGCACAATTCACAGCCACTTATCATGTCCTGGTTTGGCGTTAGTGGGCTTTTGAGGTGTCATTTAAGTTTGCTTCACTCAGTCCCATTTGGAGCTGAATTTCCATAACTGGAATTCATCTAAATGTTCATTTACATATTTTTTTTTATACTAAATGCAAATGTTTTAAAATTCATAATCAAGCTTGAATTTCTAAGCTTTAATTTTTAATCACTGTTTATGTAGTTAATTTATTTTTGAAAACAGGATACCTTGAAATGTTTACAAACTTTCTGTATTATCCAGTGTGGGACAAAATACATAAATGGTAAACTACTAAGACAGAGATGGCAAAAACAGTGTAGCCTGCGCTTTACACAGAAGGTCTGCAATGCTTCCCTTGCTTCCCTTAGCTCAGTTAAACCTCTCCCCTTATCTCCTCCCGCTTCCATAAACTATCCACCACCATAAGACAATCAATGTTATAAGGGTTACAGGAAGCATACAAGGGAGCTGCATTTAACAACTTTAACTACTGTAGCACTTACTGGTTGGTTGTTTTTTTGTTGTTTTTTTTTTGTCTCGACCCTCCCCTCTCCAGTGCAGCGGTTTTCCACACCACAAGGTATTTTTAAATCCAAGTTGCTACAAGTTACTTCCTGTTGCAGTTACGAGATTAGCAAAACAGGAAGAGCAATGCAACACTATTTTAATGACAAGCTTTCTTTGTAAAAGCCAGATCACATCTTAGTATATAGCATAATTTAATATCAGTTATAAAATGACAGAAGAGAAAGGTAAACCAAATCATCATGGTGGTATCTATCTTCTCACTTCACAGAGATGTTATAAGGGTAGCAATGAAAAGTTGTGTGTGACCAAAATGCCACAGATTAAAAGTCATCTGCTGCTGACCTTTTATACCTTGTGAGAGCCCAGGGAATAGGACTTAACATGGGAGCAACCCCTGGTGTAGAAAGCCCTGGGGCCAGTCACTGCTGCACTTCTCGCAGCAGCTCTTCAATCATATGTGAGTGGGTGTTGTAGAAGGGCAGTCCATCCACTTCCATTTCTAGGCTGGCAGTTTTTCCACTGCGGACCCCGTGCCGCACAAGTGTCTTCAGAAGCTTTTCTTCCTTCAAAACCAAATAAGTAGAATACAATTAAAATCCCAAATCAGACAAGAACATTTATCAAGATGTTTATTTTAAACCTAGAGAAGGCTCAGACCACATCTTCCATATCAATTGTGGATAGCATTTTGCTAAGACCATTTAAAAATTGTCCCCAAAAATATATTAAGTAACTGGAACTTACTGACTGACAGAAGTCCTCTATTCATGACTATTTAACTACTGAATGATATGATTATTCTCCATGCTCCCTCAAATATGATGTTGGTGACCAGACAGAAGCATGAATCCTTTCTGTCTGGTTTCAGGTTCTATATTGCACAAAACAGAATTAGAGGAACCTCTGCCCGAAGTGTCTCAAAAAACTACCTGTCGTCTCCCCAGCATAGCAGCTGGCTGCAGATGCAATTTTAAAGAAAAAGAACAGAAGGGAAAGAGAATACATCAGGAAAAAAGGTTACACAGATAACCTGGACAGGCTGCACAATCAGATTCCTGAATCTTCTGTAATCTTTGTGTGCCTTTTGATCTCTATCCTATTTGTTATTGGTTTATGAGAATTCTGATTGCTTAGAAAAGGGATGGGAAAAAAAGGAGAACCTGAAGTTGTGCTTCCTTGGAACTCTGAAATAGTAACTACTTCGCTTGTTTTAGAACTGCAACTCAATTTCATGTTTATAACCATTATTTTCTTGCTTAACAGTAACATAAGCAGATAACAAAGGCTGTTTGAAGTTGAGCTGATAAAGTACACAGAGGAACAAAAACCTTAGTTGTGAGCTAGGGGCCAGTAAGATGAAAAGACGGGATAAAAATCAACCCTGAAAAACCCCACAGTTCTGTGAACGGTGACATTAGAAGATGTTTCAGATGGATGTAGGTATAGCATAAACTGCTTTTCTTTTCATTTGACAGGAAATGTACACAGTAAAACTCTTTTTTACTGTCTTAGTATTTACTATGAAAATAATTTCTTTTTCTCTAATTCTCAAAAAAAAAAAAAATCTAAGAAAAAAAGCCTAGTCACATTTCATCTCCGCTCCCCAGCCCCATGGTAATTTACATAAGATCTTGAAATAGTTGTGCACTTATGTTTTTTCCCCTTTCTTTGCTAAGACTGGCTTTTCTGGTCTTTGGTCTGCTGTTCTCTTTCCATTTGTGTGAGCCCTTGCATTGACAGAAATTGCTGTGGAAAGAGCCCCACCAGTGTCCTTGACAAACTGTTCTATAAGCTGAAATACTTCTTGTTTGATATTCCTACACAACAACCTCTAGCAATGTCCTTTATCTCCTGGACACAACTGATGAAAAAATTATAAAGTTAAAATGTCTAATATCAAGTATCTTATTAAATGCTAGGTCTTTATTATTATTATTTTTCCTAGGAAGACTTCTAAGCCATAAAGAACATAATGGCTTTAGATCTGAATTTAGACACAATATGGTTATTTTACATAATATTTTATATGTTTAAAAGATAAACACTTCTGAAAGAATTAAAGTGTAACTTGTATGGTTAATTAGCAGAGATAAATTCTCTGCTATAATACTTGGTAATTTGCTTTCTGAATGTACTTTAAAAAGATTTGTCTTATATTTCCTGATAATGCATCCTAGTTCTTAACTGCAGCAAAATTAAATGAGGCACTAGTTTCTATTAAAGAAAAAATGTGCATAGTTACACAGTGTCAGTCTTGACATCATGTAACAATATAGCAGTGATACAGCTATTTAAGGAACTATCTGGATACACTGGTGCATAAAAAGTGCTACTTTGTAATTTATAAAATTAGACATATACATCAGCTTATGTTATAGAAATTATCATATATATTAATATATGAGTGCAAAGTTAAGCACCTGATCTTTCTGCATGAGAGAGGTATTTTTTAGCACCAAGTATCTCTGTGTGAAGTGACAGATCTCTCATGTCACAGAAGAGACATTTGAATTGTTTCTCTGTTAGTGCTCTGCTCTGCTTAAGTGGGGAAAAAGGTTTGATTGCTTAATACTATGTAACTAGGCCTGATAACGAGAATGCTATTGTTCCCATTTGTAAGGAATATACACAATGTACAGCACCCTTCCTTAGGTGAGGAGGGCTGCAATTTGCTCACATTTCTCTGTTCAGTAAATAATTATTTGGGGACTGAGTGGTATAAAAATGAAATAAAATGAAATAAAATAAAAACAACAAGCCAACCAACCAACCAAAATCCAAACCAAACCCAAAAAAAAAACACCCTAACAAAGAAAAACTCACATTAATAGAAAGCTAACTTGTGAATTTGCACTTTATTCAAGGAAAAAACTACCTTATTAATGACAGAGCTAATCAAGAATACTAAAACAAATATCACATATTTATATATTGCTCATTTTTAAAGTAACTCATATTATTATGAGTCATTATTTAAAAATCAACACTATAAATTTAGTTTCTTACTATTAATAAAGAGTTCAGTAAAAGAGCAACTGCCTGACATATTAACCTGGTTGTTAGAGGCAAGAAAATGCAGAGTTGACTGTAGGATGCTCAGCATTAGCTATGTTTGGATCAGTATGAATTAAATATATTTCCCTACAGTCATTTCAGTATAAAAGTACCAGGAACATCTGAAAAGTCAAACCAATATTGTATTAACCAACGTGGGGTTGGTTAGTGTTCAGTGGGAATGGGGAGCTCCACAGTTTTGGGGTTTGCAGCAGTGTGATCCTGACAGTGCATGAACAAGAGGCTGAAGAGAAACAACCTTTGTGTTTCAGGGGGTCTTCATTTAGTAATCACAGTCTAGAGCTTTCATGGAAGGAATGCTATTTTTGAAAGAAAAAGGAAACACATTAGAAGAAAGCTGTTTGGTGCTCAGGCACTCCTTCAGATGTCTGCTTTCCAATTACTAATAGACAAATATGAACACTGAGGTGCGTGTGTGTGGTGGTGCTTTTCAGCTCAGTGGGGTAATTATTACAGCATTAAAAGAAACTGGATTAGGCAGAAAGTAGCCATATAAACACAAATGGTGTGAATTATTTTTTATACTAATGGAATATGCGAACACTAATTTGTTCAATCCTCTCCACTGTTTATTGTTGCATGATTTATAATTAAAGATATCATATTCTCTTGTCAGACACTTTGTAATTTTCTCTCCTCCACAAAACAGTTTCCATTAATTTCACCTCATTAGATATTAGTATTGCACTTCCAATAGCCCATTACCGGATCATTATCAATATTCCCAGCTGTACAGCTTAGTAAAACAAAACCGAGAAAGACTTCCTGTACACAATATCACTTTTAATTACAGTATCTCATTACCAGGAATTTTGATCATAGTAGTTTTTAGGATATGTTAATTTAAAGGGGGTGAAAAAAAAAAAGAAAAAAAAAAAGGTAGATAAGACCAGAAAAAAACTTTGAAAAGTGAAAAGTCACAGATCTATTTTTGGAAAAGATTGCACTGAGAAGTGCCATATGCTTTGTTAAGTCAAAAAACAAGTGGCTACACTTTGGGATCAGCTTCAGTTTTATGACCTTTAAGTGAAAAAACAAAATAGCAAGAATTTAAAACAAAAAAAAAGTAAGACCTACTCTAAAATACTTAAGAGGTGCTTTGTTGGAATTTCACACAGAATATACCGTCATCTCAGGAGAAACACTCCACTGTTATGGGCGATATCTGGGGTAGACGGATTGCCTTTTGCTTGGCATTCTTGGAGGTCACCAACTTACAGGTTTTGTCCAAGTCTCTATGGAGGTAATCTGCCAATAAAACTGATTTGAAGTTCCTAAGTTACTTATACATATGATGGAAAAAAACCTTACTTGATCACTGAGTGTATATAGATATATATCTTTAAACACTGCCAAGTCATGTGCCAGGAATCCTGTGCTTAGCATGATGAGCACAGGTCACAGTCATTTCTCACCCCTCACCATTATTTACTTTTTCTCAGTCTGAAACTTTTGCAGTCCCAGAATATCATACTGTTCAGAGCTGCATTAGTCAAAACACATTTTAAAATACACACCTGCAAGTCTTTCTCCAACTTCAATTAAAAACCATTCAAAACTAATTATAGAAAGGTTCTAACATAACTACAAAAGGTGGAAAGATCGTAAGTAGGTGCAAAGATCAGAAGTACAGAGTGGCTTCTGTTTTAGGACTGTGACTTTAGATTTTGGAGGTGAGACATCTCAAGGAGGATGCACCAGAGATTTATAAAATCATAAGCAATGCTAAGAAAGTGAACAGGGAATTTTAATCACTGTATCGCAATATAAGGATTTCTTGTACTGCCCATAAAATTGTAGCACTGTCTTGTGCTTGAAGTCACAGCACAAAAATACATTAATTTTTTAGGATTTTAATGGTCAATCTGACTTGAATCCTTTGTGGAATATTCTGAAGTACAGTGTGGCTGCTCATCAACTGGGGATTCCCAACAGTCACCAGAAGACCACGTGAAGGTAAACTATTGACCTGGATGGGGCAGCATTTAGCTCCTGGTAGCCAATTCCATCTACATTTCATAGGCAAGTCACAGCTCCCTGGTCCTACAAGAATTACCTTGGTAACAGATGGAAGTGCTGATAGCCAGCCAGCCTTCTTTGACAACTGTGGAAACCCAACAGCTTTCCTCAGGTAGCGGTCATGGACTTCACAAGTGCTGAGGAGATACAGAGCGCAAGCAATGGCATAGCCTCCCCAGTTAGAGACCCCTGCAAAAGAACGTCACCATGAAACCAAACTGCAAAAAAATAAACAGTGGCTATTGCAAAGATCCCCAACCTGCACGAGTCACTAAGCATGAACAACTGAGTCTCATGTAGTGATGGTGAATTGGAACATGGATACGAATTACATATTAACATAAAGTTGGAACATTTCTTTCAGAACTACACAATTGCTTAACATACCAAAATGGTTTCTGTAGTATTTCAAATTAAATTTCTGCAGGTTTCCATCTAGTTTACTTTGTGGTTTGTCCTTCCAACAAAGCAAAAACTCAAATGGGCATGGCCTTTAACACAATTCCCATTGGCTTATTGATGGAAAGTCCAGAACTGTGAAGAGTTGTATTTTGCTTTTAACCAGAGACAGGCAGAGAATTTTGATTAAGTGTCCAAAACCAGACAAATTTTCACTGGTGTCAGATTTTAGAATGAAATGCTGCAGCATTGCAGATAATTCCTTTTTGGTCACAAAAGCTGCCTGATTAAAGGGTGTATCTATTGTATTAGATATGAAGCAGTGGTGAAACTGTGTCTTGACAATATGTCTGTTAGATTTGAAACTTATGCAAGAAGTTATTTCTGCTGCCTTGTACCTTTTCCAGAGATGTAGAACAGCAACATTTTCAAAAAGTGTAGAGGTTGTTTTAGTGCCATGTAGTTTTTCATAGTTATATATGTCCAAACTTCCACCTCAACTGCCTTTGCAGGGTCTGTGTGTGAGAGTTGCTTTCGAAGTAAAAAAAAAACAACCATCAGAATTGCCTCTGTAGGTGCTATATAAATATAGCCATAAGAAGTAGATGCAATTACCATCTCACTCTGATTTCCCCCCCAAAATTGCTGGTTTATTATCAGAAGTGTTTGACAGCCATGTTAGAAACTTAGAAGCCTGAGCCTAAGTACAGTATGGACCATTCAGTTCATAAATTGGTCCTTGCTGAACATGTATCCCTGAGAATTTTACTTCATGCTGGTGAAGATGTTGGGGTAGAAGAGAATTATAACTATAATATTCAACTTTTGTTGCATATTAAGAAGGTATATCTGTCCCCCAGTGGCTGTGGAAAAGACTTATCTCTTAATGTAAGAACAATATGACTGATGACCCTGACAGAATCACACCCACAGAAGCTCATCAAATATGCTGAAAATTCACATGTGCATAGGCATTTTAATTCCCACACAGATAACTTTTTCCAGTCTTCCTTGTTATTTTATTTAAGGTGTGATTTTTCAAGAATATTCAGGATTTGCCTAATTACTTCCAATTAAATGCACTTTCTTCACGGAACATCCTCAATTTTTAATTGTCCCTGCTGGAACTGTAGTTGCTCAACTAGTCAGAAAATGGAACTAACAGAGACAGATTTGTTTGCTAATGCTGACTTGGGTATACAAAGAAAGGGCTGATACAAATTAGTTGGAAAGACAGACATTTTCTTGTCAGTTCTAGTCTCAGACATCAGCAACTCTCCCACCTAAATAAATCTCTTACCGGCCACAACAGTAAAATCAGCTTCAACATCACAAGCTATAACATCTCCATTTTTTATGTGCTTCTTTACAGCATCTTTTACTTTGCCCATGCCTAATTCATTTCCTCCATCTCCAACACCTTTATCAAAAGAGAAAAAAAGACCAAATGAGTATGAACCCAGATTATAACTAACAATCCCTTTAGAAAGCATCCAGTGTCTTCCCCAGTGTCGCTGTGATAGTTCATAGCTCCATACCAGACAATTTATCCTTTTAATCAAAAGTGTCTAAAAACAAGAGACTGCAAATTCAATAGCTGAAAGCATCACATGTGAACCTGTAAGCATAGGCATGTGATGTGTGCTGTACTGGTGCACACAAAAGAAATAGAAATTTTCAGGTGTTCTTGAACTGCAGACAGAATTAAGGTAGTAAACTTTCCTTATGGAAGGTCTTAAATGTGTGTTTCATATAATGCATTATCATAAGTGTTTCATATAATGCATTATCATAAGTACATTAGCACAATTAGAGAAAGAAGATAGAAAATGAATAAAAAATAAGCTTGAAAAATTATTCTATGATTCTGTAATAAAGGAAGCATAGAAAATTTCAGCTTGTTACAAGCTTTAATTAAAAAAAAAAAAAAGGGAGATTAAAAGTAGCAATTATTGCAAAAAGATAAGCAAAAATACAGGTAAAGACTTACACAGAAATAGGATTTACTGCACTGGCAATCTGTTTCACACAGCTCACTATCCTTATGCCACAGTGTACAAAGAGCGCAACCTTGTGTAGTATCACTGCTTGTGTTTTTTTCAAGTAATTTTTGAAAAAAATAGCTAGCTGTTGGTGGTTTGTTTTTGGTTTTGTTTTGTTAGTTTGTTTTTAAGTGTTCAGGGTGTGGCGTCTTGATTTTTGTTGGTCAAGTATGTATAAAGGCTGTATTTTATCTCTGTGATTTCAGTAAAATCAATGTGTGCCATGTAATTTCAGGAAAACTCTGGGCAACCCTGTGTTTGGGACATAAAATTGTTAATGACATTCAGAGAACTGGAGATGTGGAAAACACGTAAACTCGCAGCTTACAAGAAAGCTGGATAGTACCTCTAGTCTCTTAACAACATATAACCCCCCCCCCCCCCCAAATCCATCTATTGAAATGGAAATTAATATTTCTCTGTCACCTGTTAGTCTAAATGGCATCTTCTCAAGTTTGCAGATTTTATAGAAAAAATCTAGTCAATGTCTGTGAAACAGAACAAAGAGCTCCAAGTCCTCACTGCAATGTATGGTATTTGAATTTGAAATCTGTTCTAATGCATAGCATGTGTTACAGGAGAGAAATTACAGTATTTATAATTTACACTTCAAGCCCTGAAAATTGATAAATTAAACACTTACAGTAACTGCATAAATATCTCACATAAGTCTGTAGCAATTTTCTTCTTAAGTGAAATTGAAGGTTATTTCTCAGCAGCAATTTATTTAACTCCACGAGTCTATACAGTCAAGGGGAGAGTACCTGAGTGACACATAACTTACACAAAAGGATTTGCCACAGAACAGCTAATCTTTTTTCTTATCTGCCTTGATAATCTGTTCACATTTATATTGGTGTTAGGGTTTAATGTTGCTTTCTAAAATCTCTTTGCTGGTAGTACTTTTCAAATAGGTAATGACACAGTCATGGTGCCTCTATCATGATAGATAAACAAGGTAGTTACTACTGTTTTGTAAGAGTCCACACAATGTTTTCTTTTTTCTTAGCTTCAGAATCCAAAGAGTTCCTCTTAATATTATTTAAAAAAACTAAATGGATTCTTGTCCTTTGAAGACCATCCACAGTGTATTTCACTGAAAGCTACTAATTTGTTGTTCAGGTTTGGTTTTTTTTGGTATCAGCCTTGCTTTGCTTTTTGTTGTCTTTGTGGAGACCCTGTCACGAGGGTGGTTATAGCAGATCTACTGCTATGGAAGGATCCCATTAGCATTACACGGGGAGAAAAAGAACACCACACCAAAAATTTTTCTGAACCATCTGTTTTCTTCTTCCTCTACACCCTGGCAGGGGACTACATTTTACTGTTGATTTCCACAGTGAGATTCACCAGACAAAATGCAGCCATCTACAGGAGCTAGTCAGCAGAGGGGAATAGACCCTTCAAACATTCAGTTTGTCTCATCCCAAGGCAAACATCTCAAATAGAGATGTCTGAAAATAGACAAGATGAATCCTCAGCTCCTAGAGGCCTGAGTGCTTTCCAGACAGAGGAAAAAGACCTTCCACTCAAGTTTTCACCAATACATTTGTTTCTGAAACTACATTCATTAAAAAATGCAGGAAACGCCAGTCTTCTGTGCTAAAAATCATTGGTATGAAAGGGGAACAAGTGTGACCACGTTTTCATGCAGCACTTTGGGAAGCTTTTCATTAGCTCCTATATAAATAGCATAGAGCTACGTCAATTTTATGACAGCTGCAAAAAAAAAATAATAAAATTGCATGTGGTTTTGGTAACATCTCTTGATCTTTTATTTCATTATTTTCTGGAAAATGAGTCCTTCCAACCTCAGTCTTTCCTGTCTTCTGATTTTGTATATTCCTGAAGGTCGCTGCTTACTCCATGACTTTTTATTACAGAGGTCCCCATGCAGCTGTAGGCATTGTTCACAATTTGTCTGTGGTCAGATTCCTAGATCAGATTTTTCTTTAAACACAGATTTTGTTTTAAATTAAAAACTTGAGAGCAATAAATCAGCATATAACAAATGTTCTATTATTTTCCCTCTCCACCTACTAACACAGTGCTTCTTGCCAATGAGCACACTACATGAAGACTTCTTTAAGGCTGAAAACTTGAACTTTCTAGTCTATAAAGTTATAGGAATAGTCAGCCTTAAATGAGCCTTTATGATACTTGCATTTTTATTTTGAAACTAGACATATGCCTCCAGATTCCTACTGACCATGATGGAAGTCAAAGATAGCTCCAGGAGAAAGATTTACCATCGTCAGTAGCAATACGTTATCATCAGCAATAAGAGATCAGACACGAAGGCCACACCCAGATCCCTGCCTTGCTAAGCTAGGCTTTGCAGAAATACATTGAAAAAAGCCAACAGCTATCCCAAGATATTGTAACCAAATTAAAAAAACAGACACAAAAGTTTGTGTGATAAGCAAAACAAGAAATGATAACCAGGTAACAGGCAATGTGAGAAACAATGACATTGTTTTTCTACAGATACTCAGCTAGTTCTCAGTATAGAGTATCAGTGTTCACCAGTTCCAAGGGGGACCAGAGCAGACACCTTCATTACCTTTTGAAGCTTATGACTTGTTAAATTATGCAGACATCTCTTTAGAGAAAATTCACAGCAATGAGATGCAGTGAATCTAGGAATAACTGCTTTTTCTTATTCACAAGCCTGTGGTATTTTTAATTAATGGCATTTCATAGTATAGTTGAATATTCAGGGGATGTTTAAAACAAACTACATTCTGCTGCACAAATTTAAATTCCCACCCTGTAGAATACTCCAAACTCCACCTAATCAGTAATATACCTTGAGCTGCTCGGCAGAGATATTTTAAGAAATTAGGGTATTTTTATTAGAGGAATCAGGATGTGATGTAATGTAAATAGCTGGAAAGTCCTTGTATCAACAGTCTAAAATCAGGGAAAAAGTAATTGAAATTAACTGCAGCTGATCAAGCGCTGAGGCATTTTGCTAAACATCTTCATGAAAGAGAGCTTCTTCTGTCCTTATTCAGTCAATCTCCGGCTTCCCAGGTGAGATTGCCAACAGAGTGCCACCTAGAGTGCTTTTTGAATGCTGGAAATTACTCCTTAGAACAGGAAAAATTCTGCCTTAAGTCTAAGGTAAATATATTGCACGGTTTAAGATAGTACAAAAAAATACCAGTGAACTGTACTGCTATGCAGATTGTAAATGCTCCTAACACAGTGAAATTAGACTATGATTATCTCTACAGAAGCACTCTTAATTCTGTGGAAACATTTGAAAAACAACACTATCAAAAAGTCAAAGTGCCAGTGCTTTTGATAATACTTAGGAGTGAGTCCACAGCACTAGAATAAGAAAAAAAGCCAGATCGTGTTCTGATGTGACTGAAATCAGCCTGTCATGGACACTTTTTCTAATTTTGTGACACTTACTTCTAATTTTGTTTCCAATATTTAAACAGATTATATATCTCCTAACTTCATTTTGGGCCACACAGTGTAGCACTAAGCATTTGATTGTACAAGGACATTGTGCAACACTTTATATATATCTGGGAATCCTTGACGTATGGCATATTCTTTCAAAACCAGATACAAATCAGTTTTCAGGAATAAAAGATCTACCAACAAAAGAGAGGGGCACTGTGTTGACAACAGCACTCTTAGTAGATGTTAGTCAATGCTAACGTAGTTTTGTCAGGAAGGACAATGTACTCTTTTAAGGATTATTATTGTACCTGTGTACTTCATTAGAGAAGGCACTATTATAATAGATATAAATATACAATCCTTACTCAAGATAATGTATTGCTAAAAGGCAATGTAAACTAAGATTCTATCTAGAGTGCTCTTTTAACATAGATTTTTATGTGTAATGTTTCCATTCAGTATTAATATGCTTCCTATGCTGCCTTTCACACATGAAATACAGGAAAAAGCCAGAGTCAAAAATGACACTTGGAGAAGCATATGTGTGCAAACTGATAATACACACATCTGGGCTTGCTTTTTTTGTCCTTAAATAACTTTGAAATAAACTTCTTCACTTTTTTGGGTTGTGAGAACCCTTCAACAGAAACCTCTAATTTTTCTCCGGCAATGGTCTCTAAATTCAACCACGACAAACAGCTGTAGCCCACAAGTGGTTATTCAGCACCTGCCTCCTCCTCCCTCCCCTTCACTTCCAGTAAGAGTTCCTGTTTTGTGCTTCTCTTGCTTCTGAGAATATAACACAACCTCACACATACCTGTTGTTGAGACTCCTGGAATGGTTTGTGCAGCTAAAAATAGTTCATCTATGGGATCCACTAGATGTTTAATGTTAACTTTCCTGGCATTGTAATAATTGCCATCAGCAGCCACCCCAGCACGCTCTATTGCTATCAGGTGATCAAATCTGGTTAGAGGCAAGTGAAAAAACAGAGGAGAGGATTTAAAGCTGTGATTCTCACATCACCATCTCTTCTGTTGGCTGCTAATGTATCATGTTGCATTTGGTTCTACTTTTTGACCATGTGGGATTCAAGGTAAAACTTGGATACTCTTTTGTTCTTTCTGAATGTTCTCTACAGTTTGTTTTCAAAGGTTAGTCTAGTTTCTCTATAACTTTAGTGCAACTCCCCGTCCTGATGTGAGCCAGGATAAAGCCCATTTTCCTTTTCCTGATTTTTTTTTTTCCCTTTAGTAAGCTTTCTTTTAACTAGCACCAGAGCGTTCCAACTAAGACTGATAACAGCAGAATGTTTTTCTAACTGCTGGGTCTTCAAGGTCACACCTTTACTCTGCCGGCTCAGACACTATGGGGAGATCTATGACCCCCCTGTAGGAGGCTGAGTTAGACAGACAGCAAAATTGGCCAGAGCTATTCCATTCCATATATCTACGTAAGCTCAGAGGAAGGCCAGAGATCACAGAAGACAACTTCCTTCCTCCTTCTTCTTCCCTTCTCTCCTGTCCATGGCCGGCGTCCGGGAAGAACTCTGTCCATCCATCATTGTAGACCCCCAGGCTTGAGCTCTCATGACTCTCATCACTCTCTGCTCTTTCTGGCACCACCGCTCAGTGCTGCTGTGCCGGACATGCTAGAACTTCAGGACAAGCTGGAAAGCAGCCAGGTGGTGTTGCCGCTATTGACATTGCTCATGTCTTTTTCTCTATTCCTCTAGCACCAGAGTGCAGGCCACAGTTTGCTTTCACCTGGAGGGGAGTCCAGTACACCTGGAATTGACTGCCCCAGGGGTGGAAACACTGCTCAACCATTTGCCATGGACTGATCCATGCTGCACTGGAGAAGGGTGGATCTCCAGAACACCTGCAGTACATCAGTTAGAAAAACACTCTACCATTGTCAGTCTTAGTTGGAACGCTCTGGTGCTAATTAAAAGAAAGCTTACTGAAGGAAAAAAATAATCAGTAAAAGGAAAAGTGGCTTCATCCTGGCTCAAACCGGGACACTCACTCAAACCACATTTGCCACCAAGAAATTGAGAGGTTCCTGAAATCCTTCTAGCCAGCATTCACTTGGGTCAGCCATCTGGCCTTGCTCTGTTCCACATTAAAATACAGAATATCTTGTAAGACCGTAGTTTCTACAGGTATTATAAAAGAAAATAAACAAGCGGCAAATTAATGATCATCTAAATCCTTGTTAGTGTAAATACAATCTCTGCTTAAAGTACATTGTTTGGCAAGTGTTTATTTGTTCCTAGTTTTTTGGTTTGGGTCTCTAGCATTGGGAGATTTTAGTCAATGGCTATTTTGTTAGTTATGACAAATGTACTGCAGAGTTCCAATGGTTGAAACAGAATTCCAGTACTCAGTTCTGTCACTGTATGTTAGGATTAAGTTATTTTGTTTGTCTTTCTCCAAAGGTACTGTCAAGAGGTTACTAATTTTGCTGCATTACTGAATGGTTTTGTGGGTGGGTATCTGTGGTGACTCCAGAGACCTTAAGCAAGCTAGTTGTCTACTTTAAAGAAACACTTTAGCTTTTTGGGACTGTGGATGAATTGAAACAGAAACTGGCTGTATTTACATTATGCATAGCTATAAAACACATTTTTAAAGCAATACACAAAATAATGATGGCAGTATCATGCATACTATTACAGCATATATATTATAGAATACACTAACCTGTGGAAAGAAATGAAAATTAAGTTGATGAAGCAAATACAAATTGAAATATCTTTTTATTAAAAAGAACAAATTGAAGGCAACAACATTTAAGTGCTTTATGAGGAAAGATCAATAACAATGAGCCATGTGTGCATAATTAAAGGGAATGACTGCTAAGCAATGATATGTGTGTGCAGCTATTTAGCAAATTTTCTGGTGCATTAACCCTAACCACACCCTTTCTATAAATCTGAATTTTTACCCAACATTGTTATACTCAACAATCCATATGCAAACTGTTAAAATAAATATTGAGAAGTACAAGCATACATCTATAATTCTGGCTTTGTCTGCCTAAAGACAGATGCAAAAGATGATCACTTTCACACTACTACACACATTTGACATTTTATTAAACCAGATCAGGTTCCCCAGTTATCAGACTGGAGCCGAAGATCTAGAAAGTGAATGCACTCCACAACTCTTTTTTCCTAGGTCTTTCACTGACTCTGGCATAATACTTCCCCTTTCTGATTTTCTCATTTTTAAAAGCTGGTAAAATAATATATATTGTGTTTGTATATGAATCTATCGAATAACAGCTGAAAAGCTTTCAGATTTTTTTCAAAGAAACAAAGCTATTGATAGATGAAGCATTGTTTCTTTTTTTGTACTTCAGAGATGCATAATTGCAGAATAATATGGAATTCAGTACTTTATGTGTGCTCCAATGCCAAAGTTTGTCTCCAAAGTTTGTTCTGTTTGTTCCAAGTCTTAAGGGTTTAGTTTTTACATTACACCTTCTTACATAATTGTAATTATTTTTATTATAACTTTAAACAGTAAAGGTGTGACCCATTCTCAAAAACAGAATACACATACCTAGGTCTTCCAGGATTCCCATTCTCACACAAAAACATTAAGGCTGAATCGGCATTTTCCTTTTGATAACTCAACAGAGGGACAGGTCTCTTCAAGATTCCTACAGGGAAACAGAATACAAACTCTGATCCTATGTACTTTTTCTTTAATATGTGTTTGAGTAACTTTAAAAAAAAATAAAATAAAAAGCAAAACACTTAGAAGAGTAAGGACTGTGTACTTGCGGAGTTCCTAATAAGGTCCCTGCATCCTCACTTTAAATGAAACTTGTTTGGATGTTTGTGCTAGTAAATGGGGCCTTAAGACAGAAAACAGGTCTCCAAGAATAAGAACCAACACCCAGAATTCATCACAAATGGCAAATCCACAATCAGAACCCCCACACATAAGCATTAACTTGATGCCAGCTAGGTATAACAAAATGTCATCCTAGCAATGCTGATCAGAGCTCAGAGGATGAACTCGGGTTCATTCCCTGGAAAAGAAAAAATCCTGTACTAAGTGACAGTGACATTAACTGAAGCAAATCTTGGCTCAAGTTGTCAAGAGAAAAACTGCAGAAACCTGTGTCTCACCTAGTTGAACAGCCTCCTCAATAATCTTTTCATACAGATCCATGGCTCGCTGATCTGTTACTATGGCAACCTCTTTCTCCAAGGCCTGCAATATGGCTGCGATCGCCAGGGCTCCCGGAGGCCCGTCGTTCTCCTCCGGCGGCTGGTAAGTGAAGTGGGTAGGAAATCCAGTTGTGAGCAGCACGGACCGAGCGTGGGAGATGGCCAGGCCAGCCCTCAGCAGCTCACCCTGCTGCTGGAGATGGACTATACCCCGGTCTCCTAGAAAAGTGTTTTCAAAGAGATCAGTACGTGTCAACATATCATTCTGCCTTTGAAGTTCTGTGTGGGTGAACCTGCATACTTTAATGACAGAAAATAATTTAGAAAAATAAAAACCTCTGGTCAAGGCAGGAATTGGGGCAATTTCCTCAGGAAACCTAGCAAGGTGTAGGATATGAGTAATGAAGATAATGGGCTGTGCTTCCAGGTTAAGAATTTCAATTAACTGCATTTTGAAAATTACTATAACTAGCATTTCTAGGTACTAGTGTAAATAGCTTTTTTGGAGCACTTATTGAATATTTTTCCTTTCCTTCGCCCCTCTGCTTTCCTCTGATCTGTGGTGACTGTGACTAGCTACTGAAGCTGGGTTCCAACCAAAGCATCCCACGGCTTACAAAAGTTTTGATGCAGACATCAGATGAGTACACAGGTTCTTTTTTTCCATTTAGCACTGTCCCTTAGGAAGAGCTAACTCCCAAATAAATTAATTAACTTAATGAAATGGGAGGTTTCAGAGACATTGTGAGTTACCAGGAGACTTTGTGAACTCAATTAATACAGTGGTATCCAGGTGACTGGTAAAGATCTTGTAACACTTCATGTAGTAGAGAACCATGTTGGACCTTGAGAAACAGGTGAACATTAACAGATGTTTCTTCTCATGAGTTACTCCCTAAAGAAGCAACACTGTGTTATCTGTCGTTCATTGTTCAAACACTTCCTATCCCCTCTCCCTTCTCTGGCACTTGGAAACACAAGTTCCCTGCACAGTCCTTCCCATTTGCTAGTGCTCCTGAAAACCACAAATAGCAGCACAATGTGCCAGTATTCATGGGCTGATAGTGAGAGGTAAGTCCTCACTATTGTTTTCTAGCCTTCTCACATCTTCATCTTTCTCACCTTCCCCCTGCCCCTCCGCTGCCTTGCACTTTCTTCTTTTTGTCCTCAGTTTCCCCTTTGCCATTTCTCTGTTCCTCCTACAGAAAAACAAGTTCTGAACAAAACTTAAGTAACAGAAGCAGGGAATGCTAGTCTCTGAGAAGTGGGGTGTAACTGAGATAAAGTACTGTACTCTCCTTTAGCAGTAAAATGAGCTAACTCTGAAGTTAGGTCCTGTATTTCTGCAGGGCATGGCTCTATGCCAAGATGAACTCCAGCGAGGGGGAAAAGGAGAGGCCTTGTGAGTAAAAATACACAGACCCAAACATGTGCATACAGCCCAAACCCGGAGCTTCGGAGAGCTGGGCGTAAGCTGTTTCCCACTACTGCCTACAGAGGATTTCAGAAAATTTATGGGAAACTGAGAGAAAATTTACAGCAGACAGAGGGGACTAATTCAGTGTGTACTTTAGGAATGGTTATGCTATTCGGTTTGCCTGTTCACCCCCTCATCTTCCTTGTGCACACATGCAGCCCTAACTCTCAACCTTCTGCAGTGACCAAGTCACTTTGGTCCATCACACAACACCTCAGTGATGAGTATGTCAGCAGAGCTCGATGTCATTCCACCTATCAGAGAGCTATGTTTGAAAACCACATGGAACTACTAGAATTTTCCAGTTGGAACACAGCAGTCATGAATATATGTAAAGAAAAGTGCTATTTGCTCCACAGTGAATACCCATGTAGCTATTACCAGCATCCTGAGGTGCCCTGAACTTTACATACCAGTTTCAGTTTTATGCAGTAACATTCCTTCTCCCTGTGGCCTCTCCAGTCTGCTGTAAACATTGATGCTTCTGTGTACTTTGAGAGTACACAGTCATCAAGATTTCATTACCCATGAGGTTGAGTCGTTTTGGCCAGACTCTGATATTAAGAATGGTAACAGAAAATCTAAGAACTGGTTATTTTGACTCACTGTGTTCCACGAAGAATGTTTAAAATCTTAACATGGCCTTTAGACTCACTGTGTTCTTGAACTTCATGACTATCTAAAAAAAGCATTTCAGGTCATTTCTAGCTCATAACAAATCCACTAAAGGAAGAGAGTTTTTGTTTTTACCTGGATCTATTCCAATTAGGGTCTCTAGAGTCTTTATCTTTTGGGCTGCTTCTGCTGACACAATACTATAATGCAGAGGATCTTGAGAAATGCAGTGAACTTGTGGGGCTTCTCTTGAGGATCTGACTGTGACATTGTCATTCTTCAGGTCAGTAATGAACATGCAGCCAGGGGAATGAGTAAAAGCTAATGGAGCTCCTAAGTTGGATGAAAAAAAAATCAAATAAGCATATTATTGCAAAGAATGGAAATACCAGAATGATAAAATTGCAAAAAGTTATTTAACAACACAGAGTTCCTGCCTGATGACACTTATATTACAAAACCAGTTGATATTATAAGTTACACTGCAACAATTCATACACTCTGAGAAAGAAAAGTGTGCATGTACATCTGAAAATGTTTTCACTTTTTAAAAGTTCATGTGGGTAGCTTACATCAGTTTTTTTCTACAACATCCTCTTTGGTATAAACTTAAGGCAACTTAGGAACTGCACACTAGTAGCTTCTAAGCAAGTCTGTCAGGAATATGCAAATCTGAAAATCGTGTTTGACGTGCAAGAAAAAATAGACATAAGGACAAGCTAATGCTTGTTTGAACAGTTTATTGGTAGTATTGTTTCCATAAGAATAATAAATATTCTGGGTTGTAGAGTGCTGCTGGAAACTATTGTGTATCTCTTGTACCTTTGAATATCCTTGTAATAGTAATATGACAAAACTGTGTCAGCTACTGCCTGCTGGCTAGTAGTCCTTTATTGGATCAAGAATATGGGGAATACCATCTCTGTGCAGTGTCTTTGTGACCTAGTTAGGAGACCTATAAACTGGCAAGAAATAATGACAAAAGGTGACCAGTGAGCCTTAGCAAAGGGAATCTGAGTAGCATCTAAAACCCTGGTGAACAATAAGCTTATTTAGACCTGAAAGCACAGTAGCTCCCTAAGCAGAAAATATTTGCTGCCTTTATCCTAATTCCAGATGTCTTGATCTAGACCATACTTGATTTGGCAAAATCGGTATATTGTAGGACAAATCACAACTAGCACAAGCAAAGTATTACTTTGTTTGGATGGTGAAAAGGAAGGAGATATTTCTTTAATGTGTGCTAGATCTGTTGGGAGTCTATGGCTAGTTAAAATCATCTGGGGAACATGGTTGTTGAGGTTACAAATACCAAGCTACGTGAGCTGAGAACAATTTTGGGGAGAAGCTAGCAGATTAATCTAATAAGGTACTGCTAGTATGGCAGAATTGTAACTACCTAGAAGAGAAAGGAGCAGAGAAAGATACAAACTTCCAAACATTTCCTGGAATGAGTTAATGACAACTGATTTTAATACAGAAAATGGAGAAATAAACAACAGTAAAAGCCAGTTCCAGGAAAGTCAGGATAGCTGTTTTGAGCAACAGATTGTAGAGAGGTTGGCAAAGATTCCTCTCCTTTACCTGCAACAAGCATGCAGGAGGAAGATGAATAGAACTGCTGGAGAGCACAGGAAAGAGCAGGATTTTCAGTTTGGTTTTGGGACTGGAGAAAAGGGGTTGTGTGTAAGAAAGAAAACGAAGTCTCTCCTCCTAGTGCTGAACATATCTACAGCAGGTGTTGAGAGCAGTTGAGATAAACATCATTATGAAGAAAGGCTGAGAGAACTGGGGCAGTTTAGTTTTGAGAAGAAAAGGCTGAGAGGGGATCTTATTAATGTCTATAAATATCTGAGGGGTGGGTGTCAAGAGGAAGCGGCCAGTCCCTTTTCTGTGGTGCCCAGTTATAGGACAAGGAACAGCGGGTATAAGCTAGAACATAGGAAGTTCCACCTCGACATAAGGAGAAACTTCTTTACTATGAGGGTGACAGAGCACTGGAATAGGCTGCCCAGAGACGTTGTGGAATCTCTTTCTCTGGAGACTTTCAAGACCCATCTGGATGCATTTCTACGTGACCTGCTGTAGGTGGTCCTGCTCTGGCAGGGGGGGTTAGCCTAGATGATCTCTAGAGGTCCCTTCCAACCTCTACCATTCTGTGATTCTATGATCTGTAAAGAACCACAAGGATGCAGCAGATCCTGTAAGGAGGGAAGGACAAAGCAGAGGACCTCCCAAGGCTCTTCCAGTTATACTCCCTATGGCTATTAACCTATTTGTTCAGTAAGAACTAAAATATGCAATTTCATTCCACAACAGTGATTTAGAGCAGTATATAGCACTGACACTATGATTCGGTTGCATTTTCTTGAACTTTGTGCTCATGCCTGTTATAAATGACAGGGTAAAGTGCAGGGCAGCTCTGTGCAGAGGACGAAGCTTCATTTAAGTAAAGTTTGTCATATTTACTTAATTTTAGAACAAAATATAAAAGCTTAATTTTTTTTCCAGGTCAATAAATTTGCAACATTTTGGAAAGATTTCTGGCTGCTCTTTTTCTTTTTTCTTCTTCTTTTTCTTTATTCTTTGTTTCTCCCCTTTTTTCTTGTTTTGTTGCACTGTAATACAAAACAATATCTTAAAAGGAAGAAGCTTAAATAAGAATGCCTTTAAACTTCTACCTTTTAATACTGCTTAAAAAAGACATTTTGATGCTGCCAGAGCTTTAGATTTCTGCTGTTAAAATACTCAAAGAAGAGTGATGAAATTTCAGTAAGAATACCCTTGAAGGCAGACCTCTATTTCATGATGGAAAACAGTCTTTCCAAAGGGCATTTTGTTGTTTGGTTAGGGTGGTTTTTAGCTCACTCTAAATCAAGCCTGCTAATCAGTCAATTCATTCAGTCCACGTTTAAAAAAAAAGAGAAAAAAAGGAAAAGAGAGAAAAAGAAACTTAAGGATAATTTAAAAAGAGTCTCCAAGTATAGTACATACTGCAGTTGATGACTGCTTCTATTCCTGTTACTCCACAGGCCCAAAACACTGGAATATCACCAGGGTGAAGGTGAACTGGATCTCCATAATCTGGTTTGGAAAGATCTTGTATTCCCAGCAGACCTGGAATTGACAAAAAATGAAATCACAAGAGGTTCCAATTAAGCACTATTATTACAAAGCTGGGGGGATGAACCCCAAACATCACTGAGTGACAGTCAGCTAGAATGGCAACAGTGGCCAGTCCCACCAAAGTGGCATGTTTAGTTTGCCTTTGAGTGAATGTCCCATGAAGTGCAGCTGACTTATTTTCCCTTTTTGTACTTGATGACATCAGTAAAAATGTATTCATTTTATTTCTGCAACAAAACACAAGCTAGACATGTACACAGAGTTTCCAAGATATTATAAATCTCCTCTATCAACAGAAGAAGTATATTCATAACACTGGCACACAAGAATAAATGGGTGCAAAATGGGTTCTTTCTAGAACATGTTTTCTGCTGCTTCAGCTTCCTACATTGTTTAGCTGGAGAAACAAGCAACTGCTCTTTTGCCTCTCTGAGTTGACTATATCTCATTCTTACCCAGCTTTCACTGAATTATCTTTTGCTTTATTCTAACACTTGTAAAATTCAGTTTAAGCACTTGCCCTCTTACCTTGGTTTTAAAGTCTTCAGATGCTGTAATAGAGCACTGTCTTCTCTGGAATTAATTTATATAATCTGTGTATATAATAATTTACTTTTTCTGTTAAAAATAAATAAATAGTGGAGACCCTCAGTTGCCTAACCATCTTATTGCTGTAATCACAGTAATGACTTATTACCAGTTCCTTGTATTTAGGCACTCATATCAAATATATTACCGGGTGTACTCTTAACCAATGACAGCTCCTTCTATGCTCTGCAATGTGACCCTTCAGTGTATCCAGCCCATGATTATATTGATTGACTGATTTCTGTCAGCAGAGGGGATTTTTTAAAATTTATTTGGATCTACCATAATCTTACAGGTGTTTGGTTTGGTTCTGTTTTAATTGTTGTTTTTTTTCAGTTTCCCCTTGTAAAGGATAGGCTTATATATGTTCTAGCTGGATCTTTTAAAACATATATATATTCTTCCCATATTTCTATTTATTCTGTCTTAAGTGCTTAAGTGTTGTGCTCCATTATTTTTAAAAATAATGCAGTATTTACTTTGACATTCATCTGCTAAGACACAAAATGCATCCACACATACTTCTCCCCATGCTGTCAGTCACTGCTACCATGTCACTGCAATCTCTGTCAGCAAGAAAGCACTCACATAGAAATGAAACTGCATACACTTCAGAAAAATGTGATTACACCACCCCTGCCATATAACTTACTGTATCAACATCAGACAGCTGACTTTTATCCAATAATTCTGTGTTCAGCTCATTCAAAACCTACTTTTTTCTTTCCTTCTTTCTCCCTTCCTTTATTTTTTTTAAATTCATGTTTGTGACCATTAGAAAGGATTAAACCAGAATACATTTACTGGTGCAGGTATTTCAGTTCTTCACAACCCATGGTTCCCCGTTTTTATACCCAGTAAAGTGCATGCAAAGTGGAACATGAAAAGCACTGACCAGGGTCACCCATGTGAATTGGTGCTCCATGGGCTTCTTTTAATTTCGATGTTGCTAGCACAGCTGCTTCCAACTTGCTTTCAGGAATAGGTCTCATGGTGACTACTAAGTTGCAACAAAAAGTAGAAATGCTGTAGCAAGGCACGGCTGTCTGGTGGTTTAAAAGAATTCAAGGTGTTACCAGAAGTACTGAATACTTCTAAGTATTAGAAGAAATGTCTAAAGCTTTTTTTTTTTTTTTTTTTGGTAAGATCCAGCAGTGCAGGAGTGAAGCATTCCACTTGAGCTTCTTCATATAGATTACTAAAATTCCCAACACTAGGGGTTTCTTACTTCAGTCCATGCAGCACAGTGTGATGAGCACAGTAGATTCTGAATATTGTCAGAAAACAAAGGGAAAAGGCTAATAAAGAGTATCACACAGTGACAAACCTACAAATCTATCCTCTCTGTTTGAATTGAGAGGAACTACAGTGCTGTGCATCATGCAAGGGTGAGGACCTCCTGCTGCTGGCAGCAACCACTCCCACAGAAGCAGCATGCCAGTTTAGCATGTACAAAATCTTCTGTGCCTCTAGAACGGTTCTATGGAATTCATTATCCGCTCTGACTGGAGTGCTGGAGCACCTTTTCTATTCAGAAGTGAAGCAGTCTGACTTTTTAGAACAAAATGTCTGATATCTGAGTCGCATTTTAACAAAACCAAGAGATGTAGACAGCTAGAGCCATATAAAAAGTTTAAACAATCTTTATAACAAAAAAGTATAAAAAGTTTAACAATATTCATAACAAAAATCACTAGACTGCCACTGAAGAAACACATTGTACAGTTCTTCACAGTATTGATGTGCTTTAATTGATGAAATTCTCCTAATTCTGAGATAAGCAGATACATAACTGTTTTTTTGCTTTAAGCTTGGTAAGACTCACATATGAGATACATTTCTGCCTTCATGTTGACCAGGAGGAGTACAGTGAAATGACAGCTCTGACACCAACAATAATCTTAGTCTAATAGAACAGTACATCAATTTTATGAAAAATGCATGCAGAGGTGTTACTTAAGTGTTCCTAATACTAAAGGGTCTACCTACTGGAGCCAGAATTATTCTAGGACTTCTGCTGACATTAAAAACTGCACTATAAAGTTCCTGAGCACAGTTAAAATTTTCAGTGCTATGGTAAATAAGTTTTTGGGAACATTTGGTCCACAGGTCTGGGTTTATAGCAAATACGCAATTTAGAGGCTACACTGTCACAGGAAAAAAACAATGTGGTTGTCATACATGCAGAAGAAGCTGCTACTGCCATGGCTTAGAAAAAGAGTTTTTCTGCTGCAAGCTGGAGCTGGTAGGGAGAGCAGGACATGTATAAAGGCATGTCATATGAAGTGCATGGGTCATCAGTTGAAACAGAGAAGGCAAATCCCAACAGAATCCAAATCAAATGGCTGCCATGGCAAACAAGGATAAAGTTTGTTACCATAAATGAATAAAAAAAAGCAGATTGGCCTTGCAGGAAGTTGAAAAAAACACTCAACTGAGGCTGAGCTTATTTTACCTTGTATTTTTATGGACTCAACACTAGCACATGCCTAAAGCTACAATACAGGTAGGAAAAAAAGAGTGCTTTGTTTGAGCAATAGGTATATGCACAGAATGAGAATATGGACAAATACACAAAGTTACAACAAAGACTGTGTGTGACTGTGCATACTTACCTTATACATGCTTACATTACATTTTTGCTCAACGTTTCTTATAGGAATGCCAGCATTTTTGACTGCTTTTTCAAAAGAGAAGCTGCAGCCTAAATAAAAAGTAACCATGTCCTTCAGTCGTTCAGAATATTCCTTTAAACTTGTCAGTGATCCAGTACAAGCTCCATGCTCATACACTTGATACTGCAGGCAGTCAGTTCTAGTGAAACAAGAAGGTATCACAGCTTCATTATGTTTTTTGAAAACAAGGCAAATTGTATGAGTTGACATTAAATCAGAATCAAACAACAAGACATAGCCTACTTTATCAGTTTCTTTTCTTTTGGAGTAACAATGAAATAAACACAAGAAAAATCCCAGAGCAACAGTATTCTGCACAAAAACAAGCCAGTAAACAGAACATGTGAGACTTCAGTATTTTTTAGATTTTTAGGTAAATGTTCCTTACAAGTATCTTGTCTCAGGGCTTCAAAATTTAGGGAATTAAGTCTTGTTTTTTTAGTGTTTACTACATGAGTACATCTTTTAAATTTTCTGAGACCCTACAAAAATGCAATCACCCTGTCTGTGTTACCACCAAATAAAATACAGGTAAAACCTTATTTAATTCTGCTGGCTCAGACTGCAAAATGATTAGAAATTACCTCATTACATTTTCCCATTAGAGAAATACTTCTAGTATTGACAATGATCATAGCATGCTTTTCAAGAACAAGATGATCAGGCTGCTACACTCATGCATAGTTTTTATTCAAAGGTGTAACTCCATGAAAAGAAACTTCTTCAAAATGTCCAGCAGTGTGAGCAGGCCATTTCCTGAAACCCTCGTCATCACCACTGGCATTCACTTCAGAACTTTGAGAGGCAGAGTTGGTTGGTAGTTACCTGATATCAGAATCACTACTCAGAGAAGGACATTTCCAGTCACCTGGTTTACTTCTGTGCAGCAGTGGCAGGGGTCCATCATTTGCACGGCAGAACTTCTCAAAGTCATCAGCCAGTGACTTGTGCAAAATCACAACGTTGGCCTGTTTATAGCCTGAAATTGTGGAAAGTAGGAATGACTGGTTATTAATTCAGCTTTTTGTTTGTGAAACAGTAACTTTCCTGTATAGATTTCTTTAGATCTGGAAAAAATTACCTCAAGGAAATTTCTGATTCAGAAGTCTGCAATTAAGCAACTTTAAAAAATGTTTTTAAACCCATGGTTAGATGGCCTCTGTACATGAGGTGGTTCACTGCTAAAAGAGTTGGCAGACATGAGTAGCACTAGAATATGAAGACAGCATAATTACTTTAATAAACACTTCTATGGATTTATATATAAACAAAATTTATTACCTAACCTGGGAAATTAGTATTTTATAGCAAAATGCTTTACTTTGCAAATGTTAGCACAGAGCCCAAGAAAGGCTACCGCATGCCACACTTACACTATTTTTTTTTTTCCTATTTAATACTAAGCTATAAATCATGGACAGCATCTTGACATTATGCAGCCCACTCTTTAGAGTTTGTTGGCTTTGGAATTTTACTATGGGATGCATAATTGCAGCCCAGGAATAAACCCTCACCTATCCCACTGAATTTCAGCAATTTGTATTACTTCTAATTAAAAAAATGAAAAAAAACTTCTACAATTTCTTCACTTGGAATCAACTTTGATTTAAAAGGTTGTTGACCATTACCATGCAATAGCTTCTAAAGACATTAACATTTTTGCAATTAGCATCAATGCAGGAAGCTCACATTCATTTATTTAGCAAAAATTTGTTTTCTAAACAGTAGTAGTTAATACCAATGTAATTTTAATTTTCCTGTGTGTAAATACCAATTGTTTAGATACAGAGAGGAAATTTAGATTACAACTAGTCTGTGCTGTATAAAACTGCCAATTAACAGTCTCTAACTCCTGTATTTATACTGTCTTGAGAAGTTATGACAGTGTCTGGTATTGGACAGGAGTGTGAGAGGCTGCATAGAAGCTCTAACTTTCTTAAATACTGTGGTAGTCTGTCATCCAAGAGGCAACTTTTTAGTTGAAATCAATGATCTGCCTTAAAAGGCTGTAAAAAATCAGCTAAAAAAATCTTGCTCTTGACCAAAGCTAACACAAAAATAAAAAGATAAAATTATATTCCTGATGGAAAAATGCAAAGCAAAGGCTTAGGTAAGAATGTATTTGCATATTGATTTTGCCCACAAACTGCCTTCTTGGGAGTACTCAGCACAAATATTCATTTTATTACTAGCAAAAGTTACTAAATACAGAAACAGTTTCTTGCTAAGCACAGAAATACATTTTTGTTAAATAAACATACTAAATTTACCACTGAATAAAATACTACATATAGTTATCCCTCAACTTCATTCCTGCTGTCCATGTGAAATCCACAGGCACTTTTTACTTTGCTGGTGATATTCACAAATTCTTAAAATTATTATTTTAGTCAGTGCATTCAACTCGGGCACATCCAACTTAAGTCACAGCTGACAGACTGAATCTGTGGGTCAATTTGAGGCATTCTATAAATTCAGGAAAGTTCACGATAGTTTTTGACAACTTTATTGCTCCTCCTGATGACTACACTTTCTTTATAGATTAAAAGATATTTTTCCCTTCAGCTTAGGTATATATTCACATTTATGTATCCATCATTATGAATGGACAATGAACAATGGACATTCTGATCAGCCCATGCATTAATTCAACACACTCATGTCCCATCTCAGAGAAGTTTAGAAAAAGTTTTTAGTTTCTTTGGTGAATGACAACGAGGGCAGCAAGAAATTATTTTAGTGGTATATCACCTGACAATGTAAGACAACTTTAAGGATTCTGAGAAACTCCAATCAGTCTAGTTTTTTAGTATTTGCATAACGAAGCTGTGTGTTTATGGCTAAAACTCTGAACTTGTTTTTTATGTAAATAATACTTTTTTTCAAGTGTTAAAACTAGCACATTTAAAACCACTGCAGCAATACATGTACTTAAAAATACAATTAGGCCAAACTGCAAAGTATTAACATTCTAACATGTCTTCCATTAGTATTTTTCAACTTATGTACTGATGAAAACCATCATTTCAGAACTCACTACAATTCTATAAGATGACCCTTAATGTTCTTAAGTTATAGTAATGCTACTCCACACGGCTTTGTTGGTCAGCTACTTGCCACAGTGTTTTTAGTTAAGTTACATTTTTAAGTTGTTCAGAACAATGACACAGTCTGCTTTTGTAAAAGTCTAGCTGTAAGATCCAAGATGGGAATAGATTTTCCAGAACTAAATGTTATGTAAGTATAAAACTGTTTTTTTTCTCTCCCCCTTATAATTCCCAGTCTTGCTGAGTCTGTAATTTCAAACTTTTGTTACAAATGAAGCAGAAAACCACTTCTGTAACTATATGTCTCTAATTCTTATCCAAAGTGTATTGATGTACTAAGTAAAGCAAGGTTTCTATGAAGAACATAGTATGTCATCCTACAAATGTAATAGTAGCATATGCAAGGGAAGTCAGATTTGGGTAAAGATTTTTCAATTATTTTCTACATCCATAATTTCTTAGTGACATAACTGGAAGCTGCAGGATGCACTGCAAACTTGGAGAACAAAGTCCATGTACTTTACACAGGTAGGATGATATATTTACTCTGACATAGATTTATGATTCAAGAACACAGTGTCAGGTGCTTACAGTGTGATTCCAAAAACACCCAAAAGACTTAACAACATAAGTCAACAATTTTTTTCTGTTTTACTTCATTGCCTTTAATATTCCTACATTCTTTCACAAACAAAAAAAACCAGAGAAGAGATACTTATGAATCTAAAATAGATTCACGTTTTGCACTTCGAGCTGTTATGTTTCCTTACCCTCTGCCATTCCAGAAGTATTACTAATACTGAGTCTGTTGCATCGAATTATTCTTCTCAGCGCATGGGGAAGCAGAGATTTCAAGCCTCCTCTCAAAATCATCTCTTCAGCCTTAACAGAAAGATAATTATAAATTTAAACACAAAGCACATTTATTTTATTACATTTTAGATTCTGATTTGCAGGAGAACTTAGCATAAGTTTCCTCCTCATGCTCCACCAAAGTTGTTATCACTGGGAAATTCTGTTAAAACCCAAAAGGCTGATCAAAGTCAAAAGGTTATTTCACTGACATTTTATGACTAAATGCAAACTGAATCTTTCAATAAATTAGCCAGAGACATGCACTTTAACATTTGGAATAAAATGCAAAATTTTGCTTGCCTGTAATGTAAGAAACAGAATTCTTTCCTCCCTGATAAATATTCATTTCCTCAAGTATTCAGTTTTCCAAAATTCACTGTAACTTTAAAATTGCAAAAGCACAAATGGATTAACCTAACAAGCTATAATCTGTAACATTGCTTCTCTGTTAAAAATGCTTTTAGACAATTAGCAATGCAACCTTGGAGTAAAGAGAGAACTGTATTCAGAAAATGTAATTTTAATACATTCCACATGTATTATACTTTTCAAATATGAGTTATGTAGAAGTGAATAATCCCATGGATATTCTTCCACTAGGAAAGCAGACTTAGAGATGTTTAAGTTAGACCAAGTTCACACAAAGTTCTTCCCTTGACTCAAACCACATAATAACTAAAAAGGGTTTATTACATCACTATTAGGAAAAAAAAAAAAAAAAGATAGCTCATGGTAAAATAACATTGCTGCTTATGGTTTGAACTTTGGTCAATTTTAAGTAAAGAAACTATCCTCCAAGTAATCCAATTACCAACCTCAAAGTTCTTTAATTCAGAAGAAGCCATTCCTGATGTCATTCATAAGAAGTAATAAACTTGATAGAAGCTGTGATGCTTCTTTTGAAAGATGCCAGTAAATCAATGTACAATGAGATGTTTCAAACCTCTAGCAAAAGTTAACTTTTCTGTTAAATGTTCACAGGTTTTTGTACTATAACTATGATAGTACAAAGTTTCACTCTCACAGTGGAGTGGAATGTAAGCGAAATACTTCATCATGAAAGCATATACCTCTGAGCAACTCTTTCCTTAGTTAACTTGAAATAAAGTAGTGATATGTTTTCACTAAAATTATACTCTCCTCATAGGTTGTCTGTCCAGATTTTTTCCCAAAGCTTGCAGAATTCTGAGAGGTTAAGTTGGGTGCACTGAAATTTAGAGTAAACTTTCTATCTATTCTTAATTCTGAAATCTTTATATAACACTTTCAGCCAAAATAAATCAGTTTTGAGATTTCTCTGAAATCTAACACACTACTTTCTAACTCTTTCCATCTTTTCTGCTTTTACATTATCACTCCGTATGCTGCACAAAAAATAGACTTCACTACAAAATCATGAAGAATTCCAAATACATGCTTTAAAGATAAGAAGAAATGGGATTTAGAAATGTATCTGAGCTCTAATCCAGGCCTATAATAGTCAATTCAAGAGACATTACTCTTACTGCAAAGAGAAATTCTAACACCGGTCTGGAATTATTCATTCAGGAGGTTTCAAACCAAATACAGTGACCCTAACAAAAAAATCCATGTGTCATTAGATTATTTCAGATTATTTTTTTTATTTTCTTAGCATCTTTGAAACCATCTAAATCATCTATAGGGTTGATGGCTTTAAGAACTACTACCTCACTTGGATTTGAAAGAATAAAGTTCAGGAAACTAATTTGGGCAAAAGCTGTCTTCAAGCGAGGTATTTATTCCAAATGCCCTAGTCTGATGCTGGGCAAGCATGGTTCTCCCCTCATAAAGTCTGTGCCCAGTAGCAGAAATGGAAGTACCTTTGGAATTTTATCAGCAAACATTTATGGCCCTAGAAGTTTCAGGCAGATATGACAGAAAGTGGCTAACAAGCTACAGAACTGGGGATATCAGTAGTGCCAAAATGTTGGCTACAAGTACCTTACAGAAACACTTGTTCCTGTTTGTGACTAGGCCCAAACTGCAAAGCAACATATGTTGTTGATGAGTGATTAGAAAGTGAATAATCTAAACATGAACTTTTTATAAAAGCAGACTGATTCACCTCTCACCTCTTTCAGATGAGAGATAAAACCCACCTGTGACCATTGTAGTCAATGGGGCAGAATCTAGTTGGAGGCCTGTGACTAGTGGAGTCCCTCAGGGGTCAATACTGGGACCGGTGCTGTTCAACATCTTCATCAACGACCTGGATGAGGGTACAGAATGTACCCTCAGCAAGTTTGCTGATGACACCAAGCTGGGAGGAGTGGCTGACACACCAGAAGGCTGTGCTGCCCTTCAGAGAGACCTAGACAGGCTGGAGACTTGGGCGGGGAAAAACCTGATGAAGTTCAACAAGGGCAAGTGTAGAGTTTTGCATCTGGGGAAGAACAACCCCATGTACCAGTACAGGTTGGGGGCTGACCTGCTGGAGAGCAGTGTAGGAGAAAGGGACCTGGGGGTCCTGGTAGACAGGAGGATGACCATGAGCCAGCAGTGTGCCCTTGTGGCCAAGAAGGCCAATGGCATCCTGGGGTGTATTAGAAAGGGTGTGGTTAGTAGGTCAAGAGAGGTTCTCCTCCCCCTCTATTCTGCATTGGTGAGGCCGCATCTGGAGTATTGTGTCCAGTTCTGGGCCCCTCAGTTCAGGAAGGACAGGGAACTGAAAGAGTCCAGCACAGAGCCACAAAGATGTTCTAAATGCATCTTGGGTCTGGTTTCAATGAGCAACATAACATTGTTAGGTGACATCTTCACTTATATATGCTACACATGTATCCCTGTGCAGCACCACTCCAGTGCAGTTAAGCAGATACACGCTACCTGATTAATTTGGCCCAGCTGATTTGCAAAATATTTCATTACCTAGACAACAACAATTTTCAGGAAGGCCAGATTTGGTGGGTGATTTTTTTTTTTATTCAGTAATTGTGATCAGTTGTTGCCTTGTGAGGCTCTAAGTCATAAACCATTTCTACATGCTGTTCTCAGAGCATGAGTCAAGTACACGTGACTGTGTGCAATGAGGTACTGATCTTTGCTGAGGTGATTGGAATGGAACAAGTTCTAAGCCTCATCTTTATAACTGATGGCAAAGAATATGGCCTGTTTCCCCTGAATCCCACAACTCAGGCTAGGAAAAAGTTATGTTGAGAGAAATGTCACTTTATTCTGTTAAAGAAACCCTGCTGCTCTCAAGAGGCATACCCTTGCCTGTCGTAGAGATTGACTAGTTTCTATCTTTAAGCCTCAGCTGGTAACAAAGTTAGTTACTGTGTATCAAGGTAAGAGTTAAACATTCCACAGTAATGCCACAGTAATTCCACTTTTGCCAAATAATCTCCAACCCAACATGAAGCAAGAAAAATGCAGTTCACACGAGTTGCCTTGTCATTCAGATGACTCGTGTGATGGACAGAGTTACCTCTTGGCACCAGCCTGTTGTTTGCATGTCCTAGGCTATTCCTTGTTTCCTCCCTCTAACTTTTCCTCCAGTGTGCCTCTGCCTCTGCCTTTTCCCTCCCTGAGTTCCAACTCACAACACCAAGCAGGACTGACCTTCATAGGGCTTGCTTCCTTGGTTTGTCTGACTGCATCCTCTGGCACTATAGGAGTTTGGATGCCTTGTCTCCCCTCACTTACTCTTTTTCATTTATATACTTGCTGTATCTCTCACCTGTACCTTAAACTCGCTCTCAGTTATTGAACTTAAATGAGTTTTTTCTGTTCTCGGTCTGAGATGAAGTAATCTAACTTCAGAAATAATAAAACACAATAAATGCACAAATGGTTTCCTAGACTTTTAAGATTCAGACTCCTCTGAACCTCAATATCTACACCTACGTGTAGAGATGTGTCTCTCTATATATATCCCCTTTTAATATTACAGATAGGCTTGGATTGAACATAGTTTTTCTTACTAGTTCCTTCTTAATTTTTGACAGTGGAACCATCAACTAGCCTTGCAAAGTTATATATCTTCATATTAAATAACTGTTTGAGCCATAGTTTATAAAGCATGTTTACAATCTGCAGAACATAATCTCTTTAGGGAAAAAGAAGGAAGTGCAGTAAGTGAAACATCTTGTATTACTTTAGAGCTTTCAAAATTTCGCAGATATTTAAATATGAGCACAGACTCTTTCCAGGCCCACATTGTAAATTATTCATAACCCAAGAAATGGAAAAACGTCATTTAAGTGTCAGAAAGATTACACTTTGAGAGGCAGTGGGTGTGTCTAAACTGCTGTGCTAAAACCCCACCAGATAAAAATGAATAAAAAAATTATATAACTCAGAAAAATTAAAACATCCTTCAGAAGTGTCAGTGTGACTGCTCTGCCTTTACACATGTCTAAGTAAATTAATGAAATAAAATGAAAAACATATAGTATTTCTGTGTATTTAAAAATGGACCACCTAAGAATAAATAGCCTGTAAAAAGTACTGCTGATGAGAGTAACATACATGTCAGCTCAAAGACTGCAAAGTAGTTAGTACCAGTTTCTGATGTCACAGATTACATGTCTGTTTCTCCAGTGGTATGGATACACTAATAAGAATATGGTTTAATGCAGTGACTTTTCAAAGTGTAATCTAGGGGACTGGCTTGTAAGGATCCCAAAGACTCATAAAAAATACAGTCTTCTATTGTTTGTATCACTTTTGTCCTATTTTCAGTTTAAAGTTTGATAATAAGAATGGGTGGTGGCACCTACAGGTTCACATGCCAAAAAAGTGCAGGGGTCACTGCTGGGCAGGTTTAGATATTGTCACACTACTGCTGCAGGAACACTAGCAGGAACAGCAGGGTAACCTGAAACATGAGCCAGCCCACGGGCTGCCTTTACTGATACATAATGGAAAGTAATCTCAACTAATTATAATCTAAGAAAACCTTTGTGTACTATGCCTTGCCCTAGTATGAATGTGACTAGAGAGGTCTGTTAATGTAAACATGGTTTTAAATGACCTGCTGCTTAATCATCAAGCTAATTTGAAATTCTACCAAGAGACTTCTGTGAAAAGCACAAAATTATCTGAAAATGTACTCGATTTGATTTTCCAACTGGGTCTCTCAGTTATCCTTGTGATGTTTTATTTGAAGAATCAATTAATGATCCTTTTTCTCCCCATCTGCTATGAATCATTTCAAAACACAGAAGTGCTTTCTGTATCATTCCAAAGAGGAAGTGCTCTGTGTATTTTCAGACAGTGGTTCACCCAGCAAATTAAGATTTTTTTCAGTTTTACATTTGAAATACAGGGTATTTGCCTTTGAAGTTTATGCACCTTTAGATGAGGGCTGCAAATAGAAATTTAATTCAGTTTCCATCAGTGTTCTCCCTGCTGCTTAAAGCAGCTAGCTATACTTGAGATCCTACAGATTGTGTCAGGATGAGAAACCAGTGATAGAATCAATGTATCTTTGATGCAATCTTGTTTACTTGCAAAAAAGATACACGTTTAGATTCTCCCAGTATATTAAGAACAAATAACAGAAAGCAATTACCAGTTCCAAAGCAGACATTTCAGACAGTGCTGCATGTCACTGTGACATGTCTTGCACAGGATCCCTGAACTTTCACCACTGCATCTGTAATATTTTACACTCAGCTTCTGCTCTGAGGCAAAATAAATTGTTACTCAGGAGGAGAAATAAGGGTGGAGACTAGAGAATTGTTTACACCAGGGCTCTGCCCTTGCATGGGCACAATCTATGCAAGATCTTGGTTGTTTAGGCTTTTTTTTTGTCCTGCAACAGACGAGGCCTCATGACTTCACCCACCATTCCAAGCCCCTGGGTAATTTCCTAACACCTGCATACCCTGCCCCATCATCTTACAAAAACACCTGGCCAAAAAGCTTTAGAACAGCCACTTAATCTACATGCACCTTTGGCAAGATACAGTAGACCCATAGGAGAACACAAGGACTTGTATCAAGATTTAAAAACACCACCTTCAGACCTTTGACTTTGCTGACTGGAATATTCACTAGCTGCAGTAAGAGACAGCAAACGATCTACCAGAGGCTGTTTTTATGTAAGATGACAAGAAGTGCTTATTAAACTTCAAGAAAAGAAAAGAACAGAACAATAACACAACAAAGAAAAACAAAATAATAAATATATTTAGAATTGCTCCACAATTCTCTGGCCTGGGTCTAGCCACCAGTTCTGTCTTGGCCTCTTCTGCAGGCCACCAATGCTAGCCTCTCCCCTGCTCCCTGCAGCAGCACTGCCAGCCAGCAGTGTACTGCACACTGGGGCCAAGGAGATATTGGCTGGATAAAATTTCCCAAAGTGCGTAAAATGTTTCTTCCTGGTCTTACTCATACAGAATGAAAATGGAAGTCCATAGGACAAAGTACAGTCACTTGTGCTGCTTTGTTTGCACAGCAGCAGTTATAGGTGCTTATTTTGATAAGAAAGTATGTCACCACCTAGGTTACACCCAGTCACAGGGCTGACGGAGTGTCTGTTCCTCCCAAAGAATTCCATCTGGAGGTAAGCAGGTGAGTGATGTTCTGCTTCCTACGCACCATAAAAATAGTACCATGCTCCCAAAAAAGCCTGCCATGCTCCTGCTGTCAGGTCATTCAGGCTACCTCCAGGATTATGCCATTTTTTCTGTGTTTATATGTCTACCAGCAGGTACTAAGTCACTGAATGCATTGCTCCTCACCAAGCAATTCTCCTCAGATCAGGTCACTAAAGGAATGATTGCAGTCTATGTATTTACAAAGATAGTGTCCTTGAAATATGGGTGTCTCAGCAGGCTGTGTCTGGGGAACCTCCAGGGCATCGTACCTCTCCAAACGCCACCATGGGAAAACATCTTTACTTCCACACATACCTCTGATGGAAAGATACTGACTTTCACTGTTCCTCTGCTTTCTTCAGCTCTTAGAGCAAGAAGTACTGTGACTAGCTCAAAAGGAATGAGCAGCATTTCTGTGATGGAGCCACTGGCTTAAACACTGCCATTTGGATAACCAAGTGTGTCAGTGGCAGGCTCTGCCAAACGTATTTTAATGCAACTTCCAGGATTAAGTGTAGATAAAGTGTTGTCAGCAACTGTGCTATGGCAAATGGTGTGCACTTAGACTGCTGTTTTAGCTACAAGTGTCCATGCTGCCCACATATGAAATGTTATTTTGCATTAAGGATGCCGGGACAGCTTTGTTTTGCAGCATCCATTTCAATCAGAAAGGGTCCATGAAGTTTCAGACAAGTTATAGCTGCATTATTATGTTTTCACTACTGCATACCTGACAACTATGGCACTATGTGGCAACTACAGTTGCCATAATGATGTGGATACTGCCCTTGATGGTCTGCTTGGTGCAGCCAGGCACTTCCAGACATATTTGCACTCTACCTGCAAGAGATGAGGGCCTGACTGACCAACACTGAGTATCGGACCATGATGAAAAGGAGTAGTGATAAACAGTAACATTCAAAGCTGACAATGACCACAATCCCAAGAGACTGCTGCTTTTTGCCTAGTAAAGATCTTTTATAGACAAGTGGTGATCACACTGAAAAGAGCAGTTCTGCAAGTGGTGTGTTGGTGCTGCAGAGTACCAACAGTGCCTCCAGTCACTCTCTCCTCTTCTGACCTCCCAACACTCATTCCATACCAGCATATGGTGTAATCCCACTGGGCAACTGTCATCCACAAGAACAATCCTCGATGAAGCGTAGAATAAGTTGCCCTATAGCAAAAGGCTGCAATGGTGCCTGTCTACTGTCTAGAAGAAAGATGGACTCAAACTGAGGCACTATGTTCTGAAAAGGAAATTCCCAATTACCTTACTCTTTTAAATGGAAGGCAAGGATAAAGGTCCTTATCAGATTGTTCTGAACAGCCTGACCCCAAGCATATAGATGGGTCTGATGCAGTCAGTTTATCATTGTGTCCCCTGAGCATCACCACTGGTGGCAGCAGCACCATGGCTGTGCAGCAAGTGCAAGGGAGAAGCATAGGAGCTCTGCTTGGCTTCGGTCCTAACACAGGTTATGCAAAGAGCTGCTCATACAAGTTTCTGGTTACTGACAAGATCGGGTATTGGATGACTAACTGCTGTCACTGTCAGCAGTCCAGTGGCTTATACAATAAACTACTGTGTTCCGTGAAGTTACAGCAGAGTGAAGATCTCACGTGCAGTTTCAGCAGTGGTGATAAAATGCTGTTAAGACAGAGACTTGGGGCACTGCGCTGGTCTTGTATGTCCTGCTACAGAGCAAGAGGACAAATAAGAATGGGATGGATGAGAAGAGGCAGGAAAATGATGCACTATGCTCTGCATAGGAAAACAGGCTCCCCAAAGAGGTTGTAGAGTCTCCTTCTCTGAAAACTTTCAAGACCCATCTGGATGTGTTTCTGCGTGACCTGCCCTAGGTTATCCTGCTCTGGCAGGGGGGTTGGATTCAATGATCTCCAGGGGTCCCTTCCAACCCGTACCATTCT
Organism: Apus apus; assembly: GCF_020740795.1. Lineage (NCBI taxonomy): Eukaryota > Metazoa > Chordata > Aves > Apodiformes > Apodidae > Apus > Apus apus. The sequence continues at coordinate 48,909,287 of NC_067286.1, read as the reverse complement.
ATGACTCTATGTTGAAAAATACACAGTTCACCTTTCTAGTTTATAGATTTAATCCTGAATTTTTACTGCTTTTCGCTGCGTTCAGTGGGTAAATGGAGTAAGACCTGTAGCCCTATCACCTTCATACCTTTTATCATCATTAAATAATGATAGAGATGACTCATAATGCTGCAGCATTGGTTAACTGACTTGAAAGAGATGTTAATATCATCATTATCATTTTGATTTTCATTACCAAACAACAAGAAGGTAAGGGCTGAAAATGTCTTATGCATTTATAATTTCATTTTATATTTTTAAAATCTAAATAAGGTACAGAGGTTGGTGCGTCTTGGTGTGCTACACTTCCAAAATTTCATTTTAATGTAGATTTGAGCACATATTTTGTACAGAAGCAACACAGAACTAAATGTAAGCTATTACTATTTTTGTTTATTTATTTAATTAGGGTTTTGTTCCCAGGTATGGTTGAGGTAACATGCATAAAACCTTGTCTCAGAGGTTACAGTTTAAGGATTCCTATAGTACTTCTATGAATGCAAGTAACAGACATAAGTAGGTTAAGTTGTACTACTGAGTTGAAGGACAGATGAAGCACTTAAACATTTGCAGTATTGTACTTAATCTGCATTAAGTGTTTGCATACAAGTCATACAGTGTACACAGACCTGAGTAAAGAAAGATGTCACAGAAATGCTGAAGTCAGGATGAGATATAAGCAATACACATAAGCAATACACAAGCTAACACCCTTGACATAACATTAATTATAATCAAGTATTGATGAACCATACAGTTTGGAAAGAAGGTTTAGCTCTTTTTTTTTCTGCTTAGAAACTATTTTTTCTATTTTCTGTATACATCAGATAGGCAACTGCAATAATGTACCTTAAAATTCCATAGCCTCTATTTACAAAGTGCTTTAAGATATTAAGTTTTGAATAACCATTTTTATTATTGGATTTTTTTCATGTAACTTATTACATATCCTAAGTATGGAGCGTGTGCCAATTCTTGTTTTATTTTGTTTTCAAAAGGTAAAAAGACTCTTGGCTTGTTTCAATGTTAGGTTTTAATCTAGCTGAATTTTCCTCCTTCTCTGAAATAGATTTTCATTTTCCATTACATCATAGCGCATTCAGAGTTTCATAGTGTGAATTAATGCATTAATAAAGTCTAAATAATTCAAAATATTATTACAACAGTTTCTTCAGAAGATAGGATTAAAGCTACACAAAGCTCAGTATCCTGACTTTGATAGTGGCCCATCATTCATACCAAAGGAAGAGTTTAAAATCAGTGCGTAGACAAAATGTAGATGATATATCCTTCCAGGATTTCTGTTTGTAGAGATTAATGTAAAAATTGATAGCCAAGAGGACTTTATCCCACAGGACTGCAGTTTGCTGCCTATCATGCAGATTTCAGTAGCTACCTCCTAAATTAATTTACTTGGGGAACTGTCTAGATGCAAAAGCCAAGAATTTTGCACAGACTCTTTTTTTAGGATTCCAGTTCCAAAGCTAACATAATTAAAAGAAACTAAACTATCTTCACATGAGAATGCAAGTTACAAACACAGCCATTCCATTAATCCTAATTCCATAAATACATATACTTTTGAGACAAGCATCTTAGAAGTGTGTTCCAAATACAATTAATTAGCCACTACCAACAATATCTTCTCTCAAAGAAGGGTCAGACTACACATTATATGCAGTGAAAAAGACAAGACAAATCAAAAGCACTCAGCAGCTTGCATTAATGGGCTCCAAGTCTAAATATCCAATTAAAACAGAGCAAAAAATGAACTGTGAAAATCTATGAGGTTTGTCTCCAAAAGATGAGTAAAATTTTGGGGGTTTTGATTGTGGGGGAAAGGGAATAGTGAGTTTGGTTCAAACATAGGCCTGTTTAGCTAGCTTCTCTTTTAATGTAATTAGTATGAAGACACATTTTTGGGAATACCTAGAATTTTGAAAATGGATCAGCATTTCTGAACAGAAAAAAGGTAAATCTACAAAAAGGGTAATTGCTCAGCTACTGGGAAATAAAAGCAAAGTAACAAAAATCACATGGAGCAGGGTATACTGTATATTGCTATATCATACTTATCAGGGAGTATATTTAATAATACACAAGGATGGAAGAACTTTATCATTTGAATACAGGCTGAAGGTGCTTATCACTACGGAGACAAGAGGGAGGATTTTAATCAGCTAAAAGGAAGATGAACAGGCATCAGTTACTAGAACCTGCTATGATTTCCAGTCAGACTGATGGAGCAGAAGACTGCTATTAAAAAAATAGTTCCTCCTACTAAAACACTTGAAAGGATGATGGTAGCTAATGACTTTCAAACTCCATTCTCTACTGATAGATTTCCCTAATGGAAATTTCTTCTCTACTCTCATAATACTTGTCTTTTTAAATTAACTGACTTTGACATAGAAAGTTTGGTATGCAAGGCTAATTTTGAATCTATTAAGACTTCAGACTGCAGATACATGAGATATACAATCATTATGTCCATGAGAAAATTGTCAGAAATAATGCAAGTTCACTGGTGCGTGAAAATACAAGACTGGGAAGAAGTGAGACTTTCTTGGTTGACATTGAAAATATAGTTTACCAGAAGGCATACATAAAAAAAATAAATTATGTATAAAAATGAGCAAATCTGTGTCCCCCTGATCAAACGATAAACATCTTTTTGTGTTTGTTTGTTTGGTTGCTTTTTTTTCCCATTTACTGGAAAGTTTAAAAACTAAGCGTTCTGAGAAGATCCAGCTTCAGTTTGGAAAACATTACACAATATTTTCCACTCCTTTTGAAGAAGGAAACTATTGTGATCAGTACTTGCTTTCAGACTCCAGGAAAAAAAAAAAAAGTGTGCATATATATATATATATAAAAAAATATATATATGCATTAATCCCATAGTTGATCACATAAAGCAAACTATTCTCAATTAAAGAGTTATTTCAAGACTGCATACATTTCACAGAATAAAAATCAGTCCAAAGTGAATATCTTACATTTCAAATAATAGAGTGCTCTGTATGTGACTTTTCCATGGTTACTAAGGATACAAAAGAAAATATACAAACCAAAGAGTATTAAGCAGGCATTGTGTAGGATATAATCTATGTATATTAAAAATAGCTACAAATATTCACAGAAGTACATCTAACTTCAGTGATTTTTGGTTCATGAGCTCTGCACAAGTCACAAATTTTAGATGTCTGTCTTGAAAATGAACAGGAATAGAGAGGATACCATGCTTATAGATGGTCCATTTTGTTTCCAATAGATGTATTTTTGATGGACAGCCAATGTCTGACCTTTACAGTAATTATCAGCTTCAGTGAAAAAGTCAAAATTTTCCCAGATGTCAGTTCTGCTCTAAGGACTTTCATCATAGCAAATTAATGAGAAATTCTGGCTGGGGGCACCTTTTTGTTCTGGGTCTGTATATTGCTCAGCACAAAGGAGTGCCAATCCAGTTGAAAAGCAAAGACTCTTCAACATTACTGCAGTGGGATGTAATCTCTTACCTGCACTGAACACTTGTCCTGTGACTAAAATCATAAGCATATGCTTTCAATTATTATTTGAAACTTCTGCTGAAAATAACCTCAATATCACATCTAAAATAACATTTGGAATTAATTAATTAGATTTATTTTGTAATATATCAGAATATATTTGTGGCTTCTTTGAAACAGTTTATGAATATTGTAGGTAACTTCACTGATGGGATATTTACTGTGTAAATATGTGGATTTAACCAGTAGATGCAAGACAAGCAAATAAACAGGAAAGACATGAGATAAGCCTCTCTGAAGATTAGCAATGACTAGCTAAAGATTAGCAACGCACGTTCTATGAACAGGGAATATTAGGATTATTAATAAGATGGATAGACTTTCTTTAAATGTTTTTTGTTTTATTCTAAACAAGGCTCTGTTTTAAAAAGACTACATAATTTCTATATTTGTCACTTCTGAGAATCTCAAGAGGAATAAAGTTTCCAAAACCAAACAGAACAACTAAATTAATGGGGCCAAAACCAGACTGAATTGTAGCCCAAAGCTTCCACTATGGAAGCGGATGCACTGGGAAGAGACGAGTGATGATGATGCAATTGAGCAGCAACATCTGAAACTCTGATAGTAACATCCTTGACTCTGTAACTGAGGACAAATTACTGTTGCTGCTACTGCTGTAGCAGAAGCAGGGAGTGGGGAGGAAGGCTGCTCTCCTGGGGCATGTGGGTGGGGTGAGAAGGCATTTACTTCAGCAGAGAAAGAGGCAATGGGAAGACTGTTGCCTTAGAGGAGGAACTACTGTATGGTGGGGTTTTTTTTGTGTGTTTTTTTTTGTTTTGTTTTGTTTTGTTTTGTGTGTGTGTGTGTGTGATATTTTAAGTCAGAAAGGGTACACAAAAACCTACAGAAAGCATGGTCCTGATCTGGCTTGAAACACAAGATTAAATTAGGAATTAACACTCTGTTTATCAAAAGCAGGGACTCATTTCTGCCCCTCCAGGCCAGCAGAGGGTTCTTGTCCAACCCCAAATGATTCATAATTCTGTTGCTTTGGTACTTGCTATTCAAAAGCAATTATTTTCTCTTATGTATAAACAAAACCAGTACCTCATGCTTGTCCACTGTCTGCAGTCACATATCTTTCTAAAGAAAAATATTGTCACACAGTGAAACAGTGTAACCAATTTATAATCTAAAGCCTTAGGAAAATAATGGAAAGCATCTCACAACAACTCACTATGACCAAAATGGTGGATTTAGCATAATAAAATCTAGTTGAATAAGAACGTGTTCTTTTGAAGCTGGAGAGGGATGTGGTATTAGTAAATCTTCATTAAATCCAGAAAACACTGGGGGGAGTAAAGGGGTTGAAGTAGCTCAGAGTTAACGGAGTTATTTACAATGTAAATAATCTGCACTGCTGTAACGTTCCCTATCAAAATGTTAACAAGCAGTCACAACAGAAAAGTAACTTTGAATGTGACATGTTGTAAAGCAGAGTATGCCAAACCTCACTCAGGCAAACTTAATAAATGACAGCCACAGAAAAATTGCTTAATGGAACATTTCTTTACATAGAAGTCTAACACTTCAGAGAAAATGCAAATCTTGAGGAATTTACAAATGGAGTGTAAAATGTCCTCTGACCAACTGGGCTTTTGATATCCTCTTGAAACACAGTCAACAGCAAACACTTTACATTAGAAAAGAGGTGTATTGAAACTGAGGATTCTAACATCTAAATAACTTAGGTTTACCCTATAAGCCCTTTACCTAAGAAATATGAAAGAAATGAGGCTCTGCCTGGATTACTGAAAGCTCAAAGAGCTGCTAGTGCCTGATGCATAACCTGTGACTACAGCAAGTAATTTACTGGACATTTTGAAGTAGGGGGAATGAGTGCTTCGCATTCTGGGCTTGCCTAAGAAATAGGGGCAGATCCATACAAGAGCATGGAGGAGATAAAAGGTAATAATTCTTTACTCTCTTTTTTAACTAAATCATTATGGATCATCAGATGAAACTAGCAACTGGCAAAGTAAAAGCAAATAAATGGAGGTCTTTATTAATAAACTGCATAGTTAAACCTCAGAAGTTTCTTACCACAGTTTGTTGTGACACTACACAGCTGCTACTGGCCAGTGCTGGAGCCAGGATGTTGAGCTAGACATAACCTAGTTTGTACCCAGTATCTCAAAAAATCAGTATGGAATTAAAATTTAAGAAAAACAATACTGAAATGACAGAATTGCCGAGTACCAGTGACCAGTTAGCTGCAGTCCTGAGTCAGTTTACAGTGCCAGTGTAAATTATGCAACTTCAGTTAAAATCCCCAGTTTTTAAGACATTGAAAATCTGTAATTTATCATTACAAATACTGGTTTTACTACCTGATTTTTTCACAGCAGTATTTTATATCTGGTGTGTGTTCATGGAATCATGTTTATCTACTGTTTTCATGATTTAAAAAAAATCATTATTTTTTTTTTTTCATTCTTCAAAACTAAGGGCAGTTTTCAAATCTTTCCTCAAAACATTTTCCTGGTACTCTTAAGTTTTTAGTTGTAATGCTGCTTATGTTAAATCATAATCTGCTCTATTATATTACACTATGTTAGGAGGTGCCTTTCAGTCACCTGATCTAGTACTTGAAACTAATGGGAGTTATAGTATTTTTTCTGAGGAGCTCCAAGTTCCTTCCAACCTCCAGGAGATACAACGCCTGAGTCTGGAATGTATTTCTTTTAATTTATCCAACTGTTTCACGATTTTCTCTTCTGTTATTTCAATTCATGGGAGCATCTTTTAAAAGAGTAGGTTCAAAATCAGTAACCACACAACTTTTGTCAAGATAAAGGGAAAAAGGAAAAAAGGAATCTCTGCAATATTGTTCACTTCATTAAATCTTTTTTTTGCTTTATGGTAACAGATGCAGTATCTTTATGTCAGTAAAAAAAAAAAAAAAAGTGGAAATTAACTTCTTGGTTTTCATCCATGCCTTTCCCTCTTCATTTTATGTGGCACTTCTCCTTTATCTCCTTTTTGGTAGGCTCTCTTTAAGAACTACAATGCAGAGCTTTAAGCTCTGCCATTAAATCACTTTTTTTCTCATGTTTTTGCTTCCTTCTTTGGGAGCAGAAAACAGATGGATGGCTTCTGCAGCTATGAGGATGTACTCATGGTCTCCATGCTGAGTTAAAAGTTTTAGTTTCCCCATCTCTAGCTTTCAGATCATCTTGATTAGCTTTGCCTTTATAAAGTCCCCATTCACTAAAGACTGTAAAGTCAATTTTCAAAATAGTGAGAATTCACATGTGAGTCTTCTGAAAATGATTTTGAGTTTAATTACACTGCAGTAAGTATTACTCAGAGGTTTAATGATACCATTATGTAGAACAGCCCTCTGTGTTTCTTCCAACAAATTTGAAAATAATTTCAAAGTATTGTGAGTGACTGAGGTTTAGGGTCCAAAAGTCAATTATTTGTGTTACCTAGGAAATTAATCCTATTTTAAGCAGTTAAGCAGATTAGAAATTGAAATCAACCCTTATTTCTATTTTAATAGATAGTGTTGCTTCCTTTCCCCTCTGGACAGTGTCCATCCATTTTCCTTTTCCTCATCAAAGACTGAGTAAGGTAACAAATATTTTTTCTGTTTCTTTTTTATAGGCATGTAGATTTTTAACAAATAAACTTTAAAAAGTGTTGCCTGGAATAGTAGTTGCAACTCTACTGTAACAGAAGAAAAAATAAATGAATTTTCAGTGAAGAAATGAATACTAACTGAAACAGAACTTAAGCTTAATCAAAGATATAACCCTAGAATCAGTGACACACCTTCACTTACATGAACTCTTTCAAGAAATGATCCATTTCCTGACAGAGTTGTACCACTTCCGTTAAGAGAATTATTAGGCTTGGATGCATAGCATAACTTCTCCTTTCATGGTAAGACATTAAGTGGCTTCAGAGAGAGAAAATGGATGGCCAGAGCAGTTTCATACAAAAGTAATTCAAACAGCAAATTTACCTACCCAATCTACTTTTCTGACAGTTACCAAGCACAAAATGTTCAATTGCAGATTAAAACAAAACAAAACAAAAAGACAGAATAAATGTAAACTAGGCTAGAACTAACACTGTATTGAAATCTCTTACAAAAGCTGTTTCATATCATGATTGCCTTTCACAGAGATCCCTTCCCTAAATTCATGTAGTGGTTTCCAAAATTTGATCCTCTTTTTTCCTTGCTGTGCAAACATTCTCCATGAAGTGATTAAGGGGAACATTTTGTATCATCTAGCTTTCCAACATTTGTACTTTGAAAATAACACCTATTTCTGTAACAATTCAATAACCATAAGCAAAAGCCAGATGCCTCCAACTTTAGATTCATAAAAACTGTATTTTTCATATGTATCTCTCCTTCAGAAAGAAAGTAAATCAAATACCTCAGAACAGTAAAGCAGTGACTCCCTGGAAGCATGCACCTACAGCACTAATTTTTTTTTCTTTCTCTCATTTCCTCTCAGAAGTGAGCATTTCAATTTCACCTCAGCCCTCCAACCAGCTTGGCACACCACCTCTTTTAGAACCAAAAAGGAAATGTTGTGACACTTTTTTCTTAAATGAAGTTCAATAATATCTTTCTATGTGGGTATTTCCCACAACATTTTTCCTCCCTCTATTCACAATTAGCAATGGCAAGTAAATACACATATTTTTGAACAGTTGTGTTGTGGGGTAGAAAAAGGACATCTATCTTTAGCACTCTGTTACTCTATGTTCCCAAACTTGCAGCACATGCTCAGCCCAAACACGTTGGTTGACTGACCTGTCAGGGTGCTTTTACCATATGCATGAATCTGAATGTGCTACTTAAAATACATTTATATTCTGGAGGGAGAGTGGCTCTGTGTTATCCCATAATTTTTTATATTTTTTATGACAAATATTTTTCCTTTCAACACTGGACAGGCAATTTATTGAATGCATATGATACAAATAATATTTTTTTTATTCAGTGTCAGTTAAATTGCACTCAGAGCTGCACGTCTAAAAGCCCAGTTTACACAGCAGGAGTGGATCTTCTTCTCCAAACTATGAAGGAGTCTCTTACAGACTAGTCTGTACTCCCTCTGGGTCTACAGCCCATTATTGTTTCTGTACTTTCTGTACAGAATTTGAGTGCTGGCATCTGAGTATCCATAATTCTGACTGCTGGCATGCTTTTGGGCATGGCTGGGTCCCTAACTAGTACACTTCCAGGCGATGTCCTTGTACAATCTGAGGGCTCAAATGGCTCAGCAACAGTTTGTAATGTGTGTAAATCCAGCAGACAGAATGGAAAAGGCCACCCTGTTTTGAAGGGGAAAGAATTTAGCTGTGTGCATGCAAGTTATGCCATCCTATGCCATGCCACCTGCCCTGACACCTAAAGAAAGAGTCCTAACCCACTTTATTTTCTGCTACAGATGTAGCCTGTATGTTACCACCTACCTGTTATCTACCTTTAGGGCTGACAGAACGCTGTCCTTTTACAAACTATCACAGAGCCATGTAACATTTCAAAGACAAAGATGATGGAGAAAATGAAACCAACCCACTATGCCCAGACCATTTACTGATGGTAGGTCCACACTTAAATCAAGCACATGACCAAGTTTAATCCTCCACTGCTCCACAAGTTCTGTTGAAATCAAAACTTGAGCATAGTCTTGTACTCATGGGCTACTAATAGGAGGTTTAGGATTTCAGTGCCAGCATAGCTTTTTTGTCTGTCAAAAGGTTATGTTTCTTTCCAGGCATTCAGCAAGGCTGCTTTGCTGTTTCTGGGTATGACAAAGAATCCCACTGCAAAAATATTTCAACATTGGAGCTTGTTATGTAAAAAAAAAAACACATTTTTTTTTTTTTTAGTGGAGTCACTGTGTTGCTCAGTTACTTTTTCCAAGGTGCAAGCATCAGCAGGATTCCTCAGTGATAACAATGAACTTTCAGTTAATGCAATTAGTACTTTCCAAGCCCAGTCACAACTTAAGCCTAAATATACAGGGTAATCACTGTGTCTTGTTATATGCACAGTCAGTAACTACCATAATGGATCACTAACCTTGGTTTGATGTTTTAGGGTTATTGACTCATTCTTTGAAGCTGCTTTAGCTGAAATTTAAAAGGAGAAAAGAGATGGTTTCAGCCTGAGGCAAATAAACAGATAAAGTCTGTCAAGCTATGAACATCTGAAATTAAGACTATTAGCAACTACTGGATTCATTGCCAGCTCTACTCATACTGAGTGCTAGCACAGAACAGCGAGGAGTCAGATTGCATTTTCTCTCTTCTGAGGCTGCCAGGGACAGTTAGTCCGAAGTGCAGGCTAGTAGCACTGGATCAAATATGGTACTAGTCTCTCTAAAATGTAATATCTGTGACACAGAATAATCAGAAGTGGTACTCCATGTAAAGAAGAAGTAAAACTGACACTCCCCAATATTTGTACAAAGGAGCCATTAGTTACAAAGATGCAAAAATTTAATTTAGCAAATAATTTAAGAGTTTATTTTACATTTTCACTATTTTCCCTTTTGTCGTATAATATGCTGACAGAATATTTGCTGGAATGGAATCCCTCTGCATAGAGGGATTTCTAAAGTCAAGTGACAAAAGTTAGTGAATCAATTATTTTTCAGTTTGAAAACACCTTCTGTGACCCAGCTTCCTATATTTATAGTCTTGCTATGATACACTGTCATAAAGGCAGTAACTGGATGTATGTTTTCAGTGAAGTTGTGTGAATAACATATGCTACAGGGAGATACCTCAACAGAACACCTGCAGTGCTTCGCAGAAAACACCTTCAAAAGTTTTACCAGGAATACTCTGAAACCCTTAAATAGTACTTTTTAAACTTTTTAAATTTCTGGGAAGAGAACCAAACCCAAAAGTGCCCTAAAACAAAAGTTCTGTAAACAATCCTATAGCAGACAGCTCGTATCAACTTTAAATAGTTAAACTCAATCTCTCTACAGGAATCTGTAGAGATTTGTGTATGTATATATGTACATGCATTTTATATATATGCATCCAAACACACACACCAATATATAATACTGGAATGTGAATAATAGATTAACAGAAGACAGTTTATTCCATTGGTGTTTGATGTACCAGACCCAGACTCTGTGTGAACACAGCTGCTGTATGTGACATGGCATTGCAAATTAGAGTCTTGTTCCACAGTGTCAAAGGACAGCAAGCAACAGCGTTCAGAAGGAACAAGTCAGAAATTACTAAATAAGAAATTGAGAGAACAGTGATTTCTGTGATCTGTCTCAAGGGAATGCGGACAGCTTTAAACATATCAGATTGCTTCCAAAACAGACTTAAGTGAGATAATAGATTCATAGAGTGGTTAAGGTTGGAAAGGACCTTAAAGATCATCAGTTTCCAAACTCCCTGCTAGGAGCAGGGACACCTCACACTAGATCAGGCTGCACAGGCTTCATCCAACCTGGCCTTAAACACCTCCAGGGAGGGGGCATCAACAACCTCCCTAGGCAACCTATTCCAACACCTTACTACCCTCATGGTGAAGAATTTCTTCCTGATGTCTAACCTAAATATATCCTCTTTCAATTTAAAACTATTACCCCTTGTCCTATCACTATCTTCTCTAGTGAAAAGCCCCTCCTCAGCTTTCCTGTAGGCCCTCCAGGTACTGGAATGTCACTATTAGGTCTCCCTGGAGCCTTCCCTTCTCCAGGCTGAACAGCCCCAACTCCCTCAGCCTGTCTTCATAGCAGAGGTACTCCAGCCCTTTGATCATCTTCATGGCCCTTCTCTGGACTCTCTCCCACAGCTCCATGTCTTTCCTGTGCTGAGGGCACCAGAGCTGCACACAGCACTCCAGGTGGAGTCTCGCCATAGAGGGGCAGAATCACCTTCTTGGCCCTGCTGGCCACACTTCTTTTGATGCAGCCCAGGATGAGGTTGGCCCTCTGGGTTCCAGCACACACTGGCTACTCATGTCAAGCTTCTCATCTACTACCATCCCCAAGTCCTTATCCTTGGGGCTGCTCTCTAGCCATTCTACCCTCAGCCTGTATTTGTGCCTGGGGTTGTGCTGACCCAGGTGCAGGACCTTGCACTTGACCTTGCTGAACATCATGAGGTTCGCACTGGCCCACCTCTCCAGCCTCTCAAGATCCCTCTGGATAGCCTCCCTTCCCTCTTGGGTGTCAGTTGCTCCACGCAGCTTGGTATCATCAGCAAACTTGCTGAGGATACACTCAATCCCACTGTCCATGTCTCCAACAAAGATGTTGAATGGCACTGGTCCCAATACTGACCCCTGAGGGACACCACTCATCACTTGCCTGCATTTGGACACTGAACCAATGACCACAACTCTTTGGCTGCGACCATCCAGCCAATCTCTTATCCACTGAGTGGTCCATCTGTCAAATCCATGCCTTGTCAGTTTGGAGACCAGGATGTCATGTGGGACAGAGTCAAACGCCTTGCACAAATCCAGGTAGATGACGTCAGTTGCTCTGCCACCATTCACCATCTCTGTAGCCTTTGTGTAGAAGGCCACCAGATTGGTCAGGCATGACTTGCCCTTAGTGAAGCCATGCTGGCTATTACCAATCACCTCTTTATTTTCCATGTGTCTTAGCAGACTTTCCAGGAGGATCTGGTTCATGATCTTGATGGGCACAGAGGGGAGACTGACCGGCCTGTAGTTCCCCTGGTTTTCCCTTTCTCCCTTTTTAAGAACAGGGGCTGTGTTTCCTTTTTTCCAATCAGAGGGAACCTCACCAGACTGCCATGAACTCTCAAACATGATGGGCAGAGGCTTAGCAACTGCATCTGCCAGCTCCTTCAGGACTCGTGGATGGATGCCACCAGGTCCCACTGACTTGCGCACCTAATTTTATTTACATTCATATAAATGCTAATACAGGTTTCCACAGGTTGCATAAAGCTGAATTATGTCACAGAAATTTTGCCTTAAAGGAATTCTTAAAGGGAAAATTGGGGGAAATAACCATGAAGTGTCACGTTTGCAGATTTGAGGGCACTGATGAGTAGCAGGAGTTTGTACCTCACTCATCAGGGCTGCCAGGTGGAGGAAATACTTAACTGTCACCACACATACACGGACTAGGGAAAGCATGTGCCTACACTGCATGCATCTGTGACCAGGTATAAAACAATGGGAGGTCCACAGGTAGCAGGGAGAGAATTATCTATTTTTCCTGTAGGAAGCTCACAGCTATGAACCCGCTAGTAGTGAGGGTCAGGAAAAGGATGTGAAAGCTACTGTGTGAAAGGGGAGAAGGTCTGATCCACCTTTGAAATAGGTTTCTAATTAGGGCATATTTCCACCCCCTTTAAATTAGCAAGCATTCAGGTAACTTAAGGGTGAACCTGGTGTTTAAGATTGTCAGGGATCAGCAAGAACAGGATTATTTCCGAAGGGTAAGGCGAGCTGGGAGACAAAACTGGGAGGGCAGAGACCCTGCCATCCAGGATGTGCTCTTACAGCACCAAAGCAGCACAGACCTGAAGACAGAGATCACATTCAGCCAAGAATTCAGATCATAAGCAGTATCAGGATGAAGAGAGAGGTCCAAGGTGAAGCCAGGAGCAAAATCCAGTCATGTTTAGGACCAGGCCCAGCAACCACCAAGGCAGAGCCATAGCAATGAAACTAGGCTGAGTTCAAGTCAGTCCACAGGTTGAGACCAAGATCAGGAATTGCTATAGCACAGACACAGCTGAACAGGAAAGCTGGTCTAATATGATTTAAAATACATCTTCCCTAAAAACGAAATCAAACCCTGCTGTCAGCAGTGTGTCCCACGCAGCTACAGGACCAAATGGAAATGCCCAAGCTGCACCATGTGCTCTGGCAACACGGGTGTCCCGCCCCAGCACCTTCTCCCACTCGCTCCACACAAGCACACCCCGAGCCGGCTTAACTAACCAATCTCTTTCTTTCGTGACCTTTCCGCGATCACACAGATTGTTTTATCTTCCAGTAAATTCAGCCTCTGCAACCTGCCAAGACAACGGCTCTACCCGCTCCCCTGCGGCCTGGCCGGGACGTGCCACGCTCCTCCCGGCCGCGGCTAAAGGCAAAGGTCCGGTCAGGCGCGACCCGGGGCTCCCCTCTCCCCGCAGCCCCCTCCGCCCGGGGGCACCGCTACCCGCGATCCCCCTCTGCGGGGCCCCGGAGCCCGCCTGACCCGAGCGCGGAGCACGGCCGCGGCGCTGTCACCCGGCGCTGAGCGCGGGCCTGGAGGCGGACGTAGCGGCGTGCCGCCCTGACCGGCAGCTCCCCAGCTGCTCCGGCCCCAGGAGGCGGCCGGGCCGGGCCGGGCCGGGCCGCTGTGGGCTCGCAGACACGGCCCGCGCGGCGAGGCGGAGGTTCAGCGGCGGGCAGGGCCCCGCGGGCAGCCTCCCCCCGGAGTCCGTGTGCCGCTCCTCCCTGACCCGGCGCGTCCCTCGGCGAGGGGACACCCTACGGCCCCATCCCGCCGCCCGAGCCCCGCCGGGCCGAGCCCTGCCCGCCGCCTCCCTGCCGCCAGCGGGGGAGCCCAGGGCCGCTTGCCCCCCACCCCCAAGGAGGACGGAAGGGGCCCGCAACCTGCAGCAGGAGGCCGCTCCCTCAGATGATTGCCAGCCGCAGCGCTCAACCAGCGCCTTCCCTGGTCTCCAGGCAACGCGGCGCCCGCCCCCGGCCGGGCCGGGCCGCGCGAGAGGCGGGCGGGAATGTTTACAAACAAGCCCCGGGAGCGCCGGGGGGCGGGGCCAGCGCCGGGGGGCGGGGCCAGCGGCTGGCGCAGCCGCGGGGCCAATGAGGGGGCGCGCCGCGCGGCGGAAGGAGCACGTCGCGCGGGCTCTGCCCAACAGCCGCGGGGCTTCGCGCGCCCGCGCGGCCAATGAGCGCTCGGCGGGGGGGGGGCAGGGAGGGGGCGCGAGCGCCTGAGCAGGAGCCGCTCCTGAGGGCGCCCCCTCCTCCCGCCTGGCGCAGGCGGCCCGGCCCGGCCCGGCTCGGCTCGGCTCCCTGCCGTGGGGCGGGGAGGGCGGCCGGAGCAAGGGGGAGGGGAGCCGCAAGGACATGGGCTGGCTCTGAGGGCCGGGGGAGGGAAGCCGCCGTGCGTGTGCCTCCCTGTATTTTAATAACTGTTTGTTGTTGGGCGGTGTGGTTGGTGCGTTTCCCCCCGCCCCCCGTTTATCCCCAAGGCGGAGGGGAGGAGAGCTGCCCCCGGCGCGCCTGCATGGCTCCCGCTCCCCGGGGCGCCCCGGGAGCATAGGATCCGCCTCCGGCCAGGTGACGTGCCCCCGCCTCCGCTCACACGCGCGCGGGGAGCGGTAGGGGCGGGGGAGCGCCCGCCTGTGCGAACATGGAGGGACCCTCGGGCCCGGCGGAGGAAGGGGAGCTGCCGCTCCTCACCGTCAAGCACGAGCTGAGGAACGGTGAGCGGGGCGGGCCCGGGGGGCCCGGCGGAGCGGGGGGGGGGGGGGGCGCTGAGGGGCGGGCGGGGGCGGCGGGGGGGCCCGGGCAGCGGGGAGTGGGGAACGAGTGCTGGGGAGCACGGCTCAGGAGAGTTGTTCGGGAGCAGCAGGGCGATTTCGGAGAGGGGAAAAAGGAGGATAAGGTGAAAGAAATGGGCAGGAGTGTGTGAAATGAGGGTGTGGGGAGATTCCCTTTTATTTCTGGAGAGAAGTATTTCGGTTGGACTTCTGCTGCGTATTTGGCTCACTGTCCCACTTCCCCCGTCGTATTTGACGGCTTTGAAGGAGATAGGGGACTGGAGATAACGTTTAGCCGTTTTTAATTTTTATTGTTTTTAACTCAAATTCAGTATTTTACACTTATGCTCTGTCAGTATTGAAATGGGGGGGACGGTCTGACAGTGAAATGATGTTTTGTGTGACAGCTTTTCTCTGACCACTGTGAAATGCCGGAATGGTGGGGTGGGGAATAAGCCAACATGTAACCGCAGAGCTATGGTTTTTTTCTATACGAATCTTCTTGTGGCTCAGGAGTTACTTGAAGACCCTCCGGAGAAGTAGTTCAACACGTGAAATACATACTACTTTTTAAGATACAGCAGAAATTATCTGTCGTAGGTTGTTGGGTAAAATCTTTATTTGTTTTAATAGGGACTCTGTGCTTCGCGGAAGTTTGCAAGCAACTTGAGTACTGGAGTAAATCGGGATTTTACTGTCCCTTTAGATGTGCTTTTGAAACATAAGCAAGATGCATATTCTCTGTGTTTATTAGAAGGTGCTATTAACCCATGTTCTTTGTTTCTTTTCTCTCATCTTCTTTCTTCACGATTAAGTAAAAGTATATTATGCTGTTAATTGCGAAAGTTTGAGAGACTCGTCCCCTGGGTTAATGTAATTGACGTTCCCTAATGGGCCGATGGGTGGGAAAGGCAGGTGATGGTGCTGGGTCTCCGGTCTGGTCTAGCCTTCTGTCCCCCCACGTCACTCGAGTCTAGGGGCTCAGTGGAGGTGCCCCAGCGGAACGTAGCTCTCACTGCAGCTTTAAAAAAAAAAAAAAAAAAAAAAAAAAAGACTCTTCCTGATAGCTACGCAGAAACCAAAGGGACTGTAGTTTCCTTCTTTCAAGCAGCGAAAGAGCTGGTGGAAAACATAATTGTGTTGTTGGGTGTTGCTAGATTTCAGTGTGCAGGAGAAAAAGGGGCAAGGGGAAAGGAAGTAGAACACATTTATTTAGTATATTTTTACTTAGCTGTGTCTAGATTTCTTTTATAAAAGTTGAGACAGCACATATCCCTGTTGCATAGCTATTTAAAGATTTAAGGAATAAACACATTCACATAAACTAGACAAATCGGTCTAGTATAGCTTAATAAGCATTTTTTGTTTTGATGCTGATCTTGGAGCTTTATAGATTCAGGAAATACCAATACTTGCTTTCAATTTAAACATTCTCAAACTTGTGTCTTTTTAAGCTTTGGCAATTCAGCTTACTAGGAATCAGTTGCTTCTCCCCTTCTAAATTTCATCTCCTTATTAAGTATTTTGAAAACTCTGCTTTCGGAAAAATGCTTTCAGCAATGGCTTGTCAATTTCTGGAGCATTAGGGTGGAGGAGGGAGCTGCTTTTGTACTCCTGAGAGACTCCTACTTCTGAAGGTGTCAATAGTATCATCCCCATGCAAGACATAGCAAGGTGCTGTTTCAGAACTTGTCTCTACACAATGCACACAGATGCAGATAATTTGAGGAGAAAAACTGCTGTCAGCTTCTCTTGATAGAGAAATATATAAATCTGTAGGATACTTTGGGTATTTTTCTTATGTTTTTATTTATACTGGGTCGGGCTCTGCGGATGCCTAGCTGCTGGCTAGTGTCAACCCACCACAGTTTGTGTGCGGCACAGTTATTTGCTTTTGCTTCATTTTGGGAAAGAGGGTGTGGGGTTATGCAAAAATTAGAAATGGAGCCAAAGGATTTTTGTTGTTCCTAAATACTGAGGTTGTATACCATGAATATCCTTTTAATGTGCAATTTGTTTAGATTCCAAGTGTTCCCCTCCTCTCTGTTCTTTCTTTGATGTTGTTAGCTCTGTGACTAATTGTATGATTTAGAATTACATATTGAAAGTAGCTGTCAGTTGGCAGATGAAAAAGAGGTCAGTCTCTACAGTGCTTTGAAAGAATGTACTGTTGTGGTAGAAATAGTGTCTTCTTTGAGAAGGGAGTGTCTCATTTTCATATTGTGGAAGTTGTTGCTTGAACCTTTAAGTACAAAGAATGTTATATTCAAATGAACTAAATGCAGGTGAACCCATAGTTATACTTTGCATTTGCAATTACTTGGGTCTTGGAATTACTCTAAAATATTGAACAAGTTAGAGACAAGTGTTGATTGTGGTCGAGTGAATAAGTGAACATTCTGTAAAATTTGAATTCAAGGTGAAACGAGTATCTTCAAGAAAAAAACAGATGATTGTTGTTACCTTCAAGCAAGTATTGCGGCGTATGAAAATGCACAGTTAGAGCACATGCAGTGCTATTTCTACACAGCTCCCAGCTGATTGTTAACCCTGTCATACCCTGGTTTGACTTCTTTTAAACTTTGACTTTGAAATTACAGTGCTGGCTTTGATATGGAGTATCAACTTTAATTTTTGCTCTATATCCCATATTCTTAGAGCCCTGAAACTCCTCAGTTGCATGACCAAAAATCAATTGCTGAAAAAAAATCACTTCATAGGCATATAGATTGGATCTGTGATAGAGAAGGAACTGTGGTGCCTAACACTTGAGTGCCTCTGTGAGATGCCATGTGATTTGCTGTGTTACAAATGCTGGGCTCTGCTCTGCGTGTGTATATATATATATTTTACTTTAATAATTCAAAGTTATACATATTTTAATCATGCAAGGAATCAGAATGTCCCCTTACTGCTGGGCAAGGTGTAGGCCTGCGTATGATTCAATGATTGTTCCTACAGTTGGTTATGTTGCAGATGGGGCACAGCAGTGACTTTTATAACACATTTTGGTAAATAATGATTTTCTCCTAATATCTTTAGTAACTTTTTCTTTTTATTTTTTTTGTTCTCCTGTCACACAAATGATTTCTTCCTCGATAGAAACTTCATGATTCAGCAACTTCAGAATATTCACTGTCTTACTTTTCTCACTTTGGGAAGGAAATTAGTTTTTGGGGAAAGTGGGATCACCTTCTCTTTTCACAAAGCAGAAAAAATATGCTAAAGATAAAATAGTAGGAAGTGTCTCTGACTGTCACTGAAGCTCTCCAGTGAAAATCAAAACCCAAAATTTCTGCAGCATTGGTTTTTGGAATCTGGTAAAGGCAAAGGTTTTATTTTTTAAAGGCTAACCTCACAAAGTAACTTCTAAGCTTTTCGGAGATCTAAAAAATTATGTATTATTTACAGTGAAAAAAGAATATTGTTGCCTCTTCACATTTTCTTTTTCCTGATAGTGCTGTGAAACTGAATGATGACAAATGTAAAAGCCTATTAGAGAAAAAAAAACGTGGTAGGGAAGGATGCGTGCAAAAGACTTGTGATGTAGGAAGCTAAGAAGGATGTAGAACTGTTAACAGCAATATTGCCCCCACCCACATTCTGTTGACTTCTGTTATAGCTCTTGTTTTTGGGAAAAAATAAAAAAAGGATCAAGGATCCTGAATCTTCAGTGTATGTGGCTAGGTAGGATGTTGCCCATCTTGCTGCATGCATGTGCACTCCCTGCTTTGCCCAGTGAGAGGCAGAGATTAGCAAAATTGGGATCTGGAAGGGTATTTGTGATACACTCCGTGAATGTATGGGTGATAGGCAGTACAGATGTTGTTTGTTCTTTTCCTTCTGGGAAGTCTGTTTTGAGGAGGATACTGGATTCATTTGAATGCTGTCACAAACTTTGGGCTAAAGAATTTGCTTTATCTCGAGGTTTGTCTGTCTGTAACACGTGACATGCAAAAAGGCATGTGTAGCCCAGAAGTCAACATGGCAATGGGCTGCGGGGCTCCAAAGACACAAAAACCTGGAACTGTACTTGAGTTGAATAGTCTAACTTACAATTCAGTACAAAACTATAAAACACAAAAATACATGGACTATTTTAAAGTTTTAATATTGCAAGTTTTTAGTTATCCCTTCTTGAATGAGAATTTTGAGTGGGTTTATTTGTAAACTGCAAGGTTCATATTACCTTGTAAGGCGTTGTGATAATTTCTATGGCTAAAAAGCATGATGAATCATGCATTTGGGTATTCAACCTTTATTATGGAGCTCTATCTGGCACCTCTACAGTAGTCTATTAAATATTTTTAAAAGGAAATGTTCTTAGAAAGTTTAGCAAAATTTTTTAATTATCTTTTCTGTAAGACAGGCTTTTCATTTGTCTGTATGTACTAATTTTGTAAACTGTTTAGTTCTCAGGAGATAGTAGATGAATATTACAAAGCTTTTCTCTTTTGTGCACTAAAATGTGTTCTCATATTGTTCTGAGAAGTATAAAGAGTGTTTTAAGAGAATAAGTTTAAGAATCATCCTTAATCAAAACTTGAATCTTTGTATTCTACACTTTACAGAAGCAATACTTTTAAAAAATGTTTTGTAGCTTAGGAATGTATTGCTTTTTATCATCGAATAGCTTTGATTATGATAAGCTTTGATTATGACTGTTTTTTTAATTTTCTTTTTTCATTTTTTCCCATGCTTTGGAATTTAACAAACCTGTCTCGAATTATCCGTAAAAGGGCCTGGTGCCTTTTGCTCTTTTTGCTCTCATTGATTCAGTGATATTCTATAAAATGTCTAATATAATGTAGAACTAGTAGTCACAGTCTTCATTGTCAGCCTGCTGTTTAGCTTTGTTCCAGTGTATTCTAAATATGATGTTTGAAAAGCTCATGCTGGATTCCACAAAAGAGTTAGGAAATTTATATACCACTTCAATGCATGTTAAAAGGTTTTTCAGGAAGGGGTTCAGAAAACACTTTCCAAAGTTGCTTTAGCTAATGAGAAGGCCTGGGAATCTGAGGGTGTGATTTGCAGCTAAATTCTTAATGTAAAAGTTTTTGTTTGATCCCCTTCATTGCTTGGCATAATTTTATATGTTTTGTAAACCTTTTTTTCCTCTTTTTTAAGCCATTATACAATCCTACTGATGAGGTGTAAGGTCTCCAATGTTTTCTTTGCTTCTGACTCTTCCCATAGATAAGCAGATGACCTGGTTCATGAAGGACTTGCGTTATACACACTCACTGTATTTGTTTTTGTGTTTTGTTTTGCAATCTGTTGTGACTGGTTCCTATTCTCTCTCTTTTTTTTTAATCTGTATATGTTTTATGCTGGCTTTGACAAGTGGTTATAAAAGCTTTACTTGAGAGAGGGTGATTCTGAAGATAATTCTTATGTTTCCCGGTTAATGTCTGCATAAGCTAATATGTAAATACCTTCCATCACAATTTAAATTGTCAGTTGCTTTTCTTGATGAATCTACATTCTGTTACTTTTGAGTGTTCAAAGTGCCTGTGTTTGAATAAAGTGTATTGTTTTTGAAGTGCTGTACTGATTTCTGATTACTGAGAAAACCAAAGTTAATTCATACCTTATACTTAGATATAATTTCATTTGAAAAGGTATGCACAGGCTTCAGATATCTGTTATTTTGATCTAACTGTTTGAACTCTGTTCAGTATTAGATTATCTATAACAACTTTATTCATTAGCATCTTGCCTAATTACATTTTGAGTTTCTTTGACTATTATGTGATGTATAGTGTTACTGCACATTAAGCTTCTAGCTAACCATGGAGGTACTTCTAGGTTGAGTCTTGGTGACCTCATAGTGATTCATATCCCAGTAATGACAAACCTTATAGCAAAATCATCTCTGTAATAGCAAAAGGGCTACTGCTGATGAATACACATGGATCTTATCAAGAGCATTTTCCAATCAGACTATTGGGGACCCGGATCATTAATCTCAAACATCCACACTTTTATCTTTATTTCAACTTCTCATGTACAAATGATAACTTTGGTGAGATAGTCTTCCACAGCTCCAGTCTGTTTTCATAATGGTAATGATTATTTCCTGTCATGTTCCACACAGCCTTTCATGCATCTAAATTTCCACTTACTGTACTCCACTTAGCTATAACTTCAGAGGTCTTTGTCACCTTTGGCTGTCCAAAGTTTTGGCTTCCAGGCCTTCTATAAAGGGATGAGCAACTTTGCAAGATCTAGACATTTTTTTCAGTTCATATGGTCTTGTCCTTAATTCTGTCTCTTCTATTATTATAGAGAATGAACAGCTGTCACTCTAGTTATCTTAGTTGTGATTCTAGAGTTCAGAGTAACATGAATTGCATTTTCTCTTCCGTGATGTGAGTTCAGAACTGTGCATATGGTTTGTTGGTTTTTTTTTTCTCTAATTTCTTCTCTAGCCTAAGAAAAATGCATTTAGTCCTTGAGATGGTATGCTTTTAAAATTCTGTTTTAAGTTTATAAGATAGTTCCCTGTCTTGATTAAATGGTGCTCATATTGAGTAACCTGACAATTACTAGTTTGTGATGGTCTGTCAGATTTCAAGGACTGTGGAATACTTTTCACTTCCCTTCACAGATATTTCTCAGTTGCTGTACAATGTTACAAAAGAAGAGTAATTTTTATATATAGCAGAAAAACAGTTAACATCCCAGATGAATTTTCTTCAGTGTCTAAGAAGCAATAGTTGTGTATTTTCTGTTATGCCGTCGCTTTGTGTTTTGCTTTTGTTTTTCCAGAAAGGAATGTGCTAGTTTTGGTTATTTTCAAGGAAAAACACTCACTCTTCGCTCTCAGTGAAGGATAATATCAAGTTCCTATAACTTGGAAAACAGCATCTGTTCTTTGTTCCTGTAACTTAAAAAAGTAGATCTGTTAGGTGGGTGGCAATGGACCGTTCTCTAAAGTAACAGGTTAGAATCAAGTTGATTAATTGACCAGGCATTTGACACCTAATAGTTTGAAATATTAGTGTCTTCTCTCCTGTTTTCCTTCTTGGTTTCTGTATTCTGCTTTAAATTGTCTGAGGTTCATTGTTCTGCTTAATAAAACAGCAGAGCTGGTCTCACGTTGTAAAGATTAGCAAGCTTTCAGGCAGAGTTCGTATTTGAAGCTTGCTTGATCTAATCTAGTTAGTAAAGGACTCTCTAGTTTCTTTGCCCATCTGCTTTAAAACCTATATGCAATGGAGTCCAGAAACAAGGAGCCAGCACATTTTAGCTTGAAAACAACCACTGTTGAAATATTGTTTCTTAAGATCATAAAAGTAGAAATACAGCAAACAGTAATTTGTGCAGTACCAGCTTAAACAGTTATTAGTTCACACTTGGTCATCTCAGAGTTGTAGTGCAGGTGACTGCCGGGTCTCTTATGTCATCTGGAGATCTTTCATCAAGCAGAAATACTTTGCTCTGGTTCCTACACTTAAACAGGCTCTAAACAGGCTTTCCTAATTTCAGGGGTCTGAGAACAACAATGTGTTGGCCTGATTTTCGTGTCCTTGCATGTGGAGATTTGTCTTTGCAGTGGCAATATTTTTACATCTTTGCTTGCTTTTTCCTGTCAGAGGTGATAATTGTGACCAGTACCACTCTTTCCTCTTTATTTTTATGGGTGCCATGATGTTTTGGCTTTTCTCTTTAGTCTTTGTTTTTGGATTGATCTGTTGTATTTAGCTGTTGCCCTTAGCTGCATGCTCTCCTCCTTACCATTACTAGTTCAATACTGATTACTGTGGACTATAGTAGAAAATCAGAAAATGCCAGCTTTTCCTAATTGTGCACCTAAGCAGCTAGCTTGTCTCCTAGAAGATCCTGTCAACTTCTTTTTTTCAGGATGTGCTGCCATCCTTTATCCTGCTGTGTCATGTATAGCTTTAGGTAATTCGTGGAGAAACTCTAATCCTGTTGACTTGGGCAGTACTTTCTTCCTGTCCAAGCTTAGTTCTCTTCCTTGGTACTCTTCAGTTGATGTATCAACCAGACTTGAAGAAAAAGGCCATGGAGAAGTAAATTTTTCTGTTTCCAAAACTGCTTTCCTTTTGCTTGATTTGTAAATTAAGAGCTTTCCCAAAGCTGCTGTTTTGAAAGATGTGCTTGAACACACTGAAATGTGGTACTATTTGCTAGAATAGTAACACTTGTTAGATGCTTGAGTGTACATTGTGTTGCACTAATGACAGATATGTTGGCTTCACGCAGGTTGCACAGGCAGTTGTTGTGTCAGGTTCTGATACCAGTCCTAGCATGGTGATGTCTGGTGAGATGGGAGAATCCTTCCACTGTTCTGTCTCTGGTAGCAGCAGTATTCTCTAAAGCCTCTCAAATTTGGAGCAGTTGTCGTGTAATTGAGGAAAGTGTTCCTTGTGAAAGGTCCTCCAGCAGTGGTCATTTAGGTTCCTTGGAGTGGCTGGTGAACAGAATGACTGATTTTGGGGGGGACAAAGAACTGCTCTAACAGTGTCATTGGAAAGAATGTGGCTCAGACACAAGCTCTTCAGCTTGCTTTTCCTGGCTATATGACTTCAGAGATCAACTGAGTGCAGCAACTGAGGATGTTGGAGCAAGCCATTGCCAGCTGTGGCAACACTGGTGGAAGCACTTTCTGGGAGCTGCTAATCTTTTCCTGCAGCTTTACAGATTTGTTGTTTTTATTTTTATAGTTTATTTATTTTTTTAATAAGGATAATTCTACTTCATGCTTTATAGGGAGTAATTCTGAGAGAGTTTGTATGTCTTAAGTGTCCTGTCATACTTCTGTATATGCAGCACCTTTTAGCCATCCCACTAGATCAGATAATTTTTTTTCTCAGTACAATGTGAAAAAAAACCCTGAGGTGGGACTTACTTGGTGGTGATTATATGTTTATTTGTGGTGTGGTTTTCCCCTTTCACTATGAAAATAATATTACAATAACCTTCAAAATTTTTTTTTTTTTTTAGGATAAGACAATTAAACATCCTAAATGGAAGTAAAAATGGGATTAAGTGAATAGTGCAACATTATAGCTCACATTGAAATAAGTACATAATAATTCAAACTAGGTAACTCAGCTTTTTACTATGTGACCTCATGAAAGTGGGAAAGGTTTTACTGATGTTACTGAATGTGTAATACAAGTTAAATTGAGTTTATGGTACAGTTTAGATTAATGTATGGCTTTATCTCTCTTCAGGACTATAGCCAGCACTACAAATCTCCAGCATGTTATTGGAGATGCAGCATTTCTGTGTTCCCATCTCTGTCTTTCTATTCAGTTTCAAGAATATGGCAGGGTTAGGTGACGGTTTTGCTTTCTAGAACAGAGTGTAATTGAAAAGCTTTCTGCTGACAGCTCTTAAAGGATGTGAGATGGTAAAACCTTTGTGGAGTACTCCACAATGGAAGATCCAAATTAGTGTATTTCTCAGTGAAACATTTCTTCCCATTGAGTTTAGCATTTAACTGGTATCCAGGGAAGTTCTATGTCCTGAATCTCTTCAGTGATATCCACTTCTTCATTAAAACTGTGGACACTCTGACCATAGTCTCTTTAGGGTAGTCCCTGACTCTGGCTCTCCCTAGCAGGAAATACACTGTTCTGAAACTGTGTTGAGTAGCATTCTCAGTACTTGTTAAGAAGAGTAGTATGTAATACTAAGTTGCCTCAGACTGCTTTCTGACTGTGAGATGACGTACTGTAATTATATAGACACTAACTCGTTCTAGATTTGCCTTACCTGCTGTTACTCCTTTCTTGGCACATGACTGCGTCTTCTTCCTGCTGACTTCAGCAATGACTGTGATGTAGCACTAGCAACAGTGTTTGTTGTGCTTGCACTGAAAATACTACAGTAAGCTTCAGTTCAAATTGTGGTGCATATTGTCTCATTGATTTGTTAACGGTGTGTTACTGTCTTGCCTAGTACACATTTTTAAAATGGAACTGATCACAAAACTGATATTTCTTTAACAATAATTTCACTGTGCTGTGTGTTTTGTTTTTTAACGTGTAGCATTAGGGTAGGTTGTAGATTGCCTAAGATTTGCAGGCATAACTGGCATGTACTTCTGTTTGCACAGGAAAAATACTGAAAGTTGTCTTAGACTTTATAATCTACCAGTAATTTCAGTGATGTCTCTGCACTTATTTCAAATTTGATTAGTCCCTTGTAAAAATGAATGATAAGAATTGAAAGCAATATTTTAGATGAAATTTCATCAGTGTCTTGCATGAGAACACTAATGTTGTCCTATCCCAACTAGATGCATTTTGTGTATCCGTAGATTGCTAGGATTGTTGGAATAAGTAATGATTTTGCTTTTTCATTTATTTAATGTTTGGATTTTTATACACTTGTTCCTCCTCTGCAGAGAAATGTCTTTATGAAGATTTTTTTTCTATTTGAATTGTTGAGTTACTGCAGTTCTATGAATGGAGATTAACTATTCATTTTGATAACTAATTCAGAAAGAACACTCTCTTGATAAAGTTTCTTAGAAATACCGAACCAAACAAGGATTTCTGTTGAATGCAGTGAGTTAATTTCAGAATCTCCTATCAAAGAGCTATCAAAGAGTTTTCCTCTTTTGATTAAGAGATTTTTGTTCTTGAAATCTGTAGTGCTGCTACTGAACGCTTTCCTAAGCATTTTTTTACTAGCCTTTAAACATACAGTTTGGCTTGAAGTTGCTCTTTGAGAGGCATTCTTTAGCAGCTATGCTGGCTTATGCAGCTTCTGCTGCTTGATGCTGCACCCTTAGTTGTGCTATTGAAACTGTTCATGCAGGTGCTCCTTAAAGTGGATCAGGGAACTGACCTTGGTTAAGAACAGTTAAACTTGGTAACTTTTTTGCCTTACTGGTTTTAGCAGGGTTCATTTCAGCTTTGCTGAATGGCCTGCAGTCATATTGATGTGAATGGATGGATAATATTATGATAGGAATGAAAGAAGGAAAAAAATGGAAACTGCTTAAGGCTTTCTATTAGCAGCTTATAAAAGAAAAAAACCCAGACCAACAGCAAACTAACTCACAACAATTCCTTTGTTAAACAAGGCTCTTCACTTCCGCAACGGCCCTCAAAGTAATAGATTTGTATAAATGTAGAACCCCCTTCTCCCAAAATCCCCAACAAATGAACTGACTTTAGCAGCTTAGATATTTCCAGACTTACTGGCTCTGTAGACTCAGTCTTCCCTACTTGGTAGTGGTGAAGGGTCTTTATAGGTTTAGTAATCCATGTTAAATGCTTGATAGGAGCTCTGCTTGTATCACCCCAAGCACCTAATAATCCAAGAACATGAGAGTATTCACAGTGCTAGGGCTAAGGGGTGACCTGATTGCTGTCTAACTGTGTGATTAGAGATTACAGACAAGGCAGAACTAGACTTCTTTTAGTGGTGCCCAGTGATAGGATGAAAGAAGGTATATACAAGCTAGACTGGTTTCAATTATTATTCTATGTTTTTTACACCTTCAGGAACACAGGTGGCAGCAAGAAAATTGCTCTCCCTTGTTTTTCCAGTTAAAATAATACAGTTTGCAACTTACATGTCCTTTTAGCACTACCTATTTCATTCTTATGCTAACTTGTTTTTACTGAATCTGTAGGAGTAAGTCATAATCATGTTTCAGTGTACTATGTTTCTGATATGGTATTTTGTTTGTTTTTTTTTCCCTTCAGCAAATTTGACAGGCCATGCAGAGAAAGTTGGCATTGAAAACTTTGAACTCCTAAAAGTCCTTGGAACAGGGGGTAAGATGCACTGTTTTTCTCAGCTGAATGTTGGAAGTGTTGCTCTTAAGTATGATTTGTTTTCTAGCTGAAGTTTTGGTAATTAGAACGTTCTTTAGGAAGAGATATCACTTCTGTATTGCATAGCATAATTTTCTTCACCTTTTTTCCTCACAAATATAGGGCAAAATTGGTGGTCATTCCTTGTAACTTATAGAACTTTTGAAGATGCACTTTAAAAGGAAAAAGGAGAAAAAAAATACTTGGGTTTTGTGGCAATTTTATACAGTTTGTGGAAAAATTTGATTTAAGTTAAGCCATGATCTTGATAATGGAAAAAAGCACTAATTTTAGTACATTATTGAATAGGATGCTCTGCTCTTTATGTTTTAGAGTGCTTATTGGCTCTACTAGTCTTTTTCCATCCTATTCAAATCTTAGTAATTTTTAAAATGGAAAGTGTTCGCTGTCATATTATGGATTTCAGCACAACGTTGAAGACTTGTAGGATGTTGTAGGATTGGTGACTACAACCAGCAAAAAAGCTTTGTTTCCCCTTTGTTAAAGGGGCACACACAGAGACATGTACACAGACCAGAAGTGTTCTTTCTGTTATTTTGCATTTTTGTGTTTGATATTAACATCAGGTGAAGTGTTGAGTAGATTGAGATAATCATGAAAGTGGACTATCATTAAGGTCCGTAAAGGTTAAGTTAGTTATGCTACTAAATTTTGGCTGTTATTAGCCATTAATGTCTAGCAGTGAGGCTATAATTGCACAAGCTGCTACATCACTTAAAAGAGCAAAGTTTTTTTTAGATGTCACACAGATTCTATCATGAATTCATTAGGCTATTCAATCACCTGAGAGTATATTTTCCTGGTTTTGAAGTAAGTATTTTTTTATTTGAATTTACCAGGCTTCAGTACTCAACCCTTGCAGTTAAATTTCAGTAGTTGGTGGTAGAGGCAAGGAAGGTTTAATATTCATAGATATGTTGCATATTTATAAGTAGAAGTAGCTATGCTGTTCTGAAGTGGTCAGTGTTGGTCTGAGTGGGTTTGACAAAAATGAAATTGCTTATAATTATGCATTTATGTGAGGATGTATTTCTCTACTGCTGCTGGAAACATTAGCTGGAATTTTAATTATACACATGTATGTGTGTGTGCATATGAAAACCAGTCCCATACCTGATTTGTTTTCCTTTTTCCTTACCACTGCCATTAGTCTGAGATCACCTTACTATTGAAACTATTGCATTTGGAATACAAAGTTATGATGGCTTCATAAGTGACAGTCTTGAAGTTCAGACTTGTAGTAGCCTGACCTCCTTCTACTGTCTTTACGCAGTACCTCTGAAATACCTGTTTTGCTGCTGTTAAACTGTTGTCTGTCAGTCATTGCTACTTTCCTTGTCCTCCTTTCATGAACAGATCAGCCGCATTTCTCTTGGTCTGTGATGCTCTTAGTCATAGCAGATAGTCCTTAGACTCATAGTGCCAAGCTGTTCTATTCTCTCAGGTTTACAGGGTAATATTTGAGTGACTGCTTTTTCTAAAAGGACTACTTCAGTGGGTTGACAGTGGGGTTGTGTATGTATGAAGAAAAGGAGCTGAGGTAGGATGCCTGTCTTCATCCTGCTCTAGTAGTCACCCTGCTCCAGAAACATCTGTCTTAGTAGGCTTCAAACTATTTCAAGAACTGACTAAAAGATTACTGCAAACTTTAGGAATACAAGGACACATTCAGTATCCTGGAATGGCATTCATAGGAAGAGTATTTTTTTTTTTTTTTCCCCTGAGGAAATGGTAGTTGCACTTCTTAAATCTGTTGCTTTAATCCTAGCCTAAGATTTTTGCTTTGGAAACCTAGATCATCAGGACAGTCAAGAGCTTTGTTCAGTCTTAAGTGTATCACAGCTAAGACTAATGCACTAGGTGTGCCGGAGGTTGTTGCTCACCGATTACTGGAGAGCATTAAATGCAAATTACCTGATCAGAATGAAGCAAGTTCTGCTTGCTTTTGGGGAAGTGACAATCTGTGAATTGTCAGAGTTTTCAGTAACATGGAATCACTGAAAACAGGACTGGAATGGACTCAAAGAGGTCCAGTAATTGCTTGGCCCAAGATGCAGTCAGTTATGTCTATGTCATCCGTCACAATGATTTGTTCTTTAAAGTCTCTAGTAGTCAAGATTCTGTAACCTCTCTACGTCTTCTTCCTGAGGATGTTTAATTTCCTAGGTTGAGAAACATTTTGGGGATTGCAATAAGCAAAAATCCCATCTTGTTCTTGCAAGAGGTTTCTGAAAGAACGTTAGTTCACAGTAGGATATACCTGTGTTAAGGCATTTCTTCTGTAACTAACATTCAACAGAATTTTGATGCAGCTCTAAATACGATCTTCACTTTCCGTGTATTTCTAATTATTATGTTCAGAAGAGTTTCAGTGTCATTTTCATTGACTCAACAGAGCAGAACAGAAACTGAAGCAAGATATTGGCCATTTGGCTAAAGTGATCCCAAAGTGTTCTGTTGTGATATAAATTTTTGTGAGTATTGAGTCTACTGTTACAGAACTATAGTGAACTTGTACGAAGTGTCTCTGGTGCTGTTAGTTTAATAACAAAACCTCTTTTGTAAAAACGGAGTTCCTAGGAATTTCTGGAACTACCTTGTTGATAACAGGCATCATTGTGCAAGCACGCCATCTGAAGTATGGTAAACCAACTTGAATGCCATAGACTTTGCAGTATCTGCTGCATGTGAAAAGCCTGGGATTATACATGCAGTTTTTTAGCTATCTTACTGGCTGTGTTTTTCCTTGCAATGTACCTTGCTTTTTTTGCCCACAGCTTCCATAGCAGAGAGATGATTTTTCAAGAACTTTATAACATAACAAAAACCTGTTTGCATGCAAAGTTTGTTAAAAGATATTAAGTTTGCTGTGCCATGAGTTATGGAGTGCTCTGTAGGCCTGCATCTTCTTGTTCTTGTACTTGAATTGAGGTTGGAGGAGTGAGTATGACTACTCTGACTTTTCAGTTCTTTGTACTAGAATATATATTTACTTGAGAGAATGAGAAGAATCATAAAGAAAACTGTCTATGATCACTATAACAGAAGCCAGAAATACATGGAATAACAGGCTCTTATTTCAGACGTGTCTTAAATGATACTGTCTACTAGTGAGGCCTCATTTAGAACCTGTACTCTCTTGTATAAAACTACTAGTCAACATTTCAGTTGTTGTCCTAAGGCTTGCTCTCAAAAAATGAGGAAAAAGTTCTAAAGATGCTTGCATGCCTTCTGTATTGATAAGTAAGAGTCTGAATTATCTTCTTCTGTAATTTTTATTCTATTAGAATAAGGAGGAGATTTTCTTCAACATAGATAGAGTCTTTTGGCAATCTAAATAGTTACTGGCTGTTGGCTAAGCTGTGAGTTGCTGGTGCTTACTGAATGCCTTTTACCTCTCAGCCAGAAAATAAGTGATAATTTAATTATTTCAGAAATTTCAAATGTACTTCAAGTATTTTCAAGTCTGTGTGTGGTGTTTTGTTGGTTTTTTTCTTTCCTTTTTTTCCCCCCCTTTGTTTTATATTGGGGTCTATGGGGAAGGCAGGATGATTCTGGAGCCTAGAGGCCTCTCCAAACAGACCTTGTATCGCATTTGGTGACTTGCCCCAAATTCTGGGCAGGATGATAGAGAGCTGAATTTTTTTGTATTGGAGTGTTGGGTTTTTTTGACAATCTTGAGAACTTCTCTGTTCTTTTACACTAGTACATTTTGTGAAGTTGAAGATGGGGCTGAGTGTTGAGGCCATCTTGGACAAATTGATTGACAGAGGCAGAAGGGATACTATTATGAAGGGACACTGCTGCTTTTTTTGGGAGTAATTTAAAGAAAAATGAGGAAGAGGGCATCTGATGGCTTCTGTTTACATGTTGCTGTGTATTTTTAGGCAAGAGCTATCTTTACTCTGGCAGTGAATGCCTTATCTTGGACTGAGCTTTTAGATATTACTGATATGACTGTAATATAGCTAATGCTAAATAAAAACTGATTTAAAATTATTTGTTGTGGAGTTATACAGCATGCAAAATGTTTTCAAACTGATACTTAAATGATCTACAGTACTACGAGGCAGAATATAATGGAGCCTCATAGTCATATTAAGTGATGACTGTATATGCTATTAACTGATTACAATATTTTAAATATAACCTGCTATGAAGCAGCTGGAATAGCTATAGAAGATATTCAAAATACATTAAATTAAATTATATCTTGCTTAAGTATATGTAATTGTGGTAGTTTTGTATAGACGTGGATGGGTTTTTTCAGGTAACAGCACTGAAGATTTACTTAAATCTTCATTTGTAAATTTTTTTTTTAAAGACAAAATAATGAAGATTATTAGAAATTGTATCCTTGTGTACTGATGTTTCTCCAGTGAAAGTGATTTTTTGTGATAACATTTTCTTCATGGTATGGCTTGGCATAATTTCTTACTAATTATTATTTTCTTTAGTTTGCATTTCTTTTTTTCTTGCATTCCTTTGTCTGGTTTGTTCTCGTACACTCAATTAGAATTGTGGTTGGTATGTTTTGCTCTTTTGTGTTAAAAGAATATCATAATAGACACATACCTGTTTTTACCTGAGTCTTACAGGAGAAGACAAGGAAACAAAAATCTGGGTTGTAACCTTTTAATCTGAGTTGGATCCTTTTATGTTGCATTAAGGAGCTACTAAGAGAATAAACTTCCCTATTGAAGAAATAAGTAACACTATATCAGTAAAAAAAACCAAACCAAAACAAAATGTGAAAGTATGCCACTCTTAATAAAGCTGTTAATAATGTGTTTGTCACTCTGGGAGCAAATTATTGCTCATTTGACCATGTTTGATTTACTGGTGTTCTACTGAGTATATTCTTTCTGTGATTCTGGGCTCTATTCTCGTCCTCTAGGATTTTAGTCCTCTATTCCTGCTGTTCCTGTATAGCCTTGCTAATTTGGAATTTTCAGATTTCCTGTCCACTGAATTTCCTGCTGTCCCTCCTATCTAGTTAAAGCTTTTTTTCCTGTGACATAGAAAACTAGTGTCTGTTCTACAGAACAAGGTTGTTTTAGTTCTTTACTTCCCAAAGCCATGAAGGGAATAACAAGAGAAGGTGGCTGTGTTGGCTTGTGCATGCTCACTTGGCTTACTTGCTTCATTCTTTGTGAGTGTGTTTATAAAATAAAAAAACTGTTACTGTAGAGTGCATTCTGGGTCATGTTTTTTTCTACACGTAGATTATTTCTTTTTATACTCAACTGTTGCTTCTTCTGATTTGAAAAAATGCCACTTTCTTTCAACTGTGCTTAAGGAGAGACAATACAAGTGGCTCCTGAGCGTGTGCCCTTATAATCTGGTCTACCACTTGAACTCCGGTCCATTAACTAAGACAAAAAATAATTAGAAACAAGAGTGTAACTGCCATGTATAAAAGACAATATTTTATACATGATCTTTTGGAATTAAGTGCTTATATGGGAAGAATATTGTCCTTATATATGGAAGATAATTAGAATCTGAGGGTATATATTCATGTGAAGGGAAGAAAATTGGCAGAATGGATGTCAGATTTAAATAGCTCAAAAATCTTGTTATACAAGATACACAATGAAGTTCCATCTAAGAGGTCAGAAAGTATCCTGATAAAGTTAAGACTCTGAAATCAAGTTAGAGCTTTCAAAGCATATTCAAGAAAATATAAAATGCTCTTCTCTCATGAAAGGAGGAGAAAGAAAGAAGTGCTGTTACTGTGTTCAGGAGAGTGAGCCAAAATTAGGGAGTGTCTAAAAATTATTCCAAACTTCAGTTAATGTATTACTTCAGTTTCTGCTGAGGACAGCTGTGATGAATAGTGAAAGGGAAGTGGAATGGCTAATGGGAGACAGAGTTTGGAAATAGGAACTTATTTTTCTATACAAAGAGCAGACTGAAAAGAGGGGACTGTATTTGGTGTAAGAACCTGAACAAATTTGTCCCATTCATTCATCAGAAAATTCTGAAAGAATCTGGACATTACGTTGAAGATCAGTAACAAAGATTCTTAGTGGAACTAATGTCAAAGGTGGTTCAGTATAACTGGAGAAAATAGCAGATGCAATCCTACATTTAGGAAGGAAAGAAGGAAGTAAGGTGGTCCAGGCAGCTATTTGTTAATTGTTCTGACTTGAGCAGTATGCAGTGCCTTCTAAGCAATTTTGAAGAAAATAATTTGCATGACATTTTGTAATATCTAAAAATTTATGGCATGCTTATCCAGTTGTAGATTCTGACACATGAGAATCTTCTTCTAGAAGCTGACTTTCTTTGAAAAATCACAGAATAGTTGTCGTTGGAAAGGACCTCTGAGATCAGAGTCCAGCCATCATTAAACAAACAAAACCCCAAGCCCCCCCCCCCAAAAAAAAAAACAAACAACCCAAACCAGCACACAACACACCATTCCCAAAAAAACACCACACACAACGCAACCCCAAACAAACACAAACACCACACACTCTCCACCAAATAACACCCACAAAAAAACCCAACCCTACACTCTTAGCCACTAGAGCATTCTCTGAAGTTCCATATCTACATGTTTCCTGAATACCTCCAAGAGCTACCAGCTTGGTAGCTCTTCTCTGGACGTGCTCCAGCACCTCCTTGTCCTTCCTGTAGTGAGGGGCCCAGAACTGGGCAGAGTACTCAAGGTGTGGCCAAACCAGGGCTGAGTACAGGGGCATGATCACCTCCCTGCTCCTGCTGGCCACGCTCTTCCTGGTGCAGGTCAGAATGTTGTTGGCTTTCTTGGCCACCTGTGCACACTCCTGGCTCATGTTAAGCCACCTGTCCACCAGCATCTCCAGGTCCTTTTCTGCTGGGCATCTTTCCCGACTCTCTTCCCCAGTCCTATAGTGTTGCCTGGGGTTATTGTGACTGAAATGCAGGACCCTGCACTTGGCCTTATTGAAGCTCTTAAAATTGGTCTTGGCTCACCAATCCAGCCTGTCCACGTCCCTCTGTAGAGCCTTTCTGCCCTTAGCAGATCAACACCAACTTGCTGTCATCTGCAGACTTACTGAGGATGCACTCAGTCCTCTCATCCAAAAAATTGATAAAGATACTGAGCAAGACTGGCCCCAAAACTGAGCCCTGAGGAGACACCACTGGTGACTGGCTGTCAACTAATTGTATTACCTTTTTTCTCTAAGAGTTACTTTTGAAAAAAACCTAAATGTAAAAAAGAAAAAAAAAGCACAAGAGCAAAATGCTGATAGAAAGTAAATTTTAAGATGGAACTCATTCTCTCCTGTCACTTTCTGCCTTTCTTTTTTATCAAGTCTCGCTCATTTAGTGGGACAGGGAACTTGTTCTTGGGGAAATAATAGTGTTAAAGTCCACTCAAGGTTCTTGCCCATCTGATAGATAAGGAAATATGACAGAGAATGCTTCATCTTTGAAAGTTTGGTGGTGGACAATAGAAATTACAAACACTTGTTCAGAATGCTATTAACTGATCTTTAAGGTGTTGCTTTAAAACTGTCTGTATACAAATGTCAAGTTTTAATAGATTCGGAAGTCTTCATAAACCATCCTGTGTGGTATAAACAATAAGTAATTGCTTGCCTTTTTCACTGTAAGAATTAGCTGGCACGGTGCAATAGCTTAATGTGTTTGCGTTTATACAGAAAGAATAAAGAAGCAAAGAATACTTTATATTTTTGATTAATTGTCTTTCAACAAGTGTGTACCTTAGAGTATTCTCATGACTTGCTGAATTGTTACTTACGATGATGTGTATTACTATTAATGCGTATTCATTAAAAAGGCAGTAGTGAAAGGAAATTTTTAACCCCTAATTATATTTTCTGCCTCACAAGTGAAGTGAAAATTTGATATAAGTTGCTGATATAAAATTTATCATACAGGCCCGATAGCCATACCAATCTGAGACTAATAATTACTTTTTTTCTTGAGCTTTAAATTTTTATTTTTATTTCTCCTAATGAGCGGCATGATCAGTGCAATGTAGTTTGTGTCTCTGTGTGTATATGTATGTTTGCATATATATAGAGTATATATTACATACTCTTTTAGTTCTTCCACCATTTAAAAAGTTTCTAAATAATTTTGGGGGTGAATATTTGATAACTCCATGTGTGTTTCTTTATGGGGCATGCATTGCTGGGTAAATATTTTTGCCTTGGAAATAGTTAAGATGTGCATCAGATTGTGAGAATGAACATTAAAATGTGGTTCTTTGAGAAATTAAAAATGCTTTCCTGAAGTAAGATTATCAGATAAGGGCATTTTTGCAATTAGCTTATGTGCCTTCTCCTTGCTGCTGCTCAAATGAATTGGTTTTGCACTGTTGTCTTTTAAGTAGATTTCATGTGGCAATATCAGATTTGGGTGTTGAATGTATAATGAGTCATTTGATTAAAATAGTGCTACTTAAGATTTATTCTCATCAAAACTGCTGAGAATCTTCATCATTCTGTCAGTCCTTTTCAGATTTCTAAAGAAACAAGTCATACCAGAGCTCTTATGTTGAAAATTATTTTATGGTATAGTTTCTAGAGTTTTCCTTACAGCTATTATGCTTAACAGATAATGTTCTCCTGTCAATATACTGCTAGCATTCTGCCACTTACAGTGCATTATTGTTTTTGTTAAGTGTGATTAAAGATACAGGTAGCTAAGTGCTAAAATCTAGGGGCTATTGTTAATTTTAAATCAGCTTAAGTTATTGCTCTCCCACATTTCTGATAAAACTACTGTTTCCCAGAAACCTAAGGAAACTTCAGTTTAATGCTCTAAACTGGGCTTTTTAGAGAGGCATAAGGAAGTTCAGTGTCAAGCTCCAGCTGAAAATTGATGAAGGCTAAGGCTGCTTCCTCAAGCAATTTAGAAATGAAAGCTAAGGCCATTTTTTGCACTGTTTTTGTTTTGTGTTTGTAGAATGCAGAAGTGTTATCTACATTTTTTGAGGAGGAACTCCTTAAAAAGTAGTAAATGCTACTTTTGAAAGGTGTTTTTCTAAACCAGTGCTCTCAGTAGTAGGGGTTTGTTTTTCAGAAGCTAAAAGTAATTTAACATTGAATATTAGAAAAATGGGTGAATAAGGTTAAAATGGTGCATGCTCAGAGCAATATTACTGTGGTCACATTATGGTCTGTAAAACTTGATTCATATCTCTTGTATCTGTACATGATAATAGGATTTATGGCCCATGCCTATTTTACTAAAGTGATCTTGTTTCATATATGATTATCTCATTTCTCAATGGCCAGCTGGTGTCTCTTGAGTCCAACTTTGATACACACAAGATCTCATAACTACAATTAAAGTTGGGGAATGTGATAAAATACTCAACGTCTTAAAAAATATTGTGCTGGGTGTCTCATGTTCATCTTCCAAAAAAGAAGATATGTTTACACTAACCTATTCTGACTCTATTTACCATTCTTGACAGTTATATTGTGAAAACTTACTATATGGAAGCTCTTATTGAGAATAAAGGGTTCTGTAAAAGCATGATTCCTTTGGGTGTTATGAGTCAGGTAAAGAGCTTCTTAAAAACAATGGTTCATTATATGAGCAGTATCACTTTTGTATACAAAATAAAGGAGAACTCTGTTGTAGGGGAAAAAAAGAACAACAAACATGTCATTTGCTAATTTGAAACTCTCTACTACCTGTCTAGAAAAAACAGGAAAAATTCACAGTTGCATGTAATTACATACTGGGAGTAGCGTGCTATAGGGTTTTTAAAGACCAGCTAAGTTTGTTTCTCGTATCAGGACAGGATGCCCTGTCTAATGTATTTACACTTTTGAGATACTTAGGCATTCTTTTTGAGAAAGTAAAGATAGTAGTAGTGGTTGGACAAAACACCCAGCTGGTTCAGGTTTTTTGTCTCTCATGATGGTTTAAAGAGACCCTACAAGAACGTGGAGAATCATACAGCGATTGTTCCCTTGTAGCTTGTAGTAGCCTGCAGTTTGGGGTCTGCCTGAGCAGGAGAGTCTCTCTGTGTTTAGCAACACTTGGTATACTTTCCTCTCCCTCGAGGATTTATGTAATAATTTTGAACGCATCTACATTTTTGACATTTGCAGCATAACGTAGCAGTAGTTCCACAGCTTAACTGTATATTTGATTGTCTGTTTTGAGCACTCCTGAATTTTGATACCAAACATTTACATTGTTACCTTAGGTTTTTTATTTCTAGAAATAATGAAAAATTGTTCTTTACTTATGTTCAGACATTTTTTGATTTTTAAGTATCTAACATATTCTTAAACACTCTACCTTTCTAGGCTAAAGAAAAAGTGTGTTTAGCTTCCTTCATAATTAGAAGAATTCTTTTATTCTTTTCTGTATTTTTTAGTGTTCTGCTCTGTTTGGTTGGGTTTGGTGTTTTGTTTTTTTTGTTGTTGTTGTTGTTTTTTGTTTTTTTTTTTCTTATGAGAGTGAGAGGAACTGAGACAGAGGAGAGACCAAAAAAACATGCATCACTCAAGATGTGAGCACACAAAGATTTCATAATACAGCATAAGGAATTTTTAATGTTGTGTTGAAGGTTTAGGGGATGGTACACTTTTGTGATTTTTCCTCTTTAATACTTTCTTTGAAGTTCTGACATTCTATTTGCTTTTTGGATTACCACTGATGTTTTCTCACAGGGTTGTCTTTGGTAACTCCAGGTTAGTGGTGGTGTTTTTTTTTTCCCCCCTCAGTTAGAACACTATGCACAATTAATTATTATTGTACTTCAAGTGGATTATTCATGTACCTTTTTGGAAGCTTATCTGCCATTTTAATTTTTTTAGCTAATTATAATTTTGATTCTGTGGCACAGTTTTCATCAGTGAGCTTGAATTTCTGTTGCAGGAGATAATTAACTAAATATAAAAATCAGCTTCCTTGCTGTTCATATATGACTGAATCAGGCAAGATGAATTCTTGTGGTCATCTCCTTTCACTGAAAAAGCTGAATATTTCTTATTGGGTTTTTGTCTGCTAATACAGCTCTTCATAAGAGGACCCCCTATGGAACACCTATGGTTGTTTATAATTTCTAAGACCCTTTTGTAAGGGAACTTAAGTACCTTGTAAATCTAAATAAGTAGACCACATCATTGTTCCATCCTCCTGATTCCTTTGAGTGTCTATTAATAGCAATAATAATTAACCATCTAAAAAAGTAGCATTCTTTCATATAGTAACCTATTTGTGTGTTTAGTAATTCTAACCTTTAGTATTTCTACACATTTGTGTAGTAGAGGTATCAAATTTACTTGTGTACAGTTCCCAGGAGCCCTTTTTATTTAATTAAAAAAGTATGTCCTTGTTTGCCTCTTACTACACTGTGGAGTGTATTTTTAACCAAATGTGTAAACAGAACACCTAGATTCAATAATTTAAAATCCTGGAAAGACTACCTTTTGTTTTTGATGACTGTTTCTTTTACTGTTTGTGTTCGGAAAAGTTCAAGATAATCCCTCTAGTTTATTCTCATTTAAGACGAGTATGGCAGCTTTAGAAAGTTCCTATGTACTAAGTACTGATGGGAAGAATTAATTGGCTTTTCTGTGGGTTTTTAGAACTTCAGTGCTATAAAGCCAGTAATGCAAGCATATAAATTGTGCGAGTATGGGCAGACTATTTTGAGGACAAAAAAACAGCGTATCTCTTACTCTTACTAAATTCTCTTACTCTTGCTAAATTCTAGGTATGGAGTTTTAGGTTATTATAAAGGAAGAAATCATCCGCTTATAAAATAGTTTTAAAACACTGAAACTAATTGCTTTTCCTACTCTTGCTGTGTGCAGTCAGTAAACTCATTTGGTTGAAATTTTGCTCAGAAAAGATAAGTCTGAAACAAAAAACAGAAAGTATTTTGGAAGACATTAGCCTGAGTGGTTACTGTTTGTCATAACAATGAGTAATTTAAAATAATAATGATGTCAGCCAGATGTATAGTATGAGTAGGTGACCATTTGTTGTTTTTTTTTCTCCCCACTTTTTCTTTTTTAAGCCTATGGAAAAGTGTTCCTAGTAAGGAAAGTAAGTGGCCATGATGCTGGAAAGCTGTATGCCATGAAAGTACTGAAGAAAGCAACAATAGTTCAAAAAGCCAAAACAACTGAGCACACAAGGACAGAACGACAAGTGTTGGAGCACATTAGGCAATCACCTTTTCTGGTCACATTACATTATGCCTTCCAGACAGATACTAAGCTTCATCTCATTTTAGGTGAGTAGATTGTAGGATTAAAGTTTTACATTAATGAAAAAAAACAACCTGCTGTTTTATCTCCTTGATGTTTTATAGGATTTTTTCATGTGGTCTTAAGTTCTGTGTGTTTGAATATTGCATGAGAGACCATAGGAAGTAAAATACTGTTCATCATCAACAGTGTGTGAGTTTGTGGTTTTCCTGTTTGAACTTCAGTGTGCTACTCTGACTTAGGGAGGGAGAGAAATAAAGTGTTATCTGTGACTTACATGCAGCAATTTTAATTACCTAAACCAGAGAAACATTTTCTTGAACTTACTTAAAAGGTGAAATTTTGATTTTCTCTTTTTGAGCCATTATTTTATTGTGCATTAGTGTTCTATGCATTTTCAGATAAACTGCTAACATGAACTGAAATGTTCATAACCTATATGAATGTGAGTATTAAAGTAATTCAGTTTGTTTTCTCTGTATGCTGCCTATGTGGCTTAGAGGTTATTGGTAAGTTGGGATGACCAAACATGACCTCTGGGTTTAGTTAGTAGGAAAAAAAAAAGTAAGGAAATACTTAAGGAGCAGAAAACTCCTAGTTCAAACACACTGCACATTTTACTCTAAGAAAACATTGCAAATTGTTCTCAATGTGATTGGAGTTTTTAAAATGTCATCTGTCAGAGGACAGAGCCACCTGTCACTATGCTGACAAGTTAGTATACTCTTTTTACCACTGAAATGCAAATGGGAAGAGTCCTCTCAGGTCTTTTTTCTGAACAGTGCTCATACTGTGGGCGATGCCAGTTAAAGATAATTGTGCTTTCATTTATTTCTGGTCAAATTCTTTACAACACTGGAATCTACAAGTTGTTGGTATGGTTTCCTGCTCTAAAATACTGGTGAAAATACATGTGCTGTGGATCAGTTTCTTGGTTTACACATTGCAATACTTCATTTTGGTAAATCCTACCAGTGACTCTCATAAATCTTTATTTATGAGAGATGCTTGATAATGAACTGTTGTATAGTGAGCTTTAATAGAACGTTCTTCATTCCACTTCCCTCCTTGCCATTTTACTTTCCATTTTGATGTAATGAGGCACATCTATTTCTGTAGCTGCCAGAAGACTGATCAGGAACTTTGGGTTTTCAACTCAGATATAACTTCAGGATGTGCTTGTCTCTCTTCATGATCATTTTTTAGGACAGTAATGTTTTGGGGAAAGACGCCACGATTAAGGAATTATGTTCTTTTTGCTTTATTTTTCCCAGTTTTGTTGCCAGGAAGATGAAGGTTTTCTTCTGATAATAAGGAACATTAACTTCAGGAGCTGGAAAAGAGTATTAAAATAATCTCTAAACCTTACTGCTTCGGGAAGCATTTGCTGCCAAAACTTCTTGTTATTTGATCTCTGAGTGTTGCATGTTTCAATTTTTGGGTGTTAAGAGGCAATCTGAAACCACACATTTCTGTGCTGAAAGCAGAGCTTGTTCATATGATTTGGTTCCACTCTAAAGTTAGAAATATTTCTACCTTTCAGATCAATAGCGAATTTTGTTTGGTATAAAAGATGAATTTTTAAGAGAATGGCAAGCAATTTTAAAAGATATTTATTTAGAGTATTTTAAAAGAGCTGGAGAAAAAAAAAATCGAGTTAATGCGTGGATGCAGAATACATTTTTATAGTGAATTGTTTGAAGAAGTAAATGGTCCTTTAATTGAAGTACAAACTTTGCAATTCCTTTTAGCTTGTAACTTCCATTTATTAAACCTTTATTAACAAGCTGATTTAGACATTAAATTAGTAAAATTTTACCCATGTCATAAGAATTTACGCCATTAGCTGTGAATTCTTTGAAAGGTGTTCTATGCACATGCTGTAGATCATTTACTACAGTGAGATAATACAGGTATCTGAGGAGCTCAAGCTTAAATGGAGTATTCACTAGATTCCTTTTGAAAATGAAAGTTATAATAAGGATTCTTACAAATTTCCCTGACTAGGACATTAAGGAAATATGTAAAATATTGTCACAGGCTGGGAAGTGCTAAAGAGACAAAGAAAAAGTTAGAAATACGTTGATA
The DNA here is from genome assembly GCF_020740795.1 of Apus apus. Lineage (NCBI taxonomy): Eukaryota > Metazoa > Chordata > Aves > Apodiformes > Apodidae > Apus > Apus apus. The sequence continues at coordinate 48,868,070 of NC_067286.1, read as the reverse complement.
GCTTTGTGATTCCTTGATGTTAACTGTTAATTATTAAGACTTCATTTTTTGTGTGTGTGTGTATATAAGTAACTGATTAATAATTTGGAAAAAAAATCTTGAAAGAATAAATGAGGTAAAATGTGGACATGTATTATAAATATTATTTAAATCCAGATGTGTTTTTTTTTCCTGGAGTGCTCTTATATCCCATTAGAAATATTAAAAAAAACAACAACAGGAAATCAAAACAAACAAACAAAACCACAAACCCTTCACACCTGACATGGATGTAGTTGCCTAAAAATAAATACATTGTAATGGAGAAATTTAGGTGACAATGATAATTGAAACACCAGAAAAAACTATTATATAAAGAGAAAAATTAGTTTGACATTAAGTTCTCATAATAGTCATAGAGAGCCCACTTATTCTGAAGAACATTACATAGCAGATATGCTCACTCTGCCCTATGCCCACCATAACACAACGTTAAGGTGATGTTTAAAGCAAGAAATTAAAAGCTGATGTATAATCAAAGGCTTTGTGTTGTTGTTTTTTTTTGTTTGTTTTTGTTTTGTTTTAATTTTTCCATAAAGTCTACATTAATCCATTCTCAGAATATCATTTGGGGCCAGAAAGGTCCTTGTTTCCTTCTTGTGTAGCAGAAAATCAGAATAATTAGTGGGGGTTTGAAATTCTCTTTTAGTTACTTCTTGTAACAGCAAAAATATCTTCTACCTAACATGTCCTAAAGCTGCTTTATAATTCAGCTGGGCTTCACACTCTCCATCACAAAAAAATCAAAACTATTTCTTTCAAGTTTTTTATATCTCATTATGTAAGTCTTTGTAAATCACTTATTTGATTTAGTTTTGGAATTTGTGTTTCAGAGGCTTCTGAATTTTTGGCAAAACCAGTCTGCCTTTGGTTTTGTACCTAGCGGAACCTGGTGTATGAGCCATGTGTCATTTCATTTTCAAGAGGTTTTACAATGCCTTGATGCAGTATTGGATATAATTCTTTGTGTGGTCAGATTACATAGGCGTATGAATTTAATCTGGATCAAGTGCAGACATGTAGCTGCATTTCTGTTAGATTTCCAGAATAGAGGGTTTGGAGTTGATTCTGGTTTTTAGGTTGACTTTAATCTATGATTTGAAAGAATAAAGTTCCTGAAGTATTTGAACTGTCAGATTTATTTTGAGTTTATAATGAAGAAATGGTTATATTTATTTTTTCCCATTGTGTCAGTGGTGCATTTGATCTAGCACCAAGAATTTGAAGACTGGTTGTTTCATTGGGCTGTGGTTAGTGTTATAACCTGAATAGAATTAGGCTTTTTCTGCCACTCTTGTGACAGCTTTGGTTTGTATCTACCATGGTCCTTAGAACAGTGCCTAGGAATTCAGTTCTTACTCGTAGATTTATGTATTACACCAGTGAATCTACAGAAACCATATTCAAGAAGATACTGAGTAAGGTGTTGTGAGGCGTGTTCCCTGCTCTGTATGTGAAGACCTCAAATACAATATGGGGGCTGTGGTGTTGCAACTTAATGGCTTTAATGTATACTGCTAGCATAAACAGCTCTACTTGTAAAATGTGTTTGTGTTGCAGTGGAGCTCTGTTGTAATAATTACTTTTTGTTCCCCCTCCCTGACTGTGGGGAAAACCCTTGTGTCGTAGCCTGCAAAGAATGAAAGTGTGGTTTCCTTGAGGGAATGTGTGTGGAAATAATCACCAGTAAGTTTTGCCATCAAAATTGCCCTGTTGCTCTTAAATATTTAGTAAGAATATACAAGTAATCTGTTAGTAGATACCACTTGTACTCCTTTCTTTCCACATTCCTAAATAACTAAAAGTCTTATGTAGCAAAAAAAAACATTAATACTTATAATTTATGGATATTTGAGGCTTATTTTATGGTTTTGCTGCTCATTGAAAAGTTGGTTGTATTCTTTTGTCAGTCCTCTAAGAAGGAAATTGTGTTGCACAAGATGAAGTACTACTGAATTATAAAGTATGTAAAGTAAAAGCATCTGATTCCAGAACATCTTACTTTTAATAACTTACAAGGTACCTATTAGTATTCCAGTAAGACAATTAAGTTGTCAGAAAGGCAAATAAGGTTCTTTGTTCTACTTTTTAGACTATATAAATGGAGGAGAATTGTTTACTCACCTTTCGCACAGAGAGAAATTCTCAGAAAATGAGGTGCAAATTTACATTGGGGAAATTGTTTTGGCGCTTGAACATCTCCACAAGGTAAAGTTAACTTTTTCCTCATGCTGATTTTGTGGAACACCAACTGTATTCTTTTCACATCATGTAAAGTTAGTATGGAGAAAGAAAAAAAGTTGTGGGGTTGTTTTTTTTTTTTTAAAGGCTTTTTTGAAATTTGAAGTAACTTTTTATAGGAATGAGTTGTATAACTAGAAATACTTCCTAATGAACTGTCTATAGCCAGATTAAGGCTACAAGTTCTTGTCTGCAGTGTGAAGAATTGTTACTGACGTACTGCTTGTCATTACACATCCTTGTGAAATGGTGTATGTCAGCAAAACTTAGTTGTAGTCAACATGAACAGTGTCTGGGTTACACTGCTGTTCAGTTAACCTTGTTTTGATACAGCAGAGTTGTGAGGTTTTGTCATAAACTGTAGACATAAGTCTTAAAGTTTTCAGTAGATAGATTTGTTGACTATTACAAAACATGCATGTATTGTCTGGAACATATTACAGAAGCATCCATTTTCATTCGTGATTAAGGTTGAACTGAGCTTTGCACTCAACAGCAAGTATTCAATCACTTTTACATGAAAATAATATAATATATCCTTAAAAATTATCAGAAATTACACTCTTGCGTTAATGTCTTAATTTTAAGTCTCTCAAAGTTATTTCTTCAAAGGCATTTTAAAGTTTTCCTTTTAGAGGTGTAGCTTTCAGGTATTGGATTACCTTAGTAATGGGAATTTTTCTTGCTTAATATTTAAAGGAATTAAAAAATATCTCCTAGATGGGGTTGCACTGGTTTGGAAATACTTTTTTCTTATATTCTGTTTGCAGTTGGGGATTATATATCGGGATATAAAACTTGAGAATATTCTCCTGGATTCTGATGGCCACGTGGTGCTGACAGACTTTGGTCTGAGTAAGGAGTTTCTTACTGATGAGGTGAGTATTTCAATCTCAAGTAAGTGTAGACAGAACCCAGCAAGATCACAGTCATATTCTGGCTCATTGAAATCATAAACACATTTGACAGGGGAGAAAAGCTACCTTACAAATTCTTACTTCACAGAATAGAATCTAGTAGTCTGTTTTGCTGGGTTTTGAGCTTTCATTTCATTTGTCTTTGGCCTGCCAGTGTTGTCAGACATTTTTGTCTGTTCCAAAGTTCCCTGAAGTGCCTTCATGCTCCACTCTACTGCCATTTATGTGAAAAAGGAGAAATCCACATAAGTCTGGAAAGCCACTTACATTACCATTTTCAGATGCCTTTTTAAAAATGCTTGACTGTGCTAATACTTTGCAGTGACTAGGCAAATGGTATGCTATGACTCTTCTTTATGCTAATAATAATTATTGTATTATTATCTTGTCTGTTCCTCATGTCTTTGTGTCACTTTTGATAAGCTTAATTGCAACCTTTTAGGATAAAAGCTAATCTCTTGTTACATATGTGCGTAGTACCTACCATAGTGATCTCTGACTGTTGACGTTAGTTGTTAATTATTTGTAAGGTACAGTTTTATCTCAAAATATACTTTTTAGATTTCAAAGAGTCAAAATTACACAGGATTTTATTTCTGAGAGAATTTACAACTTGCTATTTTTTGGCTTTCACTTTAGCTATCAGAGCTAATGAAATCTGGGACTGCAGATCTAAAAGTCTTTGTTAGAAGCAGCAGAGAGGTTTTCTAAAAATAGGTAGCTGGTAATTTCCTCTAGAATATTTGCATTTAAAATGCAAACCTTTGTAAAGGTGTGAGAGAAACTGTGCTGAGCATAGGAGACAAAGTGAAGTGCATGGAATGGTATTACTGCCCCAATGGGAGAGAAGAGGAGCAGTTGTCTAGTCTTTGAGCCAAAGTTGAGTGAAGCCAAAATCTTTCTTGTGATAAAGGTGTCATAATGAATCAGGACTTTCTTTAAGTCTCAAAACAGAGGGCTTTAGGAAATACACATATTTCACAACTGTGTTCACCTTTGAGATGTCATTTACAAGCAGTGCAAGGAAAGGGGAGGGCTTGGATAAACATCAGAGATGCCTGTCTGCATATTCCACACAGATTCTTCCTCTTTCTCTAGTCATTAAAGAAAGCAGTCTTGCTGCTTGGTCATGTCATGTTAGTTCCTCTGATGCTTATAGATTCTGTTTTCAGTGTATGCCTCAGAAATCTTTTCACTAAACCATATTATTTTCCTCATAGTCTCCTTCTCATTTTACATATGTCTGCCCTTTGAGAAAAAACCTCAAAATTTCTAGTGCTTCTTGTAAGGAATAAAGCAACTGCAATTGTATTATTTGCTTTCAAAAATCTAAGAAATTGTCTGCACTTGACTATCTATAGTTTTTGTGTGTGCTATTGTAATTTAGCTAGTGAACCTAAACATGACTAGAATGACCCATTTAGATGTAGAATTTGACATTTCATAATGTATTCTCTGTAAACAATTCAGCTACAATTCTACTACTAGAACACTTACAATTCATATAACAAGATACTTAACTTACACTTCTGAGCAAATGTACTTAAAAGTGGTACAATTTACCTGAAGAATGGCAGCTTTACATCTGTTTTCATGCTTATTGGGTTGCACTTCTAAATAAAATTACACTACTGTTTAAGTCAGTAAGTATGTAGAATTTGCAATTAAATCAGAGCAGTATGATTTCCTTTCTTCCCCTTCATGCTTCTGTAGGCTGTGCTGCTTCTTGCAAGAACTTTTCCAGTTAAAAAGTATACTTAAGCAAGTGGGATTTATTCTAATAACCTCTCTTGAGATTGTGTTTTCTGAAACAAGCTATATTTAGGTTATTAAGAATGGATAAAAATTATCAGCAGTTACAAGAATGCACTATGTTTAGAATTCTTAGCAGAAAGAATTCTTTACCCTGGATTAATTTGGGATGATTTTGTAGTTAGGGATACTTGCTAGGAATCATCATGGTTCAATGTTTGAATTATCCTTGCTTTAATCTAATGCTTGTTAAATATTTCCAGATGACTGGGCAAGTATAGACTCTTAACAGAAGTTGCTTTATAATTAATAAAGTGTACTATTTCTTGACTATAATAACTATAGCAGATTAATTGACTATTTAACAATGAAGAAGAAGCTGCTTTTCCTAGGCACTGTTTGACTCAAAGGAAGAAAATGCATGTTACCTGGAGGAAAACAGAAACCAATTGATTTCTGCTGTGCATCTAATAAGCATGAATGTGAAGAGTGCATTGTCAAATATCATGTGGAAGTGCTTATAACATGCAAGAACTACAAGGTGAAAGCAGTGTGGTTTTAAGAGCTCTTGGAAGTATTTTATACTACTATTCTGCTAAAAGCTGAAATTTACCTTGTACAAGTGAAATTGCAGTCTGGTTTTGCCTTTATCTTTAAAATGAAGTCTGTAGGCTTGTAGTTGCATGGAGAAAAGAAGAAATAATATGACTGGAATAAAGTGGTTGAACAAAAATTAATTTTCACATAGGTTAGTATAACAAGATACTTACGTGTGAATTGACTTCTGATACTTAGACTTAACGTGTCACAGAGACCTACAGTTTGAAAAGCCTAACCAGAGAATGGGATTACTAAGAGATTGAGATTGAAATGAATAGTACTTTTTTAGCATTAAGTTTTCTGGCATTTGCATTCTTAACCCTGTGATGAATTTGAGACTAGTCTTTCTGATTTTTAACTCTCAACTGAATTGCAAAGAAAATTGGGGTACAATGGACACTTTTTAACCTTATGCTTTCATGCATCTCTGTTGAGTTCCTGTCTACCTGGGATTTAGAAGTTGGTATTTTTTTGCCATCTTCTTGTTCATTATTTTTATCTTCTGAATTTTCGCTTAGGCATATTTTTATCTTTTTATCTCATTATCAGTTGTATGCTAGAATTGTTTTGATTTGGTTAATGTCAGTTTAACCTAGTCTGGCCTTCATTTTAATGTTTATTGTTAAAATGTTACTTCATTCATAAACCTTTTTTCCTCTCACATTTCCTTTTGTTTTGCAACTACACTAAAAATAATACTTTAGTATATATGAAGATGTATATGTCTTGGAAAAATAATAAGAGTTATTGTAGTAGTAATCTATTCTTCTGGATGATGCATAACAATTAACATTTTTCTTGTTAATTAAATCCCATAAAGTATGCTTTCTTCCAGAGTGTGGTGAAATGTTCAATTCTTCTGCATTGGTACTTGTTTTCTGTGTTAGCTTAGCTATTTTGAAGAAACTAATCTGTATGTGTTGTGATTGACTTGTAGTAAGTCAGTTGGATGGGTATCTTTACTTCTCTCTGAAGTGTAGAATGATTAGTTCAGATAAGTTATTCTTCTCCCATTGGAGCATCTCTTGATCAGAGGTGCAAATTTAGTTACAACTATCAGATGCTTTTCACTGTTGAATTATTGTTTGTTTGCTTTTGGCTATTAGTTGGTTAAGTCATCATTTTGTTCTGGAAAGAAGGTTAGTATGTAATTTTAAAAGATTTTAAAGGAAATGTCAATAACCACCTTTTTATCATTTTTCCTTTAGTTCACTACGGATTTTGGTAGATGAAGTAGGAAGAGATGTGTACACATTCTTAGAGCAGTTTAAATGTAGTCCAGAACAGAGGGAGGTGACTACAACGGGATTCCTGTTTGGTGCTGTATGAACTGTCATCTCACTTCAGTGATCTGGTAGATTAACTGTGCATTTAAGTTTAAAAAACCCTTTATAATTGTACAATTAAAGTGATAATGTCTGATCACTGAAATCTGATAGTTCATCCTCTGAACAGTGAGCATTCTTTTGCAAAGATGAGTTAGGATAATCCATACGGCAGATTACTTAGTATATCTGCTTACATTTTAGTTAAACAATTGTTCAGTGGTGTAGGCCTAGCACAGTTATAAGGAGTAGATTTATATTTCTGCTAAAAGTAAGAAGGATTAAATGGAATACTGAAGTTAGTCCACGGAAGTTAACATTAGTTACAGGTCTGTCTGGACAACTAGTAATTTTTTTTTATTTTTTTTTTTGGACAACAAAGTGAAACAATGGGAGAAACTTCTTTGCTTTGGTTTGTGTACTTCTGTTGGTGTTTTAAGTATCCTGAAATTGAGTATTGGGAAAATACCAAACACTCTAAAGGATTAATTTAACTGCAAAACTAGGTCATCAATGACCAGATGACTGTTCATGCCCAAGTATCCACTTTTCAGTGCTTAGCACAAAGATGATTGTGTTTTCCCATCATGGAGCAATAATGCAGAAGGCTGGAGCACAAAATACATTCTGTCCAGATTTTTATGCCAAAATCTCAGTGTCATTAAGAATTTTTTGCAAGACTGATCACGATTTCTTACTGTAAGGATACCACTTAAAGGTCACGCTTTAGGGGAGAATTAGTGATCTGAGTGTTAAATAGCCTGATCTCTTCTATTGGATGTTAGAATAATACATTGCTAGTCAACTCAAGACAATTTTGTCTGTTTTCCAAAGGGAAAAATGTAACTTTTTTGAGGCCAAACACTGCCATCCTCATTAATCTTTTTTTCTCAGATTTTTTTACCTCTTGTATTACTATGAATAACTAACTTGAATGAAACTTGGGCAACAAGGTTTGAAAAACTTACATGACCAGATATTTATGGCCACATGAAAATTAATTTATAATCAAATGGCTTGCATTTGAGAAAAATTGTCCACTCCTACTCATCTACCTTTTACATCTGGTGCTCCCTGATACTATAAATGTTTATTTCACACCTCCGATATGTGTTTTTCTTTATAGTCTCCTTTTGAAAATTACATTTTTGAAGGCTTACAGTGGCAGCTAGTAGAACTCTTCCCAGAATCTGTACTCTCTTACACTTGGAAGTTTTGCCTCTTTTTGAAGAAAGAGGGGTTTTTCACCTTTTGCTTTGTATACCATTTTTCTCTTTTCTGGTACTGTTACCTCTCTTCTCAAAGGATGATGCTTAAAAAAAACAGTCTTCCAAAAACTGGGATTTTGAGAAGAACCTAGTACAAAACATTCATCTGGGATGACAGTGCTACATAGTTGCATTCCTCCCACACAATAGTATGCTGTTTCTGAATGTTTTTGCCTGAAAAATGGAGACTTTTGTTTTCTTAGTTACTCACTTTACAAATCCATGATCAGGAACTGGTTTCAACAATGTCTTGCAGAAATGCTATTGCATTGCACTGTGAAAGCAAACATAGCTGTTGTATAATTTGGAGAAAAAGATTTCTTCAACTTCCATTTGACATTAGATGACACAAAATTTAGCCTTGCATTGAGTTATGTTTTGGGGTCACATTGTTATACATCAGGGAGGTGCTTCCTGGCACAATTGAAACATGCTATGCTCCGGTCTCATTGAATTATAGAACATCCTGAGCTGGAAGGGGCCCACAATGATTCGAGTCCAAATCCTGATTCCAGGCAGGGCCATGTAAAACTTAAACCATGTATCTAAGACTGTTTTCCAAACATTTTCTTGAAACACTGACAGGCTGCCAGGGGCTATGGCCACTTTCCTGAGAAGCTTGTTCTGGGCTAGACCACCATCTCAGTGAATATATTTTTCGTAATATCCAATCTGAACTTCCCCACATGCAGTTTTAAGCCATTTCCTTGCTTCCTATAACGAAACACCATAAGAGAAGAGATTGGCATCTCCCTCTCTGTTTCCCACCATGAGAACACTGTAGAAAACAAAAAAAGTTACCCCACCATCTACTGCTCTTAGCTGAACAAACTTAGTACCCTTATCTACTTCTCAAAAGTCGTGACCTCCAGTCCTTTAATCATCTTTGTTGCCTTCCTTTGGACATATTCCAGTACTTTTGTATTGTTATATAATGGAGCCTAAAATTGCACATAATACTCAAGGCTGCACCGGTGATCTGTGTAGTGGGACAATAAATTTCTTTGGACTTGTTAGCTATGTTTTTAATGCACTGAGGATACAGTTGGTCCCTTTTCTCCAGCCGAGGACGCTGGTGACTCATTGAGTTTAACATCAACCAAAACCCCCAAATCCTTTTCTGTAGGGCTGAACTCCAGCCACTTGTCCCCCAGTGCCTACAGTGATACCTCATTGCAGAAGAGAGCAATTGTCTCTGGTTTCCTTCATAAGAGGGTTGGTGGATGTACCTAGGAAACATTAATGACTTCAAGGATGGAGGTTTTCTCTTTATGTTTCTTCTCTCTGTAATTTGAAGTATTGAGCAAGCAATTATTTCAGCTGAACTTCTTGAGACCCAAAAGCACAGCATTCCAGCAGATCTTATTTACTCTAGAACATAAGTTGGAAATGCACCATCTTGTGCAAAAAAATACAATACTATAGTATTGTATTTATTGCCAAAAAAATTTTAGCATCTACCATTCGTTTCTATTCCATGTGGTTACTTCCCCAGTTGTGAGCCTTATCTCTGTGGGAAGACCTCTTCTTTTAGCATCTTTATTTTCAAAGAGATTATCACATGCCATGTGCCTGGTAATATAAGAAGACCTACCCTCCATCAGAAAAGAAAACTAGGGTTGCAAATATGTATGAATAACAATCAAGATTACAGATTTTCATGTGCTGGACTGTTTTGTCACTAAGTAAAATTCAAAGCAAGGTCATTATATTGATCATAACTTTACCAATTCCAGAAGGTTGGTTTGAAAATTCAAACTTTTTTGAGAAAATTTATCATATATTTTTTACATGCAGACTCCTTCCAGTTTATTGTGGGTGAGAGGCACTGTCACAGAAGAGTGGCAGATTTTTAGAGGCAGCCCTGACTATTTTTATAGAAGTTGGAGACATAATGGTAGGTCCCATGATTTACATGGTGTACACTTTCACGTGAAGTGTAACCTGTTAGGTGATTGCTTAAAGAGAAGACCCAAAGTTTTTTAGAAAAAATATTATTTTAATCAGTTTGATTTTTCATCTATATACCTGACCTCAAATCTGATATGAAGAATTTTACCACGCATGTGATAAGGAGGAACTGGCCTTGACTTTAAGTTGAGAGACCTTGTTTAAGCTTGATCCAGCAACAGTTAAGCATTCCTCTTGTCTTGCTATGTCATAACATCTTGAAACCTTTCTAATGATGAGGTCAGATTATGTGCATGAACCAATTCAATTTGCCAATTCACAAGTATGGGCAACTGTACAAATCTCATAAAAAGGTTGCTGAAATCTGTGGAAGAACCCAGATAAAATGTGCATAGTAACTTTGTTACTTGTCTGTAACTAAAACGTGAAAGACCCAGCAGTCAGTTCTTGTCTTGATTGGAACACTTTTTAGTGGACTTTTGGAGAGTCAGTTGGTCCTGAGAGCAGCCCTGAATGCCTTCAGTGAGCTTCTGTCTGGCTACCTGCTTGCCTTCTTTTCCATTGCACCCTATTGCTCCATGTCACTAAGTGCTACTGAGTCACAGGGTTGTTGCTGACAGGTGAAATACATGCCACCAGAGACTGCAACTCTGATTCTTCAACTCTAGAGGTTTTCTTTGTGTTCTTTGGCCCAACCGCACTTAGTGTTTTTAGGTTTTGGTTTTGTTGTAGTTTCAAATGTTGAATACGCTAAAGAGTTGTTCTTAAGCTATTTGATTATGTTTCTGTGATATATCTGCTTACAGAATGCAAGGAAATTGAAGTCCAAGCCAGTTTAATTGCTGAGAAATGCCCTTTTCCTGGTATTGTATAGTTTCTGTTTCTTGAAATTCTTACACTAGAAGTTATGTACTCTAGGGTTTAACCAAGCCTTTTGACCGTATCCTGCCATTGCTTTTATTAGCAAGGAATACCTCTTAGAGAACACATACAGTATTAAAGAACATTTAGAGATGAGTAGCTTTGTTTATTTGTTGGTGTGGTTTTTTTTTAATTGTTTTTAAGCTGCAAAATTCATTTTAAGGAGTCAAGTTTTCATGGTTTGAAGGAGTATGATAGTAGTATGTTTTCTCAGTTTAATGGTCAGGGTGAGCCAAAACCCAGAGAACAGAATTGCCCACTCTTACTCCCCTCCCCCTTCCTGGCGGAAGACAGAAGGGGAATAAGGAAGATACTTAAAGATTGGAAGTTTAAACTAGAATAGGCTTAACAGAACAGGGAAGGGACAGTAACATGTGGGATAAGGAAGAAAATACACAAGTAAATAGAAAACCCAATTACAATGATCACCAATATAAGTGTCCAAAAGTCCCTCACAGCAGAGCCGACTTGGGAAAAGGATCAAGGCTCTTTCCAGCACCTGATGGATTTGGATCCTGCAGAGCACATGGCGAGCTGATGACAGTGAGCAGGAGTCTCTCTCCAAGACCTGCAAGCACAGTGAATCAACAAGGAAGGAGGCAGGACAGGCGGACTTCTGTCCTTCTGGCTTTCACAGACTATAGCAGGAAATAGGAAGGCATACTGATTCTGCTCTGTTCTGCCCCCTGGATCCCTCAGGGTCCTAAACACCCTTTCTCTAGGTCCTTGTAATGATACCATAAAATTAGTCTTTGCCCCCTCAAACCATAACATATGACTTCAGAATGTGTCAAATCTGATGTTCAGCGTAGTAGCCCAGCTCACTTAAGAACAAAGTATTTGTGCATTAAGTAGCTGGAAAACAGAAGCAGTCTGTTCTGTTTCAAAAGTGACCTTTCATGTAGTTGGAGAAGTGGGTCCTAATTGTGAATGCTGAAAAGAATAGCTTCAGTGAATACTTGGCTAATCCTCTAGCTAGAATATGTTTGCACAAAGACTGTTGTGAATAAAACTAAGCTGTAGGATTGTAGGACTCAAGTGTCTGTTGGAGCCGTAGCACATGTTGTTTGTTGTTTGAATGCAATTTGTCAAGTTGAGTAAGTACTTCAGGGGCCATTTATTTAAACATTAAATAATACATCTTCAATGGCAGAATGTCTTAAGACATGAGTGCTTTTGATATTTATTCACACTTGAGAAAGAAAATAAAAAATGCTCAAGCTCTGAAGCCTTTTTCCAAAGCACTGTTTATATGGTAAACAGATGCGTTCCTTAGGCTTGGTGCACACATATAGAACAGGATAATTGGAATATGCCTCAGTATTCTGAGCTAGGTACTCTAGATAGAACATCTGGTTATTATTTGCAGATGTGAGTTTGGGTTTTTTCGTTGTGTTTTGTTTTACCTGTGTTAGTATTCTGTTAGCTAGATTTATCTCATCTCACCCTTTCCAACATTCACACTTCTGTAGTCTTCTTTCATGTTTTTGTTTGGGTGCTTGCTTTGATGTGTGTTTATGTTCCTGAGATGTCTGATACAAAATCCTGTGGATTCTTAAGGCTTCACTTGATCTTTTTCCTTTGTTGTTGTTGTTGTTTGTTTTTTGTGTGTTGGTTGCTTTTGGTTTTATGTTTTTGCTCCCATTTTTCCAATGATCGAATGGCATGCTCCACTTTGCTCAGTCCCTCTCTAGTACAAACAGCCATTTTGGGAACAGATGGGTACTTTTTCTGCCATTTTTGTATAAGTTGTATGTTTCTCTTGATTTAACTTCCAGTTATCTGCTGTCGTGGGCCAGTATTGGGGGGCTACTGGCTGTCAGGATGTTTTTGTGACTTCCCCCCAGTGTGGAGAGGTTTGTGAATGAGACCAAGGGTCACACGTGGTGCTCGCCACATTTGTTTTGCTGGCTTGAAAGGCATTTTGTTCAGTCTTATGTGGGGAGAGAGAAGATGGGCCGTTCCCCACACCTGTAGAAGTGATATAGTATTGCAGGCCCTCACCCCCCAGTTGTTGGGAGATACCTATCCTGAATTTGTGTGCTCTGTTTTTTTTCCCAGTTCCCATGCCCTTTTTGATGTGTTAGGATATTGACTCAGACATTTTCAGTGTATCTGGGCTGTATTAAGTTTTTTGTGACACTAGCAATGAACACCACCATCCTTCCAGTACCATGATTTCTTAGATCAGACATAATGGAAGTAGCCCTTTGTCCAAATAGTTGGCTGCCAAAAGGCAATTTGGCCCAGTAGAGATGAGGTTTTTAGGAGCATGTGCGTGTGTGATTCCTTGGCTCTCCTGAAGTCTCAGCTAATTCTTGTGATTCACTTTGTAATTACAGTTCTTGTCCTACACACTGTTAGGACCCTGAGCTACCATTGCCTATGTTGCTGAACTGAATTTGCATTGCTTTAGAGTAAGGTGTCTACTCTCAAGGACATAGCTTTGTATTATAATAGTGACTGTTTCTCTATCAGTCAGGCATTTCTTCTGGATGGAATGAGTTAGATTTTTCTCTCCAGAGAAATGGAGTTTGGTCCTCTTGTTTTTTTGCCACTGTTCATGTGTATTTTTTACTGGATGAGAAAGCTCATTAGAGAACTCTGAAGGCTTAAGTCCTCTCTATCTTTGAGGAGCGAAGTTTACACAAACTCTTTCTACAACTTCAGGTGGTTTAGAATGTCTGCCTAGCAGTCTTTAGTTATAAAGCAGAGCCAGGTGATGGCCACAAGGTTATCAAGAGCATGATAGTGCAAGATCTCCATCCTTCTTGTCAGCACTTTTGACTGGATTTGGGAGCTAGGTTTTTTGTCATCTGGAAATGCTGTAATTGTGGTCAACCTACCGAGGTCTGTGTACATAGTCTTAGCAAAGAAGACACTGCTTTTAGGGGTTGTTGTGTTTTCGTTTTTTTTTTTTGGTGGAGTGACTGTCTTGCAGGATGAATGCCAATCCACATCACACTTCATCTTGGAGAGTCATAGAATATTAATTCTGTGTACTAATAGTGCTCAGTGGCTAAGTGCTGTCAACATTTCCTTGTTGGAAGACTAATTATGCTCTTTCTTTTTTGATGAAGGAAAAGGAAAACAAGATGTTAAAATAGGTAATCTGGGCAAAAGGCTGCAGACATCATATAGACATGGTATTGAAAGTGCTCTAGCAAGTTAAAGCAGTTACATTTCACTGGGATCCTCAGATCAGGCAGAATGAATGCAAGGAACTTGGGAAGAGTGCCTAAGTGGAGTGGGAAAAGTTCGAGGTCAACCCCCTGGTGTGGAACTAGAGTATTTATTAGAAACAGGCAAGGAGCACATATAGGCACATCCACAGTGTCATTGTGTAGCTCATCTCAGAGAAAAACTGTGAAGGTAATATAACTTGTTTTTCTGATTGAACAGAGGGGATGGTTTAACAAAGAGAATTGCCTGGTTGTCCAGGTGAACTATCTATGTTCACTGCTCAGGAACTCTAATAAAATTATCTTTGTATCAGTGACTTCATGAAATCTGTTGCACTCTTGAGTGGCTAACTGGTTTGAACTAGCCATTTTGTATACTTTTACTATAAAATATGCTATTGCATAAACATTCAGGAATGCTGCTAAACTTTGTAAAGAAAAGCACAGAAATCAAAATCTGTTGTGTGCTAGCAGACTGAAGACTATCTCCAGATTATCTGTAAACATGGAAGCTCTGCTAATAGGGAACAAACATAATGATGCTTTTTCAAAGGCGGAGTCAATATTGTCATATCGAGTTGTTAGAGATGGGTTAGCCACCCTTCTGTTTCCTTCCGTTAGTGTCTGCTGGGTGTTCCTGCAACTCAGAAGAAGGAACCACAGTGTTGAAGACATGCATGCTGAGTGAGGGGAGAAAATGTGCATTCTGAGTTACGCAAAAAATTCTTAAGCTCGTGTATTTGTAACATGTGCGTATTCAGTAAGAATTCACTTGTAGGCAATCCAGCTTCAGTTGCTTAATAACTTCCTTTCTTGTCTTACATGTCATATAACATGAAAGTATTAATAATGTTGATTTCAGAATTTGAATTCAAGTTATAAAGTTGAATGAAATGTAAATTGGGGGAAAGCAAAATTCAAAATGGGATTGGTTGTAGTTTTTCAGATTTTTAGAGGGGGTACATACTTGATTTGGGAGTGAAATGTGTTTTCAAAAATGAATAGTGAAATACAGTTTACAGTAACTTTTTGTCACAGAATCACAGAGTGGTTGAGGTTGGAAAGGACCTCTGGATGTCATCTTGTCCAACCCCCTTGCTCAAATACAGTCACCTAGAGCTAGTTGACCGTGACCATGTCCAGAAGCCATTTGAGTATCTCAAAGGAGGGAGACTCCACCACCTCCCTGGTCATGTACTGTGTCAGTATTCAGTCACTCTCACAGTCAAAAAGTGCTTCCTGATGTTCCAAGAGAGCCTCTTGTGTTTCGGTTTGTGCCTTTTACCTCTGGTCTTGTCACTGGGCACCGCTGAAAAGAGCATGGCTCCCTCTTCTTTGCAAGCTCCCCTCAGACATGTATTTACATTGATGAGATCCCACTGAGTGTTCCCTTCTCCAAGTGGAACAGTCCTAGCTCCATCACCCTTTCCTCCTGTAGTTCAGTCCCTTGATCTTTGTGGGCCTTTGCTGAACTCTCTTCAATATGTCCATGTCTCTTTTGTACTGGCGAGCTCAGAACATGACAAGAAAGGAAATTTAGTAGAGGTAACATGCTTTGAAAATGGTTTTAAACCCCTATGTAATACAGAATTATTATTAGTGGCTCCCTATAAGAGGTGTATTTAAGAATGACAGATTTATCGAAGTGCTTCTAGTGAAACCTAATACTATAAAAACTGTTAAAAAAATAACAGCTAGATGTAGTTGGTGGGGCTTATAGTTGCTTTCAGGCAATTGTATGTATTAATGCTCTGTGGAGTGCTGTAGTCCTCTGAGGTTTTTTGTGTGATTAAACAAGAACTATAAATAGTTGGTATTGGAGGGTTTTTCTTAATGGTCCCCATGTAACACTCATAAGATGGTTCCACTGGAATATGAGACCAGTGTGTTGTAATGGCAAATCAGTGTTGATTATGAAGAAAATGCTCAGTGGGTCAGTTTTTTTTCTTGCCTAATGCTGGGTTCCAGTTAACTACTTAATTTCATGTTAAGAACTCTGCTTGTAATAATCTTATGCTTTCTTCTGCTTGGCTCTATTCAGCCTTGAATTTCAGCAGTAGACCACTTCTAAACTGAAAAGGAAGCAAGAGCTAAAGGATACAAGTACCTATGTGGATTATAAGTTGGGTTTTTATAAGCTTCATAACAAACATATCCCAATTTTCAGTTTATAAATGCCTGTTTGTGACTTACAGCATGAGTTTTTCAAGTTGAAATTATAAGAAATTATTTTAAAAGATAAAATACAATTAAAAAAAAAAATCTGGGGTTTTAAACACTGAATTTTACAAGGGACAAAAAAACACCTCAAGCATGAATTTAAGGAAGAAAGAAAACTGATTTTCAAATACGGATTCTGAAATTCAGTCTTTCATTTTAAAAACTAAAACCATTGTAAAAGCCAAAAAGTAAATATAACTGAAAATGAGAACCACCAATTACGTATAAGGATTGTAATTGTTCCTCCAAGAAGCTATTACTAATAATTCTGCATATTCTGCAATATTTTAGTGGGCCTTCTCACCAGCAAAAGGTACCTGAGATTGTAAGGGTTCTGCTGTACTTTCACCCGTTTCTTTTGATATATTGGCATTATGAATGGTTTTCATAAATCTTGGCTTGGCTGCGTTATCTTTACACTTTGGAGAGGCAGCAAGTAGAGAATAGTTGTTTTGTATTTTTCTCTCCCTTTTCTTTTTTCCCCTTCTTCCCCCTTCCCTCCCTCCCTCCCAACTGAAGGAATAATGAACTGAGGAATATATTAGTAACTCTAGGTTGGCTGATGCCAGGATGGAGGGCTAGGAATTTCTGATTTTTTTTGTTTGTTTGTTTTGTTTTTATCCAGCTATTTTACTGGAAAAGGTAAACCAAAAGAAACAGTAATTGTGTCAAAAGAAAGTGGGATCATGAAAAGTTTATTATTTTATGGTTTTGTCTCAGAAGCTAATATTTCAAGTTATTTGAACAAAATGAGGCCTATAACTATTTTGAACTCAGAATTTTACCCCCAAAATCCAGTCACAGTATATGTATTTTAATAAATACAGTTTAATAATATGCTGTTGGACTGTTTAATTTTTATGCCTCAGGGCATAAATTTCTGTGCACTATTAGAAGCCTCCTCTCAGTGTAGTACATTTTCCTATATAGCACCTGTTTTAAATTCCAAATCTGAATCTACAAATGTAAAAGCTGACTTTTGAAATATTTGCTTTTTTGAACACTCTTCTTTAAAGGACCTATCAGGATCTCTCCCCAAAATGCTAGAAGCTTGAAGGATAAGGGAGGAACAATGTTGCATGGCCCAAACACATGTGCTTTCGTCATTAGCAAGGTACAGCAT
This sequence comes from Apus apus, assembly GCF_020740795.1. NCBI lineage: Eukaryota > Metazoa > Chordata > Aves > Apodiformes > Apodidae > Apus > Apus apus. The sequence goes on along the minus strand of NC_067286.1, from coordinate 48,850,571 downwards.
GACCTCATGTTGACCTCAAAGGTAAATCGCTAACAGGGAACAGTTATACATGCCTGTGAAAGCAGCTTAGTTTTGAACATAATCAAGACAGTAACTTCAGTCTGTAGAATAAAATTAAATTTACAACTCTGTCTGTCTGCCTTTCTCTTTCTCTCTGTTGTCTATCTCCAAGTCTCTTCTTGAGAGAATGTTGTGTTTTTTGTGTGTTGCAAAAAAATACTGCTTTTCTAGAGGTCATAATAAATTCCTAAATATGGGGAACCCAAAGGATCTTGTATCCAATTTAGTGAAATTATACATCTTACAATGAAGTGCTCTTTTTAATTGAAAGGTTTCTTTCATTTATTGTCTAGAGTATCGATATTGCAGACTTCAGAATGTGTGTCTGTATTACCTTCGGGAATCTTGTGTAGTTCTGAAGTGCATAGGTCATTTAGCCTTATGGGAAAGTTTTCTGGATATCAATGTTAATTTTTGTGTGCTTATCTTAGACTGCCACACAAACGTATGACATTTTATTTTTTTGTAGAAGACTGTAAATATTTTGTAGTATTATGTGATAATATCTACAAATAATGGAATATGATTTAGCTAGGAGTTCTGAGCTATTTGGAGAAGAGTTGCTGCCAGCATCTTGGAACTGTTAGCCATATCTGTCCCATATGATTTGTACAATACAATTGTTTGACATTAATTTTATTGCCTTTTTTTGCTAGAACGAGAGAGCATATTCCTTCTGTGGGACAATAGAATACATGGCTCCAGATATTGTAAGAGGAGGAGATGCAGGACATGATAAGGTATGTTCTAAGTTTATTAGTGAAATATTAAATTGACTGTAACAGGCAACACTGTTATTCAGCTTGAGGGGGTTTTGTACAATATGGTAATGTCTTATTTAAACATGCCTTATTTCAGGTTGTCCTAAAATATATTATTGTCTATATTTAAAATCATCAATATGATGTGAGACTTATTCAAAATATGTTCTAAATGTGCAGTAGGACAAAAAACCTTAGCTGATTTCCTTTTAAATAGAAAGCTTTCTAGTTGACAGTGGAAAATGACTGTTTTGTGGCTAATTCTAATATATTTTTTAAATTGTACATGGGGCATATTATTATCTATAAGTATGAAGTGGGTTATTAATGTTCTGAATGTTCTCAGATTGTAAAAGTTAAAACTTGAGCCTCAAGCCAAACAGAATTATTATGAATTGAAGTGTCAGTAGTGTATGGGAATATCAATACAACCATAGTTCACAGGTTACATTTGAAGAAAAAAAACCCGGCTGTGCTCCCTGTATTCCTAGATAAATTATACTAAGTTCCTCAGTATTCCTAGATAAATTATTCTGATTGCTCCCTATACTGAGAAGTTTGAAGAATATTTAATCTCTATTTTTTATTTGTTTGTTTTTTTTCCCTGTAGATTGAGTTGACTTGTCTTTCTTTTGGTGGTCACAGGGTATGGTTGATCACTGTTCCTCTTACAACAGCCTTCTTAAGCACTAGGAAGTGTTATGTCACCCTCTGTTTCCTTTTTCTAGACTAAATGGACTCAGTCTAACCTTGCCTGAGAGGGTTCTTTCTTCTCTTTCTTTATGCATTCTGCTTCTCTTTTGGTCTGAATTTGCCTGTGTATTTCTTCAGGTAGGAAGTACTGTAGTGAGCACAGAGTTTCAGCTAAGAGTTGGCACTTTAAACTACAGCAGAGTGATCACCTTTCTGATTCTTCTATTAAGCATAAAAGAAAATGTGCTTTGTCTTTTCACTTAGTCATTGTTTCACACCTACTTTGTATTCCAGTGTAACCTCTGAATCTTTTTCTATTGTACTGCTTGCCTAATTATTATTAAAAATGGAATTTTACAACCTTAGGAATTTAAGCTTTTTCCTGCATTCTGTTTCTTAATGTAGTCTTGCCAGTTTCAGATCATCTCTCCAATGCATCAGTCACTTTGGATTGTGATTCTCTCTTCTCAAGTGCCTACAAGTTCAATATTGTTGCTAATTTAAAGAGGTCTCTCTGTTCCATTATCTTTGATTCTGATACTTTCATTAGATGTAGTGCAGAGCCATACAGTATTCTATAAGGAATAGATGCACAGTTTGATACCAAATGTTAGCTGCTAATTAAAGGTGTTTTTTCAGTTGTCTGCATGATAGTAATTGTTTTTACCACACACTCTTTGCCTCACCATTGGCAATGTCTTGTGATGCAGTGTTGGAGTGTTTTTAGTGTATTTCGTATTTGCTGCATATCTAGCAACCCAAAGATCTTATCTGAAAAGAGAAAATGAGACTGCTAGATATGCTGTGTTCTCATTAGTTAATGTTTTTTATTTGTAATCTCTTCTAGATAGCTGTATTTTTTGTGTTTAGAAGACTTGCTGTAGCATTTCAGTATTTTTTTTTTTAAGTTTGATTTCTGATTCTGCAGACTCTTATTTTCTTTTGGAAAAACACATGCCAAGGAAAAAATTACTACTGGGATTTTCTCTGATCAGTATATATTTGCAAAGACAATTGCTAACAGTGCAGAGGCTTCTTCAGTTAGTTTTTCTAGATACTCCTGACTGAATATATGAGACATCAGATTTTGTGTATCTTGACTAAATTGTCATAATGTCACTGATTGTCTTCCTGTATTGTATTAATGTTGTCAACCTATGTAAAGAAGAACTTCTTTTTCATTGATCTGCAAATTTCATGAAAGTAAAACTGTGAAGTTCAAACACCTGTAGTTAAACTGCCTTTGTTGAAATGACTAAACTACTTCCTTTATTAATCATAGTAGCCTCTTCTATTTTGAAAGCGAGAACTATTTTGTAAGTTATGAGTTATCAAAGATGAGAATAATGTGATTAGTATATGAGAAGCCAAAAATCACATGTGTTACCCAGGAATAAAAGATAAAATTCTGTAGCATTTTCAGGCACCCTGATTAACTGTGACCTGTACTCTGTTTTGAAAGTTCCTTAGTTTCATTCTCAAGTTCCTAAAAGTACAGGTTCCACACCTTCTTAGCAAGGCTTAGGTTCCTGTGTTATTTCAAGTATGTTTTAAAATTCTTATCACTTTACAATAGTAAAAATAAAAATTAGTTGAAGGGGAGGATGATAGGGGGAGGGAAGAAACTTTAGTAGTCAGTGGAAAGAGTTCAGCTTGAAAAAATAATTTAAGAAGCAATACAATTAATTTCTTATAGAAGATGCCTCCAGTCAGTAGTGCAGTTGTTTGTGCTTTATCATATCCACATTTGCTTTTGTATTGAGAAGTGGGCTATTCCTTTGCTTGTTGATTTTTGGGTGCATTTTTTTTTCCTTTTTAACAATTTTACTTCAATGTAACAAATTTACTTCAATAATTACATACATAATTATTGTTGTTCTATAGGCTGTTGATTGGTGGAGTGTTGGTGTTCTTATGTATGAATTATTAACTGGGGCATCACCATTTACAGTTGATGGAGAGAAGAATTCCCAAGCAGAGATTTCTAGGTAAGATTCAAAACAGTAAAGTATATATGCTTGCTCAGAAAGTAATGCTAATGCCATAATACATGTTTTCTGAGAATTTTAATCTAAAATTTAGGAAGAATGTGCTATCAGGGTAACATTTAGGTGGCCCAGTATTGTTTAACAGAATGACATCTGGAAGCAGATAGGTTTTATTAACCTCAGTAAGTTATTTGAAATAATGCAACTGACTTTTACAAAAGACATATATGTTTAAACTACAGTAGAACCACAGCTTTGTAGATATCCAACACTGTTGCATGTTGACTATTTAAAAGAAAGTAAAATGAAATATGAAATTATATGTAAATATATTTATCACATTCAAAATCTTGATATATAATGAAGCATATATTTAGCTAGAGATATTTTTATCAGTTCTTGCTAGATCACTCCATCAGACTACAGGTTTAAATTGTCAGTATGTACCCTGCTCCCCTCTTTTCACAGGTAATATTTATTTTATTAGTGTATAATATGAAACAAGGATGTGATCTTTTCTAGCCATATTTGCATATCTGAGAAGAATATGATACCTAGAGAAATGAAATCACTTACACCATTCTCATATTTTACATGTATACTTTTTCTGTCAACTTTGCTACATTCAGTAATCTCCACACTTTAAAGGTTTCAGTACCCATGTAAAAGCATGTAAATGCAAAAGAGCGTATTACATAGACAGTGCAATAAGTTTGCCCAAATCACAGTACTGAAATCTCCCCCAAAAATTAGCACTTCCTGTTACTGGAGTTCTCTTGGAGTAGAGCGTTGAGGGCTTACATTGCACAAATTAGTGACTGCTGTCAAGATCAGCTTGTAAATCCAGTCCCCAAACTAAGAACAGTCTTGCTTCTATTGGAATGTATTACCATGGTGCTGACCCTCACCTGAAGTCACTTAATATTTATTATTATAATGGGCAACAGAACATACATCAATTATTTAGATAATTTATTTTGCTTCTGTTATAAATTCAGACAATTTATTGGAAAGTTGAGACCTATTTTCTTTGCTTCTAGGTTTGTACCAAAACAGGTAGAAACCTAGAGGGTCACTAGAAAAAATACAGGGGAGTGGGGATTCCATTAACAAAAGAAAATTTTGGACTTTACCATCTTGGTCATTATGATGGAGTTAAAACTTAACCTATTTAAAGTTAGAAATGTTGTTGATTACTTACTTATGCCCTGTCTGAATTGGTAATTCTGACTCCAAGATTTAGTAAATGGAACTCTGAAGGAGTTGAGCATTTTTTAGAGCCAACCTTGATTTGAATATTACAGACAGTTTTTCCCAAAAAATGATAAACTTTTTGGATTTGTATTCTACAGGATCTGCCTGTTTTTGGTAGGTCCTTATGTGTTCTTTAATATCTTAATCTGATAATGCGAGATTGTATTTAAAGCTGAGAAACTCCAAGGTTGCTAACATCCATTCTCTTGTGGCTAAAAACCTAATTTCTGATCTAAATTTAGTTGTGGCAGGCTTATTGTGGTGTTGCTCAGTGTGCTTTTGTTCTGGTTGGTTTTGTTACACATTTATAGACAGCAGTCCTGTAGTCTTTCAGCTTTTATTTTAATAAATAGATAATGTAGTTTTCTTTATTTAAAGATGTTCCCCAGTCTTCCTGTTTCCTGAAAAAAGCCTTTTCTTAGCTCAGCTTGTGGTGTTCTTTCTTCCTTATTGACGGTTTATTCCTGTTGATGTTTCAAGCAGATCTTTTTTAAGGGAACTAATAATTCAACATCTGAACAAAAAGAGATTCTTTTTTTCTTGGGTTCCTCTTGTTGATGCCAGTGGTGGACTGAGAGAAAAGGAGAAGGAATTAGATCTTTCACTTCCAACTGATAAACCTCTAGTTTATAGCTGAAATCTTAGTATTCCCAACCATATGACTGCATTTCAGACTTGATTTCTTTTCTCTTCTGTACCTCCAGTATTCATAAGTTCCATAGTTTCTAAATCCCTTCCATTGATAGCAGTTTTTGTGCAGGATGACATCCGTTTTGTTTATTTGCAGTTTATTATGTAATGAATGTTATGTTCCTTTTAAGAGTGTGGCTGAACATATGAGAACATTTTTGTTTCCATTGTCCTGGATGCTTCCCTGAGTCATGTGGAACTTTCTGGGGAATGGTGGATGCTGCATGGCTTTGACAAGCAATGGGACTGTGTTTGGGGCTTTTCCTGAGGGGAGGTTACAGCAGGTGGAACAAATGTGAGATACCAGCACACTGTCGTGCTCCTGCAGCCCAGGCAGAGAGTGAGAAGACTGAGAAGCAGAAATACATCTCAGAAGATGGAAAGAAAACCCTTTTCTAGGTATTGAAGAGGACAGTGTAGTTTGCTGCAGCCTGGGAAGCTGTTGAGCTACTCTCTTGAGAGAATCCCTGAAAGAAATTATCTGCCTCTTCTGACATGCTAGCTTGTTAAATTTAGAAATTCTTGTAACCATACTCATGGCTTTTCAGAAATACCCTCTTTTGCATGAGTAAACTGAGCTTTCAAGAAATAACAGCTGAATTTTCAGTACCCTATCCTAAATATGCTTTACTTGCCAATTGCAGCAGACTTAGGGAATTCAGTTTTCTCTTAGCCACAATTCCTGAAAGCGTAGTTTCTGTGGCCTTTGATTTTTCTGACTTTAGGGATGAAAAGTCTTTCTTCTAAATAACTCTAAGTCCTTCTTTTATCTTACCCGAGTGGGAAGTAATCTAGATATTTCTAGATAATTTTATTCCCTTTTGTGGCTCAATGGCTATCTGCGATTAAATTTCATCATAAGTTTTCTTCTGAAATATCTCTCTAATGGACAGTTCATTTCTTCTGTCAGAAATAGTCACTGGGTGGCATGTCTATTTTATTCTTTCTGATGAGAGATTGTGTTCAGTTTTTTTTATCGTAACGTTTTTGACAACACTGTGGATTCCTTTTTGATGGCAAGTGCAACTTAAGTAAGTGCATACTTTAATATCAGGGGATTTAAAATGACCATGAAGTTTTTGGAATATTATTTTTCTACCATGTAGCAGCTTAGAAAATCTTACTGGCCTTATTCATAACCTGGGGTTATGAATAAATAGATATCTATTTTCTAAAGGTATCTTTTACCTTTTTTATACATATATATGTATGTATAAGACATATACATATGTAAACCTATAAAATAAGCTGTTGAAGCATATGCTGAAGATATGATTAGCATCTAATACTAGAATCGTAGAATGATAGTAGCCTATGCTGTTTACTTGATATAGTTGGTTAGACTTTATTTGAACTCCATGGAGGATAGATGAAATTTGAACATCTGTTGGATGTTACCAAGTTATTTTGTCTGTTATTCTGCAAGAAACCTTTTCTTGCTTAAACTATTGGGAAGATGCATACCAGGTGTATACTGGAGTTCCCTTCTTTATTTCCTCCCTGTGAAGACTCCAGTGATTGCTAGATCCTTTAAAGGATGGAGTAGTTGTTAAAATCCAACTTGTAATTCATATGGTGTCTTCTGGAATTTTGTGCTAAAGCCTGTAGCTGTCAACCTAGAGTTTACAACATTTGTATGGTTAGATGGGAGCCTAGAGTCCAAGAATTGATAGGCAATAATGTAATGATGCTTTCCTAATAGATAGCAATGAGTTAGTAAACCTCTGTCACATGAAGGAATGTTTGATGCTAGACTTAGTGTGAACCACATCACATTGGTGACTCTCCCTACAGATCAGTTCAACCTTTCTGTAAGGCAGATGGTTTTAAGAAAGTCCTAAGTACTGCATCAAAGTCTCAGACTTCCCTAGAGCTGGGGATGCACATATAGGTCTGACTGCTCAAAGCTTGAACAAAAGAATCTGGCACTAGTAGTTCTGAGGTGAAATGACATTCAGTAGAGTAATTCTCAAATGTAAAGGTGAAAACTCCTGTTTGGAAGCTCATCCCTCAGCCCTTTAACAGGGTTACAGCTTGTGATTGCTTTCTCTGATTCCCTGAACATCAGGACGGGTATGTATCTTTTTGGTGATGCTTATAATAAAGTTCTGGTAGCACTGATAATAGACTATAGTGACAGTTCTTGCATAAATCTAATGTTTCTATTGGTCAGCTATGATAATCCTTTCAGTTTTTTGTGCTGATTGTCTTTTACCTGGTGAAGGCAAAAAAAGGTTCATATTCTGCACTCTTGATGTTTTATTATCATCTCTTCCTCAGTCAGTTCCAGCCATCTGCTTTCAGGCAGTGGAGAGTGAAAAGTGGCTCAGTATCACATAATTTATGTCTATATCTTGACCAAAATAGTTGTCTTTTATTTTTTTTTTCTTTCTGTCTAGTTTAGCTTTTTACAGTGTTAATTAAAATGAAAAATTAGGAAGATATCTTTCAGCTTCTAGCTAGCAGCATGTTTTCCCCTTTTATTGTATCTTAACCATGGGGAGCAATCTGCCGACTGTGTTGGAAAACTCCCAGTAACACTGTTTGTCTTTATAAGGCCTTTACTGAGCATTGCAAGGACATTCCTGCTTAAGTCCTTAAGATTATCACCTGGAATAAATGAGGTCAGAATCCTCTTCAAATTCTCATTAGACTGACATTGTAGTATAAGCCTTTGACATGGGGTTTTTGCATTTCTGGTTGGTTTTAAATACCATGCCTTCTGTAGAGAAGGATGTTTTACTCAGCCAGCAAAGGTGTATATATTAAAATCAAAGAAATTGTGTATTTAAGGAGAAGAAATTTCCCATGGGATAGCTGACTCTAAAGACATGTCATGCAGTAACTGTAAACAAAATTTAGAAATGCCCTGCAGTGGTCAACTTAAGCTCTATCAGACGCATATAATAGTTGAGATTTTAGTGCTGACACAACCCCATATAACTCCAGTGTCAGTCTCTCATAACTTCAAAATCTTTCACGCTGTGTTTAGTGCAGGCACTCTAAGTCCTTCTTCTATGTGTAGTGCTTTCTGAAGTCACCACAGTGAGTATGCATATAAATAGATACATAAACATGAAGTTGAACATTAAGTTGATTTGTGGCAAAGGCAGCAGATAGTATCCTGGGCTGCAGAAGACAAAGTATCAGCAGGTTGAGGGAGATGATACTCTCTACTCAGCACTGGTGTGGTCACACCTATAGTACTGTGTTCAGTTCTGGGCTCCCCAATACAAAAGAGACATGGACATACTGGAGAGAGTCCAGTGAATGCCCACAGAGAAGATAAGGGACTGAAGTGTATGAAGAAAGAGTGATAGATCTGAGACTGTTCCACATGGAGAAGGGAACACTCGGTAGGAGATCCTCAATGTATGTAAATACCTGAAGGGAGGGTGCAAAGAAGAAGGAGCCAGCCTCTTTTCAGTGGTGCTCAGTGACAGGACCAGAGGTAAAAGGCACAAACTGAAACACAGGATGTTCCCTCGGAACATTAGGAAGCACTTTTTGACTCTGAGGATGACTGAACAGTGGCACAGTACATGACCAGGGAGGTGGTGGAGTCTCCCTCATTTGAGATATTCAGAAGGCTTCTGGAAATGCGCTTCTGATTGTGGTCAACTGGCTCTAGGTGACTGCATTTGAGCAAAGGGGTTGGACCAAGTGACTTCCAGGTCCTTTCCAACCTCAACCATTCTGTGACTCTGTATGCTGAAGGGTTTTGCATATCTTTTTAAGCCTGTTGATGTGTCTTTGGTATATGTTTTCTGTGTACGCACTCTCAATTTTCCTTCAGAGTCCTTAGATTCAGTATGTATGTTCAGAGTAACTGAAGGAAAATGTGCCTTCCTCTTTATATAAAACCACGGGAGCTATGGAAATGTGGTTCTACTTAGGCTTTCAAGATTCTGAACTTCCACTATTTGATGTGTCCTCATCCTTATATTAAAAGAGACAGTGAGGTTCCTATCCATTTTGTCTTCACTGTTCATTGTTTTGAGGGACACTATGTCCAGTCCTCTTCAGTCCCCTTTTCAGAAAGCTGGGTAGTCCTAGCCTTTGTTGTAGGGGAGATTTAGATTAGACGTTAGGAGGAAATTCTTCAGTATGAGGGTGGTGAGACACTGGAACGAGTTGCCCAGGGAAGTTGTGAAAGCCCCATCCCTTGGAAGTATTCAGGGCTAGGTTGGATGGGGCTCTGAGCAACCTAATCTAGTCAGAGGTGTCCCTGTCCATGCAGAGGGTTTGGAACTAGATGACTTTTAAGGTCCCTTCCAACACAAACCTTTCTATGATTAGCTGAAACACATTCTGTATCTCTGGTTAATTTTGTTACTCTTCTATAAAACACTTCAATTTATAGTGCCTCCTTTTGAGATCAGGGCGTGAGCAGTGCACAAAGTACAAAAGGTACAAGAACTCAGATGGACCAACTGTGGTTTTTTTCTCTTTATTTTCTAATAATTTTTAACATTGGAATTGTGTTTTGGGTTTTGACTGCTGTTAGGCATCAAGTTCATGGTTTTGTGGAGCTATCTGTTGTAGTTGTGAGATTTCTTTTGAGTAGTTAGCTCAGTATGTGTTCCAATAAATTACATATTTTATCTCTAACATGTTTAATTTCCACATTTGCTCAAGTCTTTATTTAAAACAAAAACGTTGATTTCACATTTGTCATCGTCTTGTCATTGGGTGAAACAGAAGTTTAAGTGAAATATTAAATGCTACCATTAGTACAGTAACTGGTTGGTTTAACACTTAACGCATTAAATAATTATCAATTATATGTATTTTTTTTTGTCAGGAGAATATTAAAAAGTGAGCCACCTTATCCACAAGAAATGAGTGCATTGTCTAAGGATATAATTCAGCGTCTTTTGATGAAAGACCCCAAGAAGAGGCTAGGTTGTGGTCCCACTGATGCTGATGAAATCAAACAGCATCCCTTTTTCCAGGTAAAACAAACAACAAAACTCCCCAGATACTGCTTACTCTATTTCAGAGTTTAAAGTCTAAAGAAGATCTGTTGTTTTGTTAATAGCTTAGAGATGTGTTAATTACATTAACAATTGCACTGAAGTTAGTCAGAATAGCCATGTGTTTATATATATGGATTTTGTCCATACTACAAGAAGGGAATGGTAGATTTTTTTAATGAATTCTGCCTGTTCCTAACAATAACTTGAAGCAGAGAAAAGAAAGACTACTTAAACCAGAAGGTTTAAGGTTTAATGGAAAACAAGTTATATGTTGTGTGTTGGTTTTTTAAATGAAATGTTGCCACTAACATTCTTAGTAAAATTTCAGTATTTATCACTAATGATGAATTTTATTAACACCTCTTCCATATTTTCCTTTACCTAATTAAATCTTTAGTCTTGTTTAGTAGATTTTAATTCTTTTCAGATTTCAGTGTATTAATATTTGGTTGTGATTGTTTGCTTTGAAAAAACTAAGTATGTCTTTCCAGTGCTTCTGAAGTTAAACATATTTTTAATTAATATAAATTTTGGAGTACTTTAAGTTGGTAGTATTATTTAAACCTTTCAAATAAATACTTTCAGTTTAATTTTAATAACATTCAGTATAGGCAGTATCTTGCCTTTTTAACTTCTGAATTTCTTGTCATCCCTTCTGTATTTCCTTCCTCTTACAAGAGTCTGACAACGTAGAGTTAAACTTCGTCTAGTTTCCATTTGTTTCGGAAGATATTTTTTTTCCTCATACAACACTTTCTAATTTTGGCTTCATTTCAGTTCTACTCCTTTACAATAATAAGACCATTTTCTCATAACTGCCATATCTATGCTTCCTATTTCTAGCCATGCATTTAAGTAAGAATCCAGAGGCATTATGCTCTCAGGGCTCTGGAGGCTGAGATTAGTAATTAAGCATAGAAATCAGCAGTGAAGACTTGATGATGCTGCATGTGTGTGCTATGACTTACAAAAATATAAATGTTGTTTCTTCTGGAATAGAGGAAGAAATTTAAGGTTGTCATGCTAATTGTTTGGCTTAACTCCACTGTTTTTTTTCTTTCTGTTGATTTAAATTTTTTAATTTTATTTTTAAACTGAATTCTGGGTACTCACAAATATGTTTGATACTTCTTACTTTTACCTAAGCAAATTAGTAGGGCATAATGTGAATGCTTTCCATCTGCCTGTGGAAAATAGCAAATGGAGTTAGAACTGTTTGTTTCTGGACAAGTCTCTCTTTCTGATATCTGCTTCTGTTAAATTTTCATTTGATTCAAACTTATTTTCTTTATTTTGGTTTAGAATATGAATTGGGATGATTTAGCTGCCAAAAAAGTGCCAGCTCCATTTAAACCAGTAATCAGAGATGAATTGGATGTCAGTAATTTTGCAGAGGAGTTTACAGAAATGGATCCGACATATTCTCCTGCAGCTACACCTCAGACTTCAGAAAGAATATTTCAGGTATTTTAAGAATCCACATTAATCTGAAAGTACTAATTTATTGACCAGTTCTGCATATATAGCTAGCTTTTTATTTTTCCCTTGCCTTCTAAGTTATTGGGAATTAACTATATAATGCCAAATCGCTGTTCCCAGAGCTGTTTGTTCAGCAATTGCAAAATGAGCAAGGGGGAAACAGTCCTACTGCAAGTATAAAATGCCATGTCTCTCCTTTCCCAGATGAATGTCCTATCTGCTGGACTAAAGTCAGTCTCTTCTTTAATGATTCTTCATACCCTATGAGTCTTGTCATCTTGACCCTGTCAGCCTTGGTTACCAGCTTTGACAGTAACACTGTAGTTTGCCTGTGTCCACATTATGCTCTAGTTGAGGTATTTCTTTGGTAAGTGGGAGCTAACTGCAGAGTTGAAAGTAGGTCTTTCATGTCTGGTAGGAGTGCTCTAATTAATATACTACTATATACAGATCAGTAACCAAGATTTCCTTACTATCTCCTCCATGCTATTGAAGAGTGATCTCTTCTTGACCTGCACAGTGTGGATGTCAAATGGGCAAAACTAGCTCCTCTGCAGCCTTGAGCTTAGAACCAAAACTGCAGAGGTGAACAGCAGTTCAGATTGCTTTCTCTCCTCTCCCTGCTTCTGCTTTTTTTGTTTTTTATTGGCTGGTTTTGAGTCCTTCCTTGGTGTACAAAAATATAGCATCATATTTTGGCAGTTGTTGGTTTTGTAGTGACTATAGCAAGCAGTTTATGTATGTAATATGATCTGATTCATCCTGCAGTGATAGTCACAGCTTTTCTTGTTATGATAACCAAACCGGGCACATAATTAATATGAAGCTTACTCAGTTTTGCAATTTAAAATGGTTTAATGCTTACAACATTAAAACTGTTTCATGCCTTAACTTAAAGGTGTTCAGGTAAGCTAGTTAGTTTGAAGTCTGTGCCTTTATCACTATTGCAAAACAATTGAAGCCGAGACAATTTTATAACATAATTTACCAGAATTTTTGCCATATTGTTATCTATAGGTGTGGAGAATCTTGTAAGTAATTCCAGGAAGATACTGGTACATACTGAACATATGTAGCTATCAGTGAGCCAATTATGGTTTCTGTGTAAAGTTATGAAAATTCTAATTCATTTGAAAAATTCTTCTGAAATTTCTAATGTGTTGTATGCAGTTTGATAGTTTGTGTGTAATGATTTCAAGCCATGCCCTTTTCTGATGTCTTAATTTCAATAGGGATATTCTTTCGTTGCACCTTCTATTTTGTTTAAACGCAACGCAGCTATAGTAGATCCTCTTCAGTTTTATATGGGGGATGAACGGCCTGGGACTACAACTATTGCCAGAAGTGCTATGATGAAGGTAATAATAATATCAAGAGCTGAATTAATTTAGGTAACTTGGAACTCCATATAACTTTCAAAGCAACAATCACAAGCTAGGCTACAGATTACTAAATAGTCATTGTGCATTTATCTGTTCTCTGTAATTGCTCTTCAGATGATCCAAGTTTATAATTTGCATGTGGTACTACTAAGAAGTGGTTGAAGTTTAATCTGAAAAATGAGATGATTGTCTAGTTTTCCAGAGGACTGAATTATAGTAGTAGTAGTAATTTGACTCCTGATAGCTCTTATTTAGCCAGCCATTGTAGATATTTTTGAAGCTACTTTAATTATATCAGAATTCCTTCTGTGATGTATTTGCTCAAAAGTATGTATAGCTGTGTGAAGCCTTAGAAGAAAACATGCTATTGTGATGTCTTCAAGCGACCACATAGTTTTGTGGATAAATGTATGTACAGCCATCTTTGATCCTGTTTGTCTGAATATTTTGTATCTTAAGCTATTGTAGTAGTAATGATTTATTTAGTGATTATGTTCGTTTAATGTAACATAAGTTTTACTCTTTGGTTATTCAAATGAAGTTATGTATTATATTAAATAGAAGTTAAGATATTTTACGAAAAAGAGAGCTCTTTTACATTTTAAAATGTAGATGAAAAATTCTCACAAAAGTTTACTCTTTGTCTTTGACTGTGTATACTAAAAGTATTCTGCGGAACTAAACACAGACAGTTTCCTAACAGGACTCTCCATTTTATCATCATTATGAACTGGATCTGAAAGAGAAACCATTGGGAGAAGGAAGTTTTTCCATTTGTCGAAAGTGCTTACACAAGAAAACTAGCCAAGAGTATGCAGTAAAAATAATTAGCAAAAGGTATAAATATTCTATAAGACAATAAAAATATTTTCTTTGCTTACTGTCACCCATGGATCAGAATAATGTTCGCTACATTTTTGGAAGTGGAAAAATAATTTTAAAATAATGTCCTATTTGAAGAATCTACAGAAACTTAGTAACCTTATGACCTTTAAAAGATTCTGAGAATCTTTTGAAACAAAATGTTATTCTGTTGGGGAGGACACAAGAAGAAATCTAGAGTACTTTTCTTGTTCCTAGTTATATTCTACCCTAATTTCCCCTAATTTTGCTGCTAACCAGAGTAAGGTATATGGTATAAGGCTCCTGTCTTTAGACCTAAGTGAACTGAGTGCAGGCATATGTTAGCTCCCTTTCCTAAGCAGCCCAGTAGAAAGCCTTGGACATTGCTTTTAAGAAGGATCTGTAGTGTGGGTTGCCTCAGATCTAGTTAATTGTGTGTGTGTGTACAACAAAACTGGACTGTGGAGTTGTAAGTTGCGTCTTGTTTCCTGGACATTCTGAAGAGAACAGCACAATGGAAGCAGCTGGTTTGCTTTGTATATGGGGACCATCTGGTCCTCTTCTAGAATAGATACTTTTGGCAGTTTCTGTCTGGGGAAAAAATAAATAGAAGAAATTCTTTGATGGATTTTTAGCTTCATTTTGCAGCGTTCATTAGTAAAAATGTCCCTAGTGTGTTGTAGGATGCTGGCAGGAAAGGGTTAAAGTGCAAATGTTCTGCTATCAGAATGATAGTTCATAGTGATCTCTTCTCCAAGACATTTGACTGTACCTCTGTTTTTCCAGACTCCAGAAGTAACTGTCCACTAGGCTAAAGTGTTTTATTACATGCTTTTTGGTTGGGGTAGGTTCAAGATTAAGACATGTAGATGTAGGTATCTGAGTCAGTTTTCCAAAGTCAGCTATGATTAATGGAGACCTACACAAAACTATTAGTAGAGCCTATAGAGACACAGAATTACCAGACAGTGGTAGTGGGATTAAGTAACTTCAACTTAAGCATCTATGTAGTGCCATTTTACCATCTGTTGGTGTCCTGTCTGTCCTCCATTTCCCATCAGTCTTGTGACTACTACCTTTATGTAGATGTCTTCACGGCTCATGTCTTCCAAACTTTCCTATGCTTAGGCCACTGAATCCTACTCTAGGTATGTATTTTACAGTGAACTAGTTCACCCTGTGAGATCCATTAACTAGAATTTCATTCATAATAAGACCTCAAACAGGTAGTCTGCTGTAGACAGCTACATTAGGTATTTTAAACTGGAAATCTTTGCCTTATGTCTGTATTCAAATTTTTTTCTGTGGTGTGAGCAGAGCTGCAGATCAGTATTCCCAACTCGTCTTAAGCTCATGGATTTTTTTTGTTTCTGGATAATAGTAAGCAAACTTAACTTTTCCCATAGAACTAAACTTTTAGGAACTATGTCTCTAAATTATATTGCTCATATGTACTTTTGGTCTTTCTCCTCCATCTTGGTGGATCAGGCTAAATGAAGGTAAGAAGTGGTCTGTATACAGAGATTTTCGGGTTTTTTTTAGGATTGCATGCTGTGAGCAGAGTCAGAGCATGTTTGTATAGTATTTAGAGGTAGCAGTAAACCCACACTCTGAGTTGATGGACACAAACCAACCTTGAGTAAGAAACTATTAAACTGTTAATACTGTTTTGAGGACCACACCAGTAATTCTTGTTAAAAGGAGAAATACAATAGGTTTCTAGTAACTTCTTGGCTTCAAAGTCAGACAGTCTTCCACTCCTATTCGTTGAAGGTGCCAAAAAATGAATCCTACACCTAGGCAAACCTTTTTGTGATACTATCAAGAATTCCCCTGTGGTGTTGCTTTGTTAGTAGTACTGGACCTGCCTCCATCCAACAATTTGAGGTTTTATCTGTGTGTCTGAAGGCAAATGAAATAGTTGAGTCCTGTAAACTTGTTTAGAGCCTCCCATTCATTTTTCCTGATACTGTATGTTTAAAATCTGAGTAACTACATATAGAGGGGAAATATTCAGAGAGGTCCACACACAAATTTCAAGGTTTATTTCTGAACCTTTTAAATCTGTTTCCTAGATCCACCTTCTCCTGATAGTAGTTTAGAGTAGAAAGACTATCTGGGCCGGTTTTTTTATTTCTGAAGCACCTGAAATCACTTTCAGTTTAAACATCAGCAACAGAGATGCAGGTGGAACAGCTTAGTTTGTTCATATGAAGCTGGCAGAAAAACAGAATTCTCATGCAAAAAACTCTTATCACAGTTCCAGTCCTAATTGTGGGTAGGCAGGCAAGCAATCAAAAATTAAGAAGATGTGGTGAGAGCTTCTGTGTTATTCATAAGGCCATTATCTGAAGTCAGTATAGGTTTAGACTTTCTTGGAGAGAGTTTTGTCAAAACTTTTCAGGCGTTATTTGCCCAAAATTAATCTACACGTGTATTTAGTGGAAAACAAAATGTTCTGCTCTGTCCCCATTCACATAATTTTTGTAATGTTCACCATGTTCACGTTTGTGGCTACAGATTTCAGTACTTGAAGGAGAATTGTGTAGTAATTTTTACTCTGGAGCTAGTCTTATTTCTTCCATTTCAGATTTTTACAATAGCCTGTTTAGGGGTTCATTTGTATAACACAGGTCACATATAGGTGATGTTACTCTCTTTTCCTAAGAGCTCATATTTTCCATAAAGCTTTGGAAGTACTTCTCTCTCCTGTAAGAATGGAAAAGGATTGGGACAATAATTTGAGTCTTCAAGATATAGCTTAACTAACTAATATTTGTAGGAACAGAGGTGAAGTCAAATTGCCCTGGACTAAGGGAAAGGTTTGATTTAGATAGAAACACTTGTAGAATATTTCAGCTTTTGATGTCGCAAGTTGCAGTTGCATAAAAAGCATTATTTGAATTGGGTGGGGTTTTTTTAATGTCCTAACTTGCAGGGTTATGTGGAGTGTTTTGTTCAGCTTACTGCAAATATGCTTTTAAGTGTGCTCAAGTGGTTGTAATATTAAAAAAGCTGAATTGCAAGCAATTAAGAAAATAGGTGTAATGCTTTGAATGTGCAATTTGCTCAGTACAATTGGTGCAAAAATGACTGCTCAATTTTTCCAGAATGGAAGCCAACACCCAGAGAGAAATAACAGCTCTGAAACTCTGCGAAGGACACCCAAATGTAGTGAAGTTACATGAAGTTTTTCATGATCAGGTATTTTGAACAGATTATAATCAGCACTTGCCAAACACATTGCTATGTTTCTGTAATAACTTTTAGGAGTTAATCATATTGTTACTATGGAGACAACTTTGGCTTTGGTCTAGTCAGCATAGAAGGTGAAGCAAAAGTTCTGCGTTCAAGGGAACTTGCAGTTACTCTTAACAAATCCCAAACATTTTAAAAAGAATTAAGAGTCCCGGTTCTGTCTTTGGTCTACTTTGTTAATCATCATACAATATGTTTGTGGCCTAGTTTCCGTATCTGTGATACTGAGGTACTTAATTCCCCTTGGGGTTGTCATGAATTGTAAATTAATATTTGTGAAATAATTTTGAAATCTTGCATATGAAGGTTACACATCTAACATTTTTTTCTTACATTTTAGTAACTTAATGGAGATAACCAAGTAGCTTGCTAAATTACCAAGTGTGAAACTAGAGCCTCTATTTGAGAATATACTGAGATCAGTTTATGGTTTATTTTGACACCTTAGTTGTTTTTTTCCTCAGTGTAATGCAGTATATCCACAGCATGTAATAAGCCATAATTTGATCTAATTTTGAGGTTGGCCCTAGTCTGAGCTAGGGAATTTGACCAGGTGTCCTGCAGAAGCCCCTTCCAACCTAAACTGCTCTGTGGTTCTAGTCTGATTTTGTAATGGAACATGGACTCTCTTGCCTCCCTATGTATCCCAGTCTATCCCCATCATGCTTTTTATACATGAACCAGGAGAGTGCTCATGTGGAGCACTCCTAAAGTGACCTTAGAGAATGGAAAATCTGTACTTTAATCTTAAGTTATAAGTAACATTAAATGGCTAACTCCTTATGCCTATTAATAGAAACATATCCCTGCATCAGAATAGGCTTAAACAGCAAAAATGGAGCTTTTTCCAGCTTTGTTTGTTAGCCTAAAGAGAGGCATTTTGTCTCTCTACAAAGTTATCGATTTACATGGAAGCACTGCATTTTTGTAAATAAATATGGGCGGACATGGGGAAAGGATCAACTTTCTTCAGTCTGAGTAAGATTGATGGGAAGAATGTCATCCGAGATGCCATTTGGTGCTTCTTATTGGCCTTCTGTGTTGCTGTGAGCAGCAGTGTTAACTTCTTCAAGCTTTGAGAACCTATCAGAATAGCACCTATCACCTGAATGAATGTTGGTTTGTAGTGCTTAATTTCTAACATCCCATGCTTTTCTTTATTGTTTCAGCTTCACACGTTTCTAGTAATGGAGTTGCTGAAGGGAGGAGAATTGCTGGAACGTATTCAGAAAAAGAAACATTTTAGTGAGACTGAAGCCAGTCATATTATGCGAAGACTTGTTTCAGCGGTGAGCCATATGCACGATGTAGGAGTAGTCCATAGAGATCTGAAACCTGAGGTATAGTCACATTGCTTGCTTACATATGTTTAAAGATGAAGTTATGAAATATCTGGAATGTGACATATTTCTGTTCTTCTAGCTTTTATTACAGCTTTTTACTTCTATTTTTTAATAAAATGTTACCACTTTATATGCAGACATTTTTATGTTCATAGGTAAAAGTAACTGTTGGGAAACATTTTAAATTTTGTCAGCAATTAACACTCCAACTTGTTTAAGAACATTCTTTTCCTTTTTGGGGACAGGTTTTACTAGTGGTATGTATGTATACATTGTATGAAACAGTTCACAAGCAGAGCTATATTGCTTGGGTACTTGCCTGTACTTTTCCACCTTTTGTTTGATTTTTATTCCCTCACTAGGGCTTCTTTTGGAGGTTACTGCGACACCCTTGTACTGTTGTCTGTCCCAGTTAAACACAAAATGAACCACAAATAAACCCAGCCAACTAATAAAGTTATTCAGGGAGTCTAGTAGTTTCCCCAAATAAACTACTTGTCTCATATTTTTATTGTGCTACAACGTCTTGTCTTGCAGACGATTCAGTTTGCTATAGTAAGGTTGACCACTAGCTTTATTCTGCTTCCTGCTGCAAATATTTGCTCCTTTTTCTTTGCCAACAATGGGTTTGGGCATATGTTAGTTTTCTTTAGCCCAAGAATAGCATAGATTGATGTTAGTTCATCCAGTGAAGATATTATATTGTATTGGTGGTAGCAGTCATCATGCCTCAAAAAATAGCTACTCTTATAGTATATGGAGTTTAAAATTATCCCTATTTCTACTGATGTTTCATCCTTCTGTAACATACATTCTGGTGTATTACAAGCTTACTTCTTTTATAGTAATTCCAATTCAACAGGTCTGTCTTCCAATTTAAGAGGTCTGTTAGGTGTTGATAATAAACTGTTTTTGAAAATCAGTCCAAAATGTAGATGTTTGAAAGTATGTCTGTACTGGAGTCTGTGTACTAAATCAGCCATTAAATAAAGAGAGGCTATTGTGAAAATCTAATGTGTCAGTTGAAAATGTGACTCTTGGAAAAAGTTTGAGATGTTTTGAAACAAGTCATTCTGAAAAAGACAAAATCCAGAAAACCTTTCTCTCTTCCTATTCTTGTTATTTTAGTCTTATTGCCACCTTAAGTGTAAAGGACAGATTCTGTAAAGCAGAGCTTCAGCTGCATGGTAAATTAGGCAGTCACCAGTTCTATCTCATGTTCAAGAACAGAAGTCTGGGCAGTCCATGTAATGAAGGGTTAGCAAACAGCCTGCAGAATGCGTTGCCTCCACTAAGTTGGACTTAAACAGCCTGTCTCCTTCCTGCTTGTTGTTTTGATAGTTGCTATTTTAGGTTCAGGCATGAAGTTAGTAAGGGATATGCAGGTTTCTCAATATAGATGTGGTTTGTGCACCTTTCAGTGCAAAGATATATGGGAAATTCTATTGCTTTTCTAACAATTCCAGTCAGATTTTTTTGATGTTAAACTTTGACATCTAATGCAATACTGATAAGTATATTTTTAAAAAATATGGCTGGTTTTATGTCACTGAGACTTTTTTTTTTAATTTGCATGGACTGGAAGACTCATGTGTTTAAGCAGTAGTAATTAGGTTGCATATATTGCTCTGCAAAATAGAGGAAGAGTATTGGATAGAAGATAAGTGAATTCATAGAAATAAAGAATTAATGTAGCATATTTGGAGCCTCTCAGTAAAAGAGTCAAGGACTGTTTCAGTGAAGTGATCCTTAATCTGTAAACTGGATTATAAAGAAGTGAGAAAAAACATACCAAGGCAGAAATAACTTGTGCGTATATATATAAAATATATGTGGAATATAGCTTTTACTGTGGGGTTTTGTGAAACATGCTTTATCTACCTAATCAACACAGTAGTCTGAACCCAACTTGGGACACTTGGATTCTACCTTTCTTTGTGTACATAGCCAGCTTCATTTTTGTCTTAAGAGGTATTTTTAAGGCAACATTATTGCAGCTCTTTTTTTTACTTGTTGGCTGTATAACATCACTTTAGAAAAAAAACAATTGTATTAATCACCTATCCTCATTGTATTAATATTTGTTCTGAAGTTAAACTTCCTTCAGATCTATTTTGCACAACATTTTAAAATGGAAAACTGACTTTACTGATTGTGCATTAAGCTATAGCAGCAGTACTGTTTTGTAGCAGCTGTTCGCATTTATCCTTAAGGTATGCTCTCATGTTCTCCTTATTGATCTGTTTCCACTCCTCCTTTGTATTTCTCCCTCCTTTTAATTGAGTTTGAAATTAATTACTTTGTGACACATAAGTGAATTACTCAAAGTTAAATAGAGCTATGGGCTTTCTAATAGTAAGACTTTTTCTACCATTCCATAGATTAAACAGCAAAGGCAACAGCAAAATTTTCTTCTCCTGTCTTACAGAAGTTCAAGGGAGTAGAAGTAATTTAAAATTCATCTTGGCTTCAGCCGGTTCTAAGATTTAGCTTCATTCTTGTATCTTCATGAATGTATTTACTCAGGGAAAAGAAGAAGAGAAGGTCTTAAATCTTCTTCTGAACTGGTAACAGCTTGTCTGTGTTTAAGTCTGAGATGCCACCATTAAACTGTAAAGCTGGAACTCTCAGAGACTACCAGATCAAAGTTTCTTTTTCTTGGTGTAAGGAGTAGGCCATTAGTTTGGGCAGCTATGTGAACTTAAATGCTTGAATGCCGTTGGACCGAGGTCCCTTCCAGGAAGCCTATCTGCTGACTTTGAATTCCACGCCAGACAGCATTCGACCCGGCGACTGAGCTATTGGTGCTCTTTCCAGTCCACCATCCTTCACTTTCAAGTTCTTTTGCATTACTGTGCTCATGGCATTATAGCTTCAGTGTGTTACCAGTTGAGGACTATTCAGACACAAGGCAAGACATACGACAAAGAGTTCCACACACAAGAAAGCTGTCATTTGCAACATGCCAGAAAGAAGTCAAAGCTTAAAAAACTTAATTTGGTTTGGGTGATTCTCCGTTTATCTTGATCTATTTGCTTTTTTCTTGTCAGTGATCCCCAGATTACTTTCCCTGCTGTTCTCTGCTAAGTACCTGTTTTCTTTAGTAATCTCAGACAGAACTATCTTGACTTACAGATATACAGGAGGCAGATAAACACATCATGCTTTCTCTCATCTCTGAGTACAGTTTTTTCTGCTTTTCCATTCCTAGTGTCTCCCAGTTCCCTTTTCTCTAGATAATGGGAAGTTTTTTGTAGTGGTAAATCTAGAAAAAACTCAACACTATTGAGTATTCTAACCAATTTTCTACACAGTACTGGCATTGATTTTGTCTTTGTTTTTCAGAATTTGTTGTTTACAGATGAAACTGATAATTCAGAAATAAAAATAATTGATTTTGGCTTTGCTCGTTTAAAACCACCTGATAATCAGCCTCTTAAGACTCCATGTTTTACTCTTCATTATGCTGCTCCAGAGCTCTTGAATCACAATGGTTATGATGAATCTTGTGACCTGTGGAGTTTGGGGGTCATTTTGGTGAGTGACTGAAGTTTTTAATTGGATCTTCATTGTATGTATTTACTTTTTGTTAAAATGCAAAGGACTTGGCACAATTTCAGATTTGAGTTGGGTAGATGCTGAGTTGAGGTGAAGTGAAAATACTGCTGCACAAACAATAGGTTCTAAAGAGAGGTGTCTTCAAGGGATGGAGAATTTTTTTTCCCTAAGCAGTAAATGAAGTTCAGCGTTTCTGGAAATGGATAAAATACTTGTCTCATTCATAAAAAGAGATGTTGTTAGGACGTTTCACAGTCATCCACAATATCTTCCTACAGTTTCAATTAAGAGAAAGAATCTGATTTGCAAAGAGTGATTGATTTACAAAAAAAAATAATCTCAATAGATATTAACTGGGTAGAAGTATTGTGTCTTGCCTATAGTTTCCTGAAACAGGTGAATCTTTTTTCTAACAAGGACCCCAGAGCAATTATTTCATATTTAAAATTTTCTATAGCTTTAAAGTTCTGCTAGTCAGTTTCACTCTATATCATTGGCTTGCCAATAAATATACTGTGTTTGTTAATATTACCTTTGTTCTCATGACAGTATACAATGCTATCAGGACAGGTGCCATTTCAGTCTCAAGACAAAAGTTTGACATGTACCAGTGCATTGGAAATTATGAAGAAAATTAAAAAGGGGGAGTTTTCCTTTGAAGGAGAAGCTTGGAAAAATGTTTCTGAAGAGGCTAAAGAGTTAATTCAAGGTATGTATTAATAAATATTTCATGTACCTAATTTTTTATCTCAAAATCTAAAATTTAGAGAACTGTACACTACCTGGATTCTGTGATCAGCATCAGAGTGCCTAACATGATAGAGTACTAGTCACAGCTTGAGCTGTGTACTGACCCCTCATACAATGTATGGGTAAAGGTGAACACAGCAGGATGACCTTACATACAAATTGTTCTTATGCCGAGCAGAGAGCTGTCTAATGTATTGAGATGCTGGTAGATTAGCAGGGTTAGAAGTAACTGAAGAGCTTCAGAAAAAGTCAGTTCACTCTTTAAAACATACTTAGAAGCAGAGTTTTTATTTTACCTTATTTTTACTTGTATTAAAACACCAGGTCATGAGATAAATGTTTTAAAAGTTGAGCTTTGCAGAAAATTAATGTATTACTATAATCCTTTCTTCAAGCTGTTTTTGAATGCATCTATCAAGACTGCTGTATTTCTGAGCTGGTTTATTCACCTTTGCCATGCTTTGATTCCCCTTCAGCTTTTCAGCATCTAATTGTGTTTTTAGCATAAGATAGACACCAGTACTAATTCTGCTGAAAGGGAGTTCTAGATTTCTGTAGAAGCAGGCTGTAGGGAATTTTTTTTGCCAAAAATAAGGCATCTCCAGATTCAGACTTGAGTCGATCGTGCAGATAATCTGAGGCTTACTCTCTAGAACCTAGACAGGTTTTAAGTGGAAAAAATCATTTGGTAGTTCTGAGTTCCTGTAAAAAGAGATATAAGTTGTCAAAAGAGTTAAATAGCAATTTCTTGTATCTTATGATTCTGCTGGGAAAGATGATCGTGTAACATAGCATGACCCTTATCTAGGACAAGTACTGGCATACCTAGGATATATATTGTCATGACTGACTTATCAAAGCAACACATGGGATTTTCTTAAGATTAATTGCATTTTCTATTACAAGAAGATAAATATCTCACAGTTGAAGAGAATGTAATATATTTCTATTAGGACTTCTAACAGTGGATCCAAACAAAAGAATTAAGATGTCCAGCCTGCGATACAATGAATGGCTTCAGGATGGCAGCCAGCTGTCATCCAACCCTCTGATGACTCCTGATAACTTAGGCTCCTCAGGAGCTTCGGTGCATACCTATGTCAAAGCCACTTTTCATGTAAGTTCCAAGAAATCTTATGTGCTAGATTTTATAATGTGTTAATCTAGGTTTTTGGATATTTTTTCTTAATTAAAAAATGTATTTGTCCTTATAATTCAGTGATTGCATATAGCTACAATTTTCCCTCCATACCTAACATCTGTGATTGAGTGAGAACATGAACGATAAGACAAGAATAAATTTCTTGAAAACACGTATATTAGTGGCATTTTGGGTACTAAGAGACAGTTGATGAAAAGCTATTATAAATATTATATTTCTTAGAGAAGTCTATTAGAAGGTCTTCAAACATTTTTTAAAAAAGAGAAGAAACTTCCTGTTTAACTGAAATAACCATTTGACTTCTTGTCCTTACGGTTTCAAAAGAAAGGTAACATTTCTGAAACATCTAGTTCATGCTTTACACATGGATACTTTTTGTAATGGACTTCCTTGTCTACCATTGCATGTTAACTAAAAACATTTGAACTGCAACACTATTATCAAACAGTTGAGTTATAGTGTTGTTTCTATTATTTCTTCTACAGAGAATAAACTGAAATAGAGTGGATGTGTTCTGAAATACTTGTAGATGTATATTACTAAGAAGAGAAAAATAAGGAATTCATTACATGGAGAGGTTCCAGTGCAACATAATTTGGGCTGAAAAAAACCCTGTATTTTAACTCAGTCTATTTTCAGAAAATATAGTCTTAAATAGGTCTTGGGCTTAATAAAAAACACTTCTAAATTAAAAAGAACAAGAAGGGGAAGTTGCCAATTAATAATGTTATGCATTGGCTCTGAAATACACATAAAAGCTAGTAAAGTTATTGTTAGAGCTGCAATAAGAATCAGTAGGGATCTGTCAAGAGATTACAGTTTATCTTATGGTTTACCACAGAACATTCATAATAAGGTACAAGATATAAAATGTCTTAAACCTCTTGAAAAGCTTGGAATTACCTTTTATTTTTAAACAGGCCTTTAACAAGTACAAAAGGGAAGGATTTTGTCTCCAGAATGTTGACAAGGCACCTCTTGCAAAGAGAAGGAAAATGAAAAAAACAAGTACAAGCACAGAGACACGTAGCAGCTCCAGTGAAAGTTCACATTCTTCTTCCTCTCATTCTCATGGTAAAACTACACCTACAAAGACACTGCAGCCAACAAACCCTACAGACAGCAATAACCCAGAAACCATCTTCCAGTTCTCTGACTGAATAGCAGAGAATATCCTGTTGAAGATTTAAATGGTTATAAACTTGGTCATACCTATATTGTCTTCTCCCATCCTTCCTCTCTGTGGCTTACAGGCTACAGGAATATGTCTGTTGCTTTAAAAATGTATTTCAGTCATACCTTTTTAGCTTTGTATTTCAATACATTTCTTTTTAGCATTACGTTTTGCATCACTGGATATGGTATAATGCTATTATACAACCAACATTGTATTCTCTTAGGGCTAAATTACTAGTGTGCAGTTAAGCTCAAGGTAAGGAGCTATGCTGCTCGTGGTACAGCTTGGAGGAAGACTATTTCTCAGTGTCAGAATCTTCCTCCCAGTTTCTTCCCCACTGTTCAGAGAAAGAAAAACTCTGTAACACATAGAACTCTTGGATAGTCTGCTTTTTACCCAGCTGTGTGAAGACTGTCATAGAATTTGATTCTTCATACATGTAAGGTATCGTTGGTACCATGCACCAAAGCAGTGTTGTACTTCAAGGCCTTTTAAATTTGTGCTTACATCCTATCCCATTTATTTGAATTTTAAGAGTAAAATTAAGTTTCATGGAACTCTTATGTTGTTTTAGAAAGTAACTCCATATTTCTTGTTCTAAAAACTGGGAAAATAAGTCTTAGTTGGTTTTTTTTATTTATTTACTTCCTTAAAAAACCATCTAGGTTGAAATACGTCTGATAAGGTGAGGTGTCTAGAACTGTGATAACATAATTTTTATTTCTACTTTTTAGAGTTTCTAACTTTTAAAATATTTTGCAGATTCTAAAATGTAATGCTATGAGAGAAGGTGAAATTTCATACTGAATGCTTTGGAAAATGGTCACGTTAAAATACCTATTTCAATAATTATAATTTATATTTTCTTTTTTTATTTACACAATAACTTAAAATACTAAGATTTTTTTTGTGATGCAAAAACTCCAGATTCAACATTTGTTATTCTAGGGTCCATACAAAGTGTATACCACATTATTTGAATTTTGCATTGTGCAAATATGGCAGTTTAATAGTGACTGTAAAATATTAGAATATATGCTTTCTTTTTTGCACTTTATAACATCAAAAGGAGATGTTTTATAATAAAGTGCACTCTGGTCTCCCTTTCTACAAGGTGCTGAGCACTGTTTTACTGGATTGAATGACCTGAAATCCACCATATTTGGTGGTTGTGGTCATTGTGAAGGAGAATTCTGTACTTTGCAGGAGTGAATCCCTGTATTACCCACTGTTTTCATTCCTTACTTTAAACTGCAAAGCTCTTTCTATCTTGCTTTTACATTGTATATAACAAATACTAGACCTGGGCACCTTGTGTAGTGTA
This sequence comes from Apus apus, assembly GCF_020740795.1. Classification (NCBI taxonomy): domain Eukaryota; kingdom Metazoa; phylum Chordata; class Aves; order Apodiformes; family Apodidae; genus Apus; species Apus apus. The sequence continues at coordinate 48,823,870 of NC_067286.1, read as the reverse complement.
GATGTTAACAACTTATGCACTGGGAATACTAAAGGGAAATTATATTGAACACTGTGCTTCACAACTTGTTCACTGTGGTGTTCTACAGTGAAGTATTTCCTACTGTGATAGTATAGTATGTACATAACTGTTTGGAATCATAAATGTGACTTACAGAAACATCAGCATAAACTTTTAAATCAGCATATTTTATAATAAATTTATGGAGAGCTCTTTTATTGCTCGTATTCTCAATGACTAGGGGTAACTTAAGTGCTAAAAATGACTCCAGTTTTGCAAATGCTTACATGTGTAAGTTTCCACTGAAGTCGCAGACACTCCTTGTGTAAAGTTAATCATATGCCTAAACTTGTGTAATGGAAGACTAGTTGATGAGGGGACTTTGTTAACTGCTTGCTCTATTTTAAGGTAACCTTAATCCAAACCCTATGCAAAAAAGGTTATAAGACTTGTTTTTATCAGTGGTTTTATTTATAGAATTTTATCAGATATCAGTATTGAGAAATACAATACATCCATGTTTACAGGGATCGTGTGTATCAAAACAAGGCTTTGAAGCCCAACATGTTTGTTCTGTGTTTCTTTAGTATTAAGAATGGCATTCTGAGGTTTTGGAATTGCTCATGTGAAATAGTTTACTGCTTTCTTGATGTGAATGTCAACAGTAATTGCAGCATTAATTTCAGGTTGATGTGAATATTGAGATTTGCACTGTTTATGTAGAAGTAGTATATTTAAAGATCAGTATATGTGCTAATAACACAACCAATTTTAAGTGGCCGATGTTAAAATATTGAAAAATAATTGTCAATGTAATATATTCAGGCTTGCTTTCTGAATGCTCTCTTTGGAAGTAATCTCAATAGTGAACATGGCTCATTTGTAAAAGAATACTTTCCCTCTCCCCAATAAACTTGCTGTAAATACAACAAACAATCCACCATTAATACTTGTTATGCAGACAATACAAGTAAATTGGGAGGTTGGAGAAGTGATTGCTTGCAAAGTTTGCACTTTGAGGAGTTCTTGGAATTTGTTGTCTTTGGGATGAAGACAACAACAAAAAACATTTTTCCATTTGATTTCATTTAAGTGTAAGAAACTTTAGGATACCAGGTGGATTTGGAATACGGTGATCCAGCTGGTCCCAACTTCTTAAAGTTGGGAACCCAGTACATTTCTGTGTTGGGAAGTTTAAACTACTGCTTGACAAACTGATGAAACAAGAAAAAAGAATTGGTAGAGTTTATTTCACACAGGTTTTGAGAGAATCTTTTGAGACTAAAATTATTAGAATACATCACTTGTATCAAAGACAACTTTTCTGGATTAGTATTTCTGTGTCCTGTTTGTGCTCTAACTGTGGTTATTAAATAAAAATGTAAAAACAGGGTATCTCCTTTTGGCAGGGTACATTTAGGTGTCACCTTGCATTTGCTTTGAACCAGTTACCTGCCATAGCTGAAATGTTTATCACCTGTGACTTTCTGCTGCCTTCAGGTAACAGAATTCTTGACAAGGTGTGGTTGACATTAAGCTGTCTTGAGTTTTTAGAGTAGCGTCTTCATGTGAACAACTTCTGATGTTCATTTACATTGGTAACACTGAGTTGCAAACTGGGCAGCTCACGAACAGGTTCACTTCTTGTCCCTGCAGGAGACCAGTTACTCTTGGCAGATTGATGTTGTCTCAGCTTACTCTGTTGCCTAGCCTGGCACTCTAGGTCATACAAAGACCGGGAGCCAAATTTTTCATACCCTAACCACTGTTTCAAATCTGAGGTGTACAAGCCAATCTTAGTTACTATTATAAATATTTTATATTGCCTTGGTAAAGAGGTAAATTATGGTTATACTTGGATTAAGTTTCCTTCAAGTGCTGCTTATGCGTCAAGAAACTTTAATGTGTAATAGTGATATCTCTCTACTGCCAGAAATGTAATGCAGTCAGCAATATTGTGGGCAGATTTGTTGGAAAAATCAAATTTCTTATCAGTAAAGATTTAAATAACTAGTGTCGTTACTAATCTTTAAAGTACTTAGTATTCTGTAACGCTATTTCTTTGTAATACTTTTGAGAACAATATTAGTAATTAAGTTGTAATTCTGCAAAAAAGATTTAGAGGAGTGAAAAGGAAGTAACATGACTTACTGTTCCTCTGGCTTAGTGAAATTTTTTCATGTATATAAATGGAAAAGCAGCTGAACTATTAACAGAACGTTCAGAGCATTTAGCATATGTATTGTTTACTGCTATTAAAAATTGTTGTTAAAATGCTTTACTAAACAGTTTTGGAGGGGTAACAGAAGTACAGCATTGAATCAGAATGGCTTGAGGCTTCAAGTTGACATTGCTAATATATGGGTTTCCTTAGCCCATTTCCATGGCTATTTTTCTGAATAAGGTAAAGATACCTGCACAGCCATGGTCCCTGGTGCTTATCGAGGAACAGAATTAATTCTTGGCAGAAAATATTCACAGAACAATGATGTATGTCTATTTGTTGTGATCAAGTGTTGCACAAGTGTCTTAAATTTCTAATATGTGCATGTATTATGTGCATGTATGTAGATACATGCTGTATTGCACCTCTAGGCCTCAGTTTAAAGTAATATGCCTTGCTTAAGAAATGAGTTCTCGACTCACAGATTCAGAGGACCAGACAAGGGGGCTGCCACAGAAGGGGAGGAAGGTTGTGTGACGTCAGAGATACGAGGCTTCTGGGGAGATGTTTTCAGGGGTAAATATCTGTTATCTCCACGTGTGTATAATATTCACTGACACTGAACTGCAGGCTTTCTTGCCAGTTATCCAGAGTAAACACATTTCCTAACTCTGCAGGTCTGTGAGAACGTATTCGTATGTCCAGACACGTGTATCTTTGTATGACATTTTAGTCTTCAGTTGGAATTCTCTGTTGTTTCTCAAGTCATATTCCAGGTGTTTTTAGTATATATGACAGTGACGATTTTTACATTGCAAAACATGACACTGCCTTCCTTCAGTCGACACGGTTGACTAAATATTCTGGATTGAGAGAATAGGAAATAACATGGCTGTTTCTGCTGTGAAGAGATAAAAGTGGTTTGATCCTTGTCTACCTGTGAAAAGCACTTCTCAGTTTGATCCTTTGACCCACAAGACACTGGATTCTATACAAAAAAAAGTATTTCAGAGCCATTGGCCAACTTTCGCCTGCCATCCTGCATTTTTATATGTCGCTTATTCAACAGATACTGGATGTTCAGAACACCTGTGTGGAAATGAAAACTTAGGATGATGCCTGTAGTCTGCAGCAGTAAATAAAGTGATACTTTGAATTCCATAGACCAGTTGGAGCAGTCTCGTTTGTTGTAGAGAGAGAAATGTAAGTCACCTGCTGTGGGAAACTGTTCTCTTCTTCCCCACATGAGTCTAAACATAATGTGAATTTGAAGAAAACCAGTATATTTTGACAGCCTTTATGTTCTGTGTGATGGAAAGGGCAGTCTGCAAGTGTCTGAGGATGAATAGTAAGTATGTAGGTACATGAGATGGTATGGGCTTGTCTAACAACCCATGGTCACTCACAGGGCTGTTACTGATCCTTTCTTCTGGCTGTATGTTCTACCCTTTTCTTGATTCTGGTGTTTTTTTCACCTCTCAGCCAGCAGAGATGGGGGGAGGGGTGGGGAAATAAGTGTTCTATTAGCTTAGTTAATGCATTTTGGTTAACACTGGATTGATTTCATAATTAGTCCAAATTAAAAGTAGTAACAAAGCATTGCAAAACCGAATATGATATAATGCTATGATCTTTGAAAATTAGTATTTTATTCAGAGTTAGAAAGGAATACATACTATTCACTCATAAAATCACTAAAAAATTGCAACAAATCTGACTGTAAACACAAAATTAAAAAGTCTGTTAACTTCTGTTGAAATACCAACAATAAAGCAGAGAAAAACAGAACTCTTGAATTGCTCTGGAACTGCTCAAAAACCTATGACAGATGAAACTGCAAATTGATTGCAAGCTTGCTGCATTTTTATTTATACAAAGATAGTGTTATTTTGTCAATAAATCAAGCCTCAAATCTTAAACTTGGCATTCCTTTATGTTCATCTGATTTTCCTTGGGTTTTCTTGTTTGTTCATTGTTTTTTTAAAAAATATGTAACTGGTTTAGTGTAATTGTGAACAAAGGGTTATTTTCGTAAGTAAGGAGAAATCTAAAGACTTAGGCTAAGGCCTTGTGAATAACCAAAAGTTGTCTGCTGGGAAAGCTAATCCCTGTCTTTAGCTAGTTTAGTTAAAAATACACCTCTGTGTTACTGATTTTTGCTGATATAACTACATCTACCCATGTACATTTTACATCAGTTATGGGTGTGACTTAGTGTGACACATTCAGCTATGCTGAAAAAGTTTTCAAGTGTAAACTAGTCTTTGGAATTATAGCAAAGTGAGAAGAAAGGGAGGGAAGTTGTATCTAAAGATGATAATACAAAAAGAGGACAATGCTCAAGGCTTGTTTCCAGGTTACACTGACAGAGGTGACTAGGTGATGGTATCATCGTACTGTGTGAAGGAGCTTAATCATTAATAACAGAATGTATCCTATTTTTCCTTTTCAATCAATATACAATGGAGAAGAGAAACCAAATTCACAAAAGCAGCAAGTACCTCAAAGCTTTTCTCAGATGTCTCCTTAATGACTTCTCATCCTTTAAATGTGTAGCTCAGCTGTACATAATCATTACACTGTGGAAACTATGCCTACTTGAGGGAACAGGATTCTGCCTACTGTCTGGTGATACATTGTACAGTGATTTTACAAGTTACAACTGGGGGTGCTGTATCTCTACTGCGTTGAAGTTCAAATGTTAATATGTATCACCATGTCAGTCCATCTGTATGCAGCCCTGGCAGGTCACTTAGTTCAATTTTAAAGCTGTCAGATTTAAAGGAAAACCTGAGGTCTGCTTTAACACCAAAGTGAGAACAGGCCTTTAATCTTAACCTACATCTGAATTGCAAAAATGAATAAAAGCTTGGCATTGGCTTTCAATTTCAACAGTCTTATCAAGATGCTAGTGCAGAAAATTTTGATGCTTGTAGATGTCTTTACTGTACTGATCTTTCTCAGAAATGTGCAAGATTATTTCCTGTCAGAAAAAAACTATCTTCTGCTAGAGTCCCAGTAGAAGTGATTATCTGTAATTTCTACCTTTACCCATGAAGCTGTAAAGGTAAGAAATGAATTGGTGACAGATTCTGACAGCTAGTTATAAAGGAGCAGGCTGTGTTAATTTGCAGCAAGTGGAACAGGGCGTTCTATTTCTTATGTCAGTGTGGGCAGGGAGGGGGAAAAGGGAAAGAATGGGAAGAAGGAATGCCGAGTGCTTTTCCTCACTGTAACATACAGGACATTTTGGTCGCACACTGTTGCTTTTAAAAATGCCATGATACCCACATTTAGCTTAAAATACTTAAGGAAAAAAGCAGATTCAGCTGTCAACTATTTTTTCTTGAAGGGAAATGGTTCCATCTTCAAATGATAAAAACAGCAACATGGGCTTTGATTTCTTTAACTCACTATATGCTAGTTGTCAATAGATCACAGGAAAGTTTTCTTTCTGACGAGCAGGCATTTCTCTAAAATTCTTAGTCACATCCATAAAGTGCAAATCGTTGTGGCAAGATCACAATAAAAACTAGATATATATTAATGTGTTATTTTACCCAGTATCAGGATATTCAGAAAATGCGTAAGGACAGGCTTCTGATTTTGGACATGGAAAAGCACTGGAAAAGGATCATGTTGTGAATGCAGTAGTGGAAGAAGTACAAGTAAACTGGATGGTGGCATTTTGCACAACTTTTATGACAGTAGGAGAGAAATAACCTGAACAAGTCACTAAGACGGACTGATAGTATTTGAGCTGATCTGATCTCCAGCACTTTCAGGAGTTTGTTTTTGGATGAGAACATGCCTGTATGTTTAAGTCCTATGGTGTAATGCTATTGGTAGACCTAAAGAATCCCCCATTCTTCTAGTGTACATTTGGGTTAAGTAGATTATGCAGGTTTTATATATGTGGGTTTTTAAATTATTATTTAATTTTACTCCCCATATTGTATACTTAGTTTGATTCCTTTTCTGAGGGTTTTTTTTTTTTGTTAACCCTTGTATCTCTGATTTCTCTAGTCTTTCCTCTTGTCCTGAAAGGCAATGGGTGGATTTTTCTACCCAAAAAAGAACCGTGGAGTTTAATGTTCAATACATAAATTGAATAAAAATATGAATGAAAGCTTTGCAAAAACTGAAGAAGTGTAGAAATAACTATCTTAAAATACACTGGTCAATGAATAGGTATTTTACTCTTCAGACAACTTATATTTGATAAATGGAATGAATAGTTTTAGAAGTACAAAAATAACAGTTTTTAAAATGCAAAAAAAAAAAGTTTGTAGGGTTTTTTTGTGTGTTTGTTTTTGAGAATGATTGCAAACTCAAAGTTACAAACTCAAATAGTGCTTTCAAATTTGGATCTAAACATACTCTGAACAGCAAGGAGTCAGATCTGGCTGGCTGATTTATGCTTTGAAGTAGGGTTAGGTGAGAAGCATGTAGGACAAATCTACTTCATCTTGAAGATGTGAAACCATAGATTTTCAAGAACTTGTACTTAAAGCAGGAGCTCAAAGAGGCTGAAGCTGGCACTTCCCAGAAACTTGGCTCATGAATCATCGTTGTGAAGACAGAAAAAGCCCGCAGGATGATAGTTCACATCTGTCCCTAACCAACTGTAGTCACAGTAACATTATTGCTTTCTACTTAAGTTTTTATCAAGCAGCTAAAAAAAAAGTACTCTTGTTCTGTTGTTACCCTGGTCTGTGCTGATAGGTAGAATGATCTCCAGGGCAGTGAAGCAGAATGAAAATGATCCGTTCTGTGGTTTCAGGTAAATGCTAGACCTTTTGGAGACTTCTTTGATCATGTTTTTGCATTTTAAATAAACTGCATCTCAGTCCTAATCTTCCCTGGAAATACATAGCTGAACTTTTCATAGAAAGGACCTATGACATTGTGAGTACATGAAGAGGAAAAATTTTGTCTTCTGGAGAATCTCAGAAGGTACAAGCAGCATTTGTTTTTCTGCCAATGACAGCAAGTGTTAGGCAGTAGAAGTCTAAAAGGTTGAGTGGAGCCAGGTAAAAGTTCTGTGGTTCTGTGAAAGTAAGTTGCAGTGTGTAAAGCCAACTGCATGAAGAACCTCGGAAATGTCCTACTGAGTCAAACCAATGAGACCAGAAATGCATGCAGCACTCAAGCTGCAGGCATGCCATGGTTTACAGAGTGGCAGAACGATGCCAGCAGCCTTCCTGGAGATGCCTGGTGTTTTGTAGGCTGCTGCTGCACAATGTGCTGAGGTGTTCGGGGGAGGGTCTGTGATTTCCAACCTGAAAACTGGGCATCAAATGTAAATCAGTTAGCCTTCTGTAGAGCAAATAACTTGTGTTTGGCCAATTCATGTTATCTGAAAAGCATCCAGTCTTGTTTTAGAGACATCTCTTTGGGTGGAAGGTTGGACTTGGTAATCTTAGAGATCTTTTTCAACCAATTTCTGTGATCAAGACTTGAAGAATCCACTGCCTCTCTGGTACTTGGGATTTCCCCCAGATAATGCCAGGAAGTCTTCTCCCCTCTCTGCTAAGGACCTTGTGTTTGTAACATCATAATACAACCTTGTGTGCAAATTTTGAGGGTTTTTTTCCTAAGGTCTTGAGGAGAACAAAGAGGGCAATCCTTTGTTTTAGGCCTGTTGGGTACTAGTTCTGGATTTACTTATTTTTAATACTTCTCTCCAGTTATTGACATAATTTTTAAAAAGCTAACTAAAGTGCATGATTTTCCTTCTTTCCAAACACAGTTCAGTTGCTGAACACTCCTTTATCTGTATCACAAACTTTTCTCTGATTTCTGGGTAGTAATGAACAGATGACATAGCTAGAATTTTATTATCTCTATTCTCAGCAACTCCTGTTCTCCTTGGATTCCTCTAATTTATTTCCTTTTTTTTTTCCTATTTGTCGAAGTACTCACAACATAGAGCAATTTCTGTTGTTTTAAGCTGCAGCCTACAGGTTTAGAAACTTTCAGAAATTATAGGTAGTTTTCGACTCCCTCTGGTGGCCTGGCAATGTAGTTGGCAGGTTGTTTAACTGTCAATACTGACAGTAACGAGGAAAATGGTTGAACGTGGTGTGACACTGTAGATGCTTCAAATTTAACCATCATTTCTTATCCCAGATGCATTTAAATAGCAATGGGAAATATGTTTATTAATAATACAAATATTTTTATTTCCAACTAGTAGCTAGGAAAATTGGTAAAAAAAAAAAAAGGTTAAATTTCTGATCTTTTCTTCTGTGTAACAGTTGAATTTATTTAGAGGCATTGAACTTAGCAACTGAAGAAGAAACGTAACTCAGCTGCTGCATTCTGCTGTATCAGTAAATTCAATGTGAGAAACACTTGATCTTCATCTTCCTGTAAGTGGTCACAGAAGCACAGTTTGAAACAATTAAGACAGTGATTCCTCTGTAGACAAAAACTAATCTGGGAATGAATTCTGTTATTTTAGCCAATAACATAATAAAATCAAACAATTGTGCTGCAAAGAGAAGATCTGCTACTATTTCTTTGCTAGCTAAAGAGACTTCATTCAGATTTAAGAGGTTCATATTTACTAAAATGTAGTTTTCAGATTTCCTAACATGTAATAGGTATTTTATTTTTACCCTTAAGAACTATTTTTAAATGGTATATGGTTTATTTTTTGTGCTGAGTAGAACAAATTTAACTGAAAAGCAATAGGCTAATTAAAGTGTGTTTGCATCTTTCTAAAAATACATAATTGTTATTTAAAAAAATCTAGAATAGTTCTATTCTGGCAAGATACCTTTGTAAAAAGAGTTGTGGAACAAATAGCAATTGATATATAAAAAATCTATTCAGCCTGTAAACACCCATTAATTGCTTTTTTTTCCAATTCGGGGAAGTAACATTTTTATATGGGTTTGTTGGGGTTTTTCTTTATAAATATATGCATTTGTGGTGAGTGGAGTATTTTCAGAAATAGTATGGCAGGTTTAAAATACCATATGAAACACCAGGCTGAAACAATATGATTTTAATATATTGCTAGTTGAGTGATACTCTTTGTTGCTCTTTCATTGGCAATGCTGGTTCCCATTGCATGTGAATGAGCTTGGAAAAAAATCTCTTTTGCAATCCGATCTTTTATCTTTTGCAGCACAATTAGTAATTAAACTTCAGATTCAGTCTGTCAATAGCAATGGCTGTTAACACTGTAATTTATTAGAGAATAAGAATTAGCATCAAGGGATTTCGTACAATAGTGAAAAAATAGTATCTGCCTGATTGTACAGGCACACATTCCTTTTTAAGTATCAGTTGTACTGCCCATTAATTAACAAGTGCAGTATGAATTGAATCAGGTTGAAAGCAACAAACTACACAATCAATAGTCATTTATGAAGGAAAAAAAAATGCTTTCCAGGTTCCTAGGTTTTCCTGAATTGTTTTGTGTATGATTTTAACTTTCAAACAGCAGTATGGGGTAGATGGTTTACAAAATAATGTATGTTCACAAATGTAGCTTTTATCTCTAAGAAGAGAAACTCATCTAAGTACAAAACCTTGAAATGTTGAAATATTTTGATAGAGCATATTTCACTTGTTAATATATGACTGTATTCTTTGCTGTGAGGTGGGGTGGCAGTTTTTATAATGTGCATGTCATCAAACTGTTGATTTTATGGATGCTGTTCAGTCTCACTTCCCTTTAAATTGCATCTTGATACCCTTGATAGGAAATCAAGCAGCACCACGAAATTATTTTCTCTAACTTTCTTATGAGCTGTTCTAAATTTCAGAGATTTCTGCCTTCAGTAGGAATGGAGAACTCTACAGTTACCTCATTTCACTAACAGTGTTATGCTAACTCATAAAAGATACTTAGAATCCAATAATATTTTTGCTTCTATAAGGCTTATGAGTTGTGCTCTTTGCTGTAGAGAAATTACTTTTCACATGAACGTATTTTGACCTGAGAACTTTTGCACGTCACATTTGAGAAAATGACAAGCAGTAACAGGAACTGAATATGATTTCTTTAAAATACAAATAATATTTGAATTGCATCTCTGCTCACTTGCTATAGAATACATTTAACCTCTTAATAGACATCCAAATGTTGATTTGAATTGAAAGATAAGAAATTGGTAATTTAAGCATTTGTGCTGAGGAATAGCTTCTTTCCATTATTGACTTTTTATTTCTATTTTACACTTTGTGGAGATAAAATAAGGACTTTTGTACTGTCTTCTGTAACATATTTCCCTCAAAATCATCATATTTCTGGGATGTATGCTATGGAAGCTGAGAAAAAAATAGTTTTGATAATTATCACCTTGATGAGCAGCTTGAGACAAACTTTAGTAGGAAAAAAACCTCAAACCACTGGTCAGTTTTTGAGACTGAAGCCAGAGTAGTAGGTAAACTTGTATATTAAAACACTTCCTGTAAATAGTGAAACAACATTTAGCATTAAGCATTGATAGTCTTTGGTACAAATTGGATGTTAAGCTTTGCCTAGCCTGTTATCTCAAGGGCCTCCATTCCAGTGAGCTGACTTGAGCAAAGCTGTCATGAAAATATTGTTTAAAACTTTTTCCTTTTTTTTAAAAACAAAAGCAAGCTAGAACAGAGGAGAAGTTTGGTTCCTCCCCTGACACTTCAGCAGTGGCATAAGAAGTAGCATAAGAAGCCAGAAAGTCAGTCTGGAATAAAACCCAGTGACCTTGCAAGTTTGCTTGCATTTATATTTCCTCCCGTGAGTTCCTAGCATTCTGTTTTAATATGTTACCTTTAAAAATGCAAGTACTTTTTGAGTTGGTTTTTCTGATTCCTTGCTTTAGAATGTTTAATATCTTAGTAGAGAATAAAATGTTACTTTATTTAAGTCAGTGTATGTTCTCTGTTTTAAATTTTTACCAGTTTAAACCCCCATCACTTCTGTGTGAAGTACTAGTGCAGAAAACTTTCTCATGTTTATTTGCAGGTTACCATGAGTATCACAGCACCATATAATTGTGTTGCTGTGTACTGAAAGTTTCTGTTTCTTCATACCAAGCTCATGAAATTGCACAGAACAATCCATTATTTCTCTTATTGCCCTGTGTCTGGGGGAATTCAAATGGGAGAGGTGGCATACAGAAAAATGGCTGACCAATACAGCTTAGTTACTTTTTCTGTATTTTAATTTTCCATCATTTTCAGAAACCAGGTATCTGTCTTCTAGCTAGTCAGCTGTCTCACCTTTAAAGCAGTCTTTCTATTTCTAGCAAAGTGCATATATGCTCTAGTCTGTTCTAACAATTTTCTAAATAAGCCATTTCCAGAAACCCAACTCTTTGTTTCAGTTTGAAAAAAAAAAAAATAGTGGCAATTGACAAAATGTGCAGGATCAGATTTCTTTTCTATATAACACTTTTATGCTGCATGTTCCAGATCCATTACTGTATGTGATTATAGGTCATCTACAATGGAGTTTTCTCAGAGCAGTCAGGTATATGGAAGTTTCATTAACGTAACCAGGTTTCCTAATTGTTCCAATGCATTTCAAAATGTACCAATTCCTTTTGCATAGATGTCTCACTTCATAAATAGTAGCTATTGAGATAATAAGCTTGATGAGCTGTTATGTAAATATTTAAATACCATTCTTTTGCTGGTAGCTTTTACTGAAATTATGTGATCAGTGCTAACAAAATGTGTTATAATTGTTGTGAATAAATAAGAATAATCTTCATAAGCAAAATTTCGCTGCTCAAAAGTAGAAGCCTTAGTTTTCATAGTCTTATGTGTAAAAAAACCCCAGTGGTTATGATATGAAAGATTTTTATTTATCATGCCTTTCCTGCCTAATTTTTAATTTAATTGTCTTATATCTACAGTAAAACACAGTGCTGTAATCAGTGTAATGTTCCCCAGATCTTTCAAAACCTCAAGTAAGCAAAAAATGCTTTATCATATATTTCTCCTTTGTCTTTTGTTGCAGTATTAAATTTTATTTCCACTCCTGCAGTACCCCATTGTATTTCTCAGACACTAATATGTTCTGCTACTGTTTCTATTTCACTTTTTAAACTGTAAAGTATACTTTGTTTGAGATTGGACTGTAACCTGAAAGTGCTATAAAAGCAACTTTATAAAAAGGCAGATTACAATACCTGACTTTTTTGCTATTAGGCTTTCAATAGCACTGGGAATGAAAAGTAAATTAGCTGAACTTGTCATAGACCATCACAGCTATTGCAGCTCTAAGGACAGAATCAAAGCAAGGTTTGTAGGAAGTGGTATTTATTACATGGAGGATACACCTGGGGAGCACACAGGCAAGCTTTAAGTCACATAAGCTGAGGATTTGATCCCAATCAGTTGATGATTCAATGGCAGTTGTTGATTTTTCTGTCTTTAAATAGATGCTTCCTTTTCCTGATGTTTCAGTGATGATCAAAACCAAGCAAAACTTCAGACCTGTTCCTAGTATATGTGACATTCACAGTGACTACACAATTGTTTAGAAGTTCTGTTATGTGGACAGTGACTCTAGCAGTGCCCATAGGCATGTCATGTTTACATGTAACTGATCTATGTATGTAACAGCACATAACTGTGACTGGTCATAATATTGTTCCCCAAGAGGTTGAAGATCATAATTTGCAAGGTTTGAGGACTAAGATATACTGTTCTTAAGAGTTAGGAAACAATTATTGACTTGTCTTAGGCTGGTAATGTTTTACCCAAATTTGTCTTTTGAGTCTGATCTTGACATTACAGAAGACTTTAAAATGTGCTAAGTCCAGAGGAGTGTAAGGCATGTAAACACAATAATAGCAGGCATTCTTTATTTTGAGTCTTCAAACCAGCAGATACAAACTCAACCACATACTTCTTGGCTTCACTGGCTTCTTTCTGGGGATAAACAGTATCAATTCTACAAGTCTGCACTATAACCCAAGGATGTGGTGCAAGAAATTTAAGCTATTTAATTAATATTGTGTCTAATTTAGCAGATTATACCCCACCTCTGCAAAACCTGTTCTTTTTGTCAATGGGCTATATCCTTATTTTGGGAAAAGTAAATAGAAAATTGTGAGATTTTTCTACAGTGCAATCTTGGTCTTTTTTTTCTGTTTTTCACTGAAAAATCAGCATGTATAAGTTTGTGGAACTGCCGTGTCACGTACGATGCAGTGTTTGACAAAGGTATGTGGTATTTATTGAAATTGCTTCAGCTAGTATTTTAATTCCATCCAAATGTTGGAAATGCATTTACGGGGAATAATCTACATCCAGCGTGGATCTCTGTTACGCCAGTGCTGCTCGACCCTCTGCTGTGTGACTAAGGAGCAGGTGAGTGCTGAGGCCCACCTTTCTACCTGACAAGACGTGCAAGAGTGTGTTGGCTGCGTAAGACTGCAGAGAGTGTGGGGAGGGGTATGTGGATGGAAAAGACAAAACAGAGAGTGCCTTTTTATGGATTTAAAACCCTGGAGCATGTGTGGATAAGGTGTTTCAAGGAGGGGGAAGGGGCAAATGTTAATGGACATGAACTAATTTCATAGAATGTTTTGGGTTAATCAACCTTAAAGATCATCTAGTTCCAACCCCCCTGCATGGGCAGGGACACCTTCCACTTGACCAGGTTGCTCAGAGCCCCATCCACCCTGTCCTTGAATATTTCCAGGGATGAGGCATCCACCACTTCCTCGGGCAACCTGTTCCACCACCCTCATAGTGAAGAATTTCTTCTTAATGTCTTAACTAAATCTCCCCTCTTCCAGTTTAAAACCGTTTCCCCTCGTCCTGTCACTACAGGCCCTTACGAGGAGCCACTCCCGAGCTCTCCTGCAGCCCCCTCAGGTGCTGCAAGGTGCTGCCCCCGGAGAAGGGGGGGTTGGCCCGGGCCGCCTCTCCCGCCTGCCCGGCTCCCCTGGGTGGCCTCCCGCCGCTCCCGCGCCGGCCGCCCCGCACCGCCTGGCCTTGCCCGCCAGCTTGCTGAGGCTGCTCCCAGCTCCGCTCTCCGCGCTGCCGACCGGGACGTGTTACATTTTATGCAAGCGGAGAAGCCCTGCAGGCGGCGGGATGCGGTATGCTCAGCTCTAGCCTGTGCAAGAATGAGATGGCACGAGTGAGGCGAGCTGTCCTTCCCCGCGTGCTGCAGGGGAAGCGCTCCCGCAGCGCCTCCCGCAGCGCCTCCCGCATCAGGCCGGTCGCGCCGGCCCCGCGCCCGCCGCCCCTTCCCCCGCCCCTGCGGGAGGGCAGCCCCGCCCCGCCCGCGCTGCCCGGCAGGGGGCGCAGCTCCCGCCCCGCCCGGCCCGGCCCGGCCCCGCCCGCCGCTCCCGCCGCCGCTGCCGCCCAGGCGGCCGGTGCCGCTCCGGCCTCCCCGCGCCGCCTCCTTCCTGCCGGCTGCCGCGGGCCCGGCCCCTTCCCCGCCGGGGCCCAGCGCCCCGGCCCGGCCATGGCCACCAAGAAGGCGGGCTCGCGGCTGGAGACGGAGATCGAGCGGTGCCGCTCGGAGTGCCAGTGGGAGCGGATCCCCGAGCTCGTCAAGCAGCTCTCGGCCAAGCTCATCGCTAACGGTGCGGGGCCGGGCGGGAGGCGGCAGGCCGCGGCGGAGGGCCCGCGGGAGCAGGTGCAGCCGGGCAGGCTGGCGTGAGGGGCCTCCGGGCCGCCCCGCGGTGCCCGGGGAGGCGGCGGGCGCGGCGCCGCTGGAGGGACGCGGGGCGGGCCGGGCGAGGAGCGCGGCCGGGGAGGCGGGCGCCGCCGCGGGGGCGGCTCTGCGGGCGGCCCCCAGAAGTCCCGGGAAGGCCGCGTCCCGCCCGGCCAGCGGCGGGGCCCTGTGGGTTTCCATCCTGAGCTGCCGAGCGGTCGAGGGGTTCATGCGGAGCGCGGCCGTTCTGCAGGCACGCGTGCTGGCGGGGGGCGTGCAGCCCCGAGCGTCCCGCCGGAGCGGCTGCACACCTGGGCAGGCTGCTGTCCTTCCCTGAAACACGCCTCGGCGGTGCCGTTGCTTTTCTCAGGAAAACCGAACGGCCTCTTGTTTCTTGTATCTCCGCGCTGTTGAATGTTTAGCTGAAGGAGGTGAAAGGCAGATAGGAGATACAGAAGTGCCTAACGAGCAAGGGAGATGCAAGGAAGTTCTTTCCTTTGGCGTGGGTTCCTGGGCTGGCATCATTCTGTGTATAGGGAAAGACACGGGGATAACGTCTGCCTCTCTGGGATCAGTCATCTTCTTCAGGTGGACCTGTAGGTGTTTTCAGAGAGAAACCAAGTCTGCAGATACAGAACTTGGGGCGAATTCAGAGGTGATAAGCTAACACAGAGGATAAAGCATAAGGTTGGCATTGCTGGGGGTGTGTTCTGCAGGCAGTGATAGTTTTGCACGTTGAGGCAGAAATTAAAACTGCATGATTCAGGTCTATAGAAACACAAGTAAAAGAGGAAAAGCCTGAATAGAAGTAAAAGGAAGAAAGAGAATTTAAGAATAGATGGATGGGCAGCAAATAATCTTACATGTGTTGGCCTTAGAACACATTATGATTATGATCCTGAAACACACTGATATTATACTAACTAAAAACAAACACAAGTTAAAAGGTGGAAGATACTAGTTTTAGCTTAAGGATATGCTTTGTTGAGTCATAGGTTATGGACTACTTCAAGATCAGTGCAAGAAAAGCAAATGTTTTTGGCTGTCTGGTTGAGAAGAATGCTCTTCATAGTTTTAAGGCATACTAAGGTATTTTAGACAGGTAGGGAGAGCTAGGCAGAGGATGTTACTGACTGACTTACTCTGAACTGGGTACTGTTTATCTAACTGAAGCATATCAGAGAAGGTTATGCAGTCTGTGTGATTTTACATGTATTTGATTTTCTTATTATGGTGTATTCCAGATTCTGTACCAGTAAAGTTACAAATTACTGGAGCATTTCTTGATCTTTAAAATGTGAGAAAGTGTCATATCTAGATTTTGTCTCTCTGACAGCACAGGAATGATTAAGGCAGTGTCTGCAGCTTCCAGGTTCTGGCTAACTGAGAACTTGAACAGGCAGTAAGCTAAGTGATCATAAGGGACTCTCTTTTTTTTTTTTTTTAATGTAATTTATTTAATGAAATACATACTCTGGCTGTTGACACTGTCTAAAACTGTCAAGTTTTTGTTATAAATCTCAGTGTACCTAAGAGGTTGCAGGCCCAGGTTTATCAGCTAGTGAGACTACAAAAGAGATCAGTGCCTCTGTTGACTTGTGAAGACAGATACTTCACTGCTTTCTTCTGTGGTAATATTCAGTTTTACAAATCAGGTAGGGGATGGATAACAAGGATTTGTGTTCTGCCTGAATGTGGAACACTGTGTCATAGGAATGATTTAAAAGAATGAGAGGATCTTCATTCTGGCAGTATAAAAGTGTGTAGGGAATTGACTCTTAAGTCTTGAATGCTACCATATTTTAACTGAGGATATGAGCATTGCTAGGAATAGGGTTTTATTGCTCTTTTGAACAAAGAGGGGAAGGATCCTTTTGGGAAGCCCTCTTGTAATTTCTGCAATCTCTTCAAAATTGCAAAATAATAGACTGTTACTTTACCAGGACTTAATTACATGTTCTGTTTGGAAGTGGGGTTTAGAGAACTTGACAGAAATTTTAATAGGCAGGATTATTATTTGGACTGTCTTGCATTGTATTTCCTACTTTCAAGTTCCCATTGTTTGAGGCTTGCAGCTCAAATTAGATAAAGGAAGAAATAGCAATGACAGCTTCCAGGATGAAGCTCTGTATGGATGCATAAGGCAACAGTATACCCTTCTGGAGAAACACAGCACTTGAGAGGTGCAGTATTTTGACTGACTTGGTTACTGTATTGTTTATTTTGTTTTGTTATAATAGAATCATAGAATGGTTTTGGTTGAAAGGGACCTTAAAGATCATCTAGTTCCAACCTCCCTGCCATGGGCAGGGACACCTCCCACTAGACCAGGTTGCTCAAAGCCCCATCCAACCTGGCCTTGAACACTTCCAGAGATGGGGCTTCCACAACTGTACTTCAGCAACCTGTTCCAGTGTCTCACCACTCTTATAGTGAAGAGTTTCTTCCTAACATGTAACCTAAAGGTATCCTCTTTCAATTTAAAGTAATTTCCCCTTGTCCTATCACTCCATACTCTTGTAAAAAGTCCATCTCCAGCTTTCCTGTAGGCCCCTTCAGGACTGGAAGGCTGCAACAAGTTCTCCCCAGTGCTGTCTCTTCTCCAGGCTGACCAACCAAAACTCTTTCAGCCGGTATTCATAGGAAAGGTTCTCCAGTCCTCTGTTTGTCTTGATGACCCTCCTCTGGACTCGCTCCCAGAGCTCCATGTCCTTCCTCTGTTGGGAGCCCCAGAACTGGACACAGCACTCCAGGTGGGATCTCACAAGAGCAGAACAGAGAGGGGAGAATCACCTCCCTTGACCTGCTGGCCATGCTTCTTTTGATGCAGCACAGGACACTGTTGGCTTTCTGAGCTGCAAGCACACATTGCTGGCTCATGTTGAGCTTCTCATTAACCAACACCCCCAAGTCCTTTTCCTCGAGGCTGTTCTCAGTCTCTTCTCTGCCCAGACCTTGCACTTAGTCTTGTTGAACTTCACACAGTTTGCACAGACTCACCTCTCAAGTCTGTCAGGGTCCCTCTGGATGTCATCCCTTCCCTCCATTGTATCGACTGCACCACACATCTTGGTGTCATTGGCAAAGTTGCTGCTGATGGATCCTGTCTGCTCCCTCATAGAATTAGGAATCTGTACAAAACTGGACAATGGATCAAATAGAAGTGATGGTTTAGGATTTTGGATGCACAAAAATGACACTTAATAGAACCAATTTCTGTATCTGATGCATTGTATTTGAAAGACTTTGTGAGCTTACTGAGATTTAAGGTAGAGAGAGAAGAGAAATGTTAATGGATTGGTCACAGTCTGTACTGTTCTCTTAAGTAATAGTCTCAGTTTGGGTCACAGAAAGTGTGTGCTCTGTGTCAACCCTGTGACTTGCGTTGTTTTTCACAAAGGATAGATAGATGAAAGAAGGGTATTTAACCTAACTCAGAGTTGTTAGGCACTTACCCAGTTTGTATTACATTTCTCTCTTTCAGAACAAGGACTCAGCAGCAGTAATAAGATTCATGCCATGTAACACAAACCTCCCTTTGAGCATTTGCTTCATCAGCACTCCCATAAAAGATGTGGTCAAAACTGTCATGTGCAGGTGAGGTGGGTTAACCTTGACTAACAGCAAATGCCCACGCAGCTGCTCAGTCCCCTTCCCTAGTGAGGCAGGAGCAGAAAATGTGATTGGAAGACTTGTAGCTTGAGATAAAAGACAAGGAGAGCTCTTACTAATTACCGTTGTGGGCCAAACAGGTTTGACTCGGGGAAAATTAATTTAGCCTGTTGCCAGATCCAGATAGTAAGAAACAGAAGGACAGACATGAAATGTTTTCAGTTTGAAACGCTTTCCCTCCTGTCTTTTTCCAGGCTCAACTTCAATCTTGTGCTCCTCCCTGTGTGGCTCAGGATGAACAGAGGGGTTACAGTTGGTGGTTTCTTTCTGCTGCTCTTTCCTTCTCACATTATTCCTCTGCTCTGACATGGGCTTCCTGCTAGTTGCCATCCTTAAGGAAAAAAAATGTACTCTGGCACAGGCTCTTCATGTTTCGATTCGTCAGGGCATATCCACCTGCTCCAGCTTGGGTCTTTCCCATGCTGCAGTGGCAGATATCTTCTCAGGCACTGTGGAGCACTTCCCCCCCTCTTTCTCTGACCTTGGCATTCCCTCTGCTGTTTCTCGCTCCTTTTGTTCCCTCCTCCTCTCTGGCATTTTCTGTCCGTTCTTAAATACACTTTCCCAAAGATGCTGCCAGCCTTGCTGGGGGGCTCAGCTGTGTCTTGCTATGGGTCTGTTGGAGTCAGCTGGGTCTGGGACTGAAGAGCCCCTGGCCTTTTTTCACAGGGGCCACCCCTGCAGCCCCCCTGCTGCCAGCACCTTGTTGTTTACACCCGGTAGAGCAGGTTTTACAAAAACTATAGCAGCTGCCATAGAAATCATCATGCTGTTCTGAGGTTCATGAAGGTGGTCCTTGGCTAATCTGTAGGCTATTTTGTTGGTATCACTTCTCAAATGGAACTGAGGCAAATCCCAAGTTGTTAGAAATAAAACCTTAAAGCAGTTGCTTCTAAGAAAATGATCTGAATAAATTTTTATTCCTTTTGTTGAATTCTGTCTAACATTGCAAATGAACAGCATGATGGTGAAACATGGTCATGACAGCAAAAAAAGTTCCAAGTACAAAATTACTTATTCACAGATTATTGGAAGAGGTAAAATAGTAGATGTTGAGTATCTGACATTAATTAGAATGTGTTTTAAAGTGCACCCAGTATTGGGAAGCATTGGTTGTAGGATTTTTTTTTATTTTAAGTCAGTCTGAATGGGCTACTTTATTTAATAAAGGCCTTAATTTGTAGAACTGTGTACGACTTTGGCTTGGGAAATTTGGTTGGCATCAAAAGCTCAGCGATTGAATGAAACGCAACATGCTGTAAGAGGGAGATTTTCTCTAATATCACAATTCAGTGAGCAGTCCCTAAATAACTATTGGTGATGCATCACTTTGATGATAATGATCACATATATTTGAAATCCCCACATTTTTTCCTTAACATTTTTTAAGAGATCTGTAAAGTTACCCTTTTCAAATCTTGAAAAACAAGACTTACAAAATACCAAAAATAATTCTTTTCCAGTAAGTTTATAATAATGTATTGGTTCTACAGATCGCTCATGTATTTTATTGAAGTGTTCAGGTTTATGAGGATTGTGTTCTGAAACCTCTCTGCAGTAGTTTTAATGAGAGTATTGTGTCATTTGTATCTTTGGGAACTGTGATTCTCAGGGTGCCTGAAATGTTGTGGTGTTTCAGTGACAGTTTTGGAAGCTAGCAGTCACCTTTCAAAGCTGATTGCAAGTCTGTTGTAAATGTTTGATGAAACAGTAGCTTCTCGAAGTAAGGGGCTACAGTGGACTTCAATATGAAGATTGTCTGCTTAGAGTGTTCTCAGGAGGTCAGTGCTCTAATGTTTTCCTTCCTTCCTTTAGAAACACAGTGAGGAAACGTTAGGTCAGTTCGGTGACAGGCTGAATGGATAGAATGAAGGATCCATGAATTTCCATGGGTATTTCCGGCCATTCATTGTAGCTGCAGTCTGAATGTAACCGTGCTCAAGTTCAGTGAGATGTATGATACTGTCTTGAAAAGCACTGAGAAGGCAGACTTTTATAATTGAAAGGAAGTAGGGAGATTTAGTTCTGTAGAAACCTTAGCCAGTGTGAAATACTGCATTACTGTGAGGAGAGAATGCATGCCCTGAAAGATGGTGGATCTGTACGTTACCAAGAGCATTATGACATTGTCATGAAAATAGAATGTTACCTACAGCTATCAGGTTTGCTGATGGAAATGCATCAGCCTTTTAAAACACTGCTTTCTTACCAATTTAATTTCTTACTGCCATTACTGTCCCATTTCCATTTGTTGTTTTGTTTTTTGCTCTGGCTGCCTTTTCACCTCAACACCTTGTTTCTGTAGTTTCTTACTATATTTTTTCTCACATTTAGCCTTGCAGAATAAGGGAGCAGAGAGTAGACAGGAGCAGAGTAGAAAAACCAAAAAATCAGGAAGTATTTTACATGTCTATTTTTTGTTTGTCACTTTCTATGCTGCCTCTTTATCAGGGTATAAGTAGGACATAAAAATAGAAACGTCTCAGTTTTCATTTGTTTTGCTTCTTTGTGAAATACAAGACCTCTGATGTATGGTTAAAGCTTATCCTGAGAGTAAACCAGGGATTTCTAAACCTCTTAGAACTCATGCCCTACTTAGGTGTTTATTTTTTTTTATTTTTATTTTATACCTACAGCTTGTAATACAATTTATATATGCAAAGCTTTCCAAAGAGATCTACATCTCTACCAGTAAAAGTCTGAAAACCTTGTTGTGACATGCCTTTTTGCATTTCCACAGAAGTGGAAATGAAACTCTCTTAATTTGCTATCCTTTTTGTTTTCCTTCTTTTGTGTTCACTATCATATTTCCAGAAAAAGGGTACTAAGGACATACATTTTTCTGAATGAATACCAAAGATGGTGACGGTACTAAGATGTGTTGCCTTATTTTTGACTGATGGCTTTTTTTCTTCAGATAGCCAGACATGTTACAACTGTGTAAGTGATGATGTAGATCTGCTACTTGAATTCCACCTGACTTTTCATCTGGAAGATAAAAACACTCACGTAGTCAGTGTGATTGCAGAGGTACCCAGGCAGGTCTAACATCTTGCTGGTATCGCATGGAGGAGCACTTCCTGCCTTTAGTCCCCCTGCTCCTTCTCCATGTAGTTTCACCTGGTCATATGTTCTTGACCTCTCCCATATGTTGATAAACACCAGAGGTGGGCTGGGCTGAGCCAGCAGAAAACTCTTAAGTTCTCTCTGAGCTTAGTTTCTGCTGGCTTGCTGATCTCATTTGCCTCCCACGGGGGTCTGAAAAGCATAACAGCTGGTGGAAAGAATAGTGGCAGCAGCCACTGAAGGGCAAAGGCGAGAGGAACTTAATTTCTTCTCCCAGTGTGTAATTGGTCTGAGTGGAGTGAACTAAGTATTTCTGGGTATTTGGAGCTTATAGCTGCTTATATTTGTAAGGATACTTAAGTATACTGTGAATGTAATTATTTTAGAAATCAGACATCTGACATATTAATGTTGGGTTGGTTGCACTCTGTTGCTTTGTTTAAAACTTCTAAGAAGAAATGGTAGTCTGACTTACTGGTGTACATATACTGGTATAGGTCTGTATTATAGCTGCTCTACGTTCCTTTAACCTAACTTCAAGAGTTACAGGTTAGCATTAACTTTTCTGTAAGTTCATTAGCAAAAACTCAGGATAATTGATACCACTTCTTGAATTTGATTTGCATGATGGTAAAGAAGGGGGCAGAAGGTCCTTAACCATGTCAGATCTGGGCTGTTCCCTCACCCTGAAAATCTGTTTGTAAATAATCAGATTTTAGAATTTGATGGTTGAGTTATCTGCACAGAGCATGATATAATTGGTAATCTGATAAGGAGTGACTGAAGACAGTAGCTTTGTAAAAAGCAAAGTGGCAGGATGTTGAGATAAATACAAGGTAGTGAAGATGTCTGGCTAATAGTGCTATATTTGTTGGTGTGAAGACCTTTAATCATTGGAGAGACCTTTTAATAATTTGATCTCTGCTCCAGGCTCTGGATTTCTCTGGTGTCAGCAGATGTGTGGCACAATGCATGGTGGCAGTTATTAGCAAGCTGCTCTGATCACAGGTGTTACCAGTTGCTCTGTTGTTTCAGATGTTGCATGAGTTTCCACAAGTTCTCACCCCACTAATGATCTGTGTGTGATGGTATGGTTCAAAATGTGTATGCGTAAGCAGAAATCCTTTACTATAAACTCATCTTCCAGAGAAGGGAACTCATGAAAGGTAGTATGTTTTTTCAATGTAGTTGTAAAGTAGTTTTAAATCTCCTTTTTAGAGTTTTTGCTGCAGCTTTATAGTGTGTCTACTTTTTTTCCCCAGTAGGATCTAGGTTCTTTCAGTTCACGGAACAGACCAGCTTCTGGAGATAGAGACATAAATCTTAAGACTAGAATCAAGTACTTTGTCAAATAATTTATTCTGTCTTTGTAATTATCTTAATCACTGTCTGTGGAATTATCACACGATAGTGATTTCTCTGATCACAGAGAAATCTGTAAAATCAGTATTATTATAATAGAAGGAAAGGTGCTTTCCTTGAGCACTCTGTTGCTAAGTTTGTCACCCATATTAGTATGCTGCAGAGACAGCACATTAACAATGATTAATCAACAACTTGAGTTTTGATGCAGCTGCTCTACAGCTGTTGTTTCTGATGTGTGATATGTAAAGGGCAGAGGAAGGACTCTGAAGCATATAAACAGATGCTTGTATTGTCTGGAAAAGAGAAGAGGATCAGCATCTGACCCTAACAGATACATAGGAGTTGTTTCTTTGATAATGAAAGTGGAAAAGTTTAACAAGAGCAAGTGTAGAGTTTTGCATTTGGGGAAGAAAAACGCCATGCACCAGTACAGGTTGGGGGCTGACCTGCTGGAGAGCAGTGTAGGTGAAAGGGACCTGGGGGTCATGGTAGACAGGAGGATGACCATGAGTCAGCAGTGTGCCCTTGTGGCTAAGAAGGCCAATGGCATCCTGGGGTGTATTAGAAAGGGTGTGGTTAGTAGGTCAAGAGAGGTTCTCCTCCCCCTCTATTCTGCATTGGTGAGGCCACATCTGGAATATTGTGTCCAGTTCTGGGCCCCTCAGTTCAAGAAGGACAGGGAAGTGCTTGAAAGAGTCCAGCGCAGAGCCACAAGGATGATTAAGGGAGTGGAACATCTCCCTTATGAGGAAAGGCTGAGGGAGCTGGGTCTCTTTAGTTTGGAGAAAAGGAGACTGAGGGGGGACCTCATCAATGTTTACAAATACATAAAGGGTGAGTGTCAAGACGATGGAGTTAAGCTTTTTTCAGTGAAGACCAGTGATAGGACAAGGGGTAATGGATACAAGTTGGAGCATAGGAGGTTTAAGATGAATATCAGGAAAAATTTTTTTACTGTAAGAGTGACAGAGCACTGGAACAGGCTGCCCAGAGAGGTTGTGGAGTCTCCTTCGCTGGAGACATTCAAAACCCGCCTGGATGCCTTCCTGTGTGATGTACTCTAGGTGACCCTGCTCTGGCAGGGGGGTTGGACTAGATGATCTTTCGAGGTCCCTTCCAACCCCTAGGATTCTATGATTCTATGATTCTATGATTCTATGATCCTAAATGTTTAAGCTGCACTGAAAGAAAGGAGGAAATAAAAGCTGACTTAGGTGTTGCAGGATTTGGCAAATGCATCTTGTTTACTGTTAAGTTCCCTCTTCAAGTGTTTAGTCTGAAATTGTGTATTATTTTTCTGTTTTCGTTACTTCTTTGGCTATATGAGTTCAAGCTTCCTTTTTATTAGAATAAGGAGTAGCCTTTTCAGCCTTGAGCTTGTTGGGTGCTGGACCCCTGATGCAGACAGCTCCTTGAGGAACTGTCACATATTATTTAGTTATGTGGAGTCCCAAGGTGGAGGGTGTTGCCAGCTTTCACAGAAGACTTATCCTTCACTCTTCCCAAAAAGAGATGTAAACTGGGCTCCTTTCACAAAAAGTGGGTTGGAAATCCCTTTTGGCTTTAGGCAAATCCTGAATGCAGCTCACCTGAGGCCAGTGACTTGTTTTATCACCATAAAACTTTTGCAAAGGCAACCAAGATTTGAAAACACCAACAGCTTCTAGATGTCCCCCTGTTTTTTCTGCAGTTAATTACATGAACAAGTTGTTGCTTATCTTTCAAGTGTGCCTTATTTCAAATTCAGGTTTGCCTGGACTCAGATTCCAGCTACACTTCTGCTTTCTTTTTACCATTTAATTACAGACCCTTCACCTTAATAGGGAGTAAATGCTGTGCATTAATCAAGGCTCTAATGGGACTGATTTAGAGACAAGTTCAAGCAAAGGAAGAAGTCGAGGACCTGCTGCTTTTAGAACAGCTGATAGAATTTTAGAAAAACCAAACCAACAACAACCAAGGTTCCTAAAATGTACTTTCTGTCTTAAAGCTGGTGGTTATGTACCTCAGACATCTCTGAGTGACATGTGTAGGCTACTGCCTTTCAAAAATGTACTTGAGGTTTTCCAGGCAGAGCTAGTCAGGGGGAAGAGGACTTGAAGAGGCTGTTTTTAGTGAGCTGGATTTTGGAAATGGTAGAGAACTGCAAGTTCTCCTCTTATAGGGAACAGAGGCTCATCTGTGTGCTTTCATCTGAGTTTTGGGTTATCCCATAGATGAAAAATGTCCCTTTTCTGACTTGATAATCAGACATTAATACAGAGAGATGTCCAGGGAGTAAAGATGCAAACCAAAATCTCTATATGGTGAGGTTTAAGAGTAAGGAAGAGTTCCTAATGGATTAAGAAGTTGGACAGATTCAGGATCTCTTCAGTCCCTTAATTCTCTTAATTCTTCTTTTTGGTCAACCATTTTCTTTACCTTCTTGGGAGAAGAAAAGTTCATACTCTGTCAAATTTGCACTGCGCTGCAACATAGTTGTTTGGTAGAGCATGAACAAGAGCTACTGTCCTGATTACATGGTTTTTTTTTGCCTTCAGTCTAAATAATCGTCTCTAGTCTTGTTTGTTTGGTTTTGGTTTTGTGTGGTTCGTTTTGTTTTTGTTTGTTTTTTTTGTTAGTAGTCACAGGAAAACTGGTTTGTCCTTTGAGAAACAAATCTTGGTAAGAAGCAAGATTGAATATAATTCCTAGCTATCACAACGTGTGCTTTTCCTGTTCTCCAGGCCATCTTTGATCGTCTTTGTAACCTGAACAAAACATAAATTGAAAGAAGCTAAACTTTGAGAATTCTTGCTCACTGTGGTTACTAGAACTGTTCTCAGTGAAACACCCAAAGATGATGGTGATCCTGTTTCCCGCACTTCATGCTTCCCAGTCTTGGGCATGACCTGTGTTTGTAGTTCTTGGTTTTACTTGCATTTGACTTAATGGGCCAAGTTTAATTAAAACATAAATGTACCAATAATCTAGAAGATACATTGTGGATGTCCTGGCTGAGTTATTTACTGTTCTGATGGTCTTAACAATTTACAAAATATTGGACTTTGTATACTTAAAAAAAACCCAAACAACAAAAAAACCCCTATAATTTGAAACACTTGTTGGAGTTTTCTGTTGTTCTTAATTTGTGCCCCCATAAAACAAAGTTCTGTAGTAGTGGTATTTTGGAAGTAAATTTGCATATGCATAAATAGTCTATGAAGCCTAACATATTTTTCTTCAAAGTGAGTTTTGGCTGTCAAGTAGGAAACTTGCCCAGATACTGCATAGTTGCACAGTAAAAGGGTGCCATGCCCTCTATGTACTTAAGAGGCAGAAGAGTGAATGACTCTGTATAAATAAAGGTGTTAATAAGTAGAATTAAGTTTCATTGAGCAGCTGACTCTGTTTTCTGCTGCTAAACTCCTGTATCATCTGCATCAGTCTGTAGCCTTTCTACCAGTAGTGCCTGTTTGTCAGCTCATGTTCTCTAGTTACTCTTCTGCTGCCCCAGAGACTGGACCAAGTTCCTGGGCTACCTGCTGTCATTGATCTTATTTGGAGCAGGGGTGTTGGATTAGATGATCTCCAGAGCTCCCTTTCAACCTTAGTCACCCTGTGATGCTGTGAATTCTTGCTGCTGAAGTAGTCAGTAATGGAATTGTGACATCAGAACAGAGATTACGAGGCAAACTTTAATGTACTGTAATCCTGCACATAAGTTTGTGGTCCTGTTGGGACACTGAAAATCTCATACTTGTCCTCTTTACCCCTTGACCCGCCCCTTCTTTTTATTTTTTTATTTTTATTTTTTTTTTAAAGGCTCAAGGGTTTGTTTTTTTTTTCTTTCTCTGGAGTGCAGTACAGGGCAGGTGAAGCAGCAGTGTCTTCTGTTCTTACAACTCCACGCTTCATCTAATTGATCTTACCTCATGTAGGATCTTCATTTGGAACTAGTGATAAACGTATCTTTCGACTTCAATGCATGTTATCTGAAATTCTGAAGATTTTGGTGGTCAGCAGGTGAAGTGATACAACATGCTACTAGATTGGTTGCTTGCTTGCTTACAAGGGAAGATTAAAGTTTGTTTGTCCAGTCAGATCCTCCAGCTAGTTTGCTCTATATTTCCTATTCCTAAGTACTTCCTATTCAAA
The DNA here is from genome assembly GCF_020740795.1 of Apus apus. Classification (NCBI taxonomy): domain Eukaryota; kingdom Metazoa; phylum Chordata; class Aves; order Apodiformes; family Apodidae; genus Apus; species Apus apus. Next base: position 48,796,841 of record NC_067286.1, on the reverse strand, counting down.
TTCAGGTCCTCATGGCTTGAGTCTGAGGTTGAGCCTTTTTGCTTAAGGCTTTGTGGTAGGAGGTTTTATCCGAATTCTGCACATTTTTCTCACAGTTGTGTAATTCAGAAGAGGGTGAAACAAAATACTAAAAATACTTAATTTAAGCTCTGCTATTTGGCATATAAGAAAGAAAACACTGGTTTTCCCCATACTCTTTCTTGCTTTAGATGTTGAGCTGTCAAGGCTCAAGTGTGTAACTATCTTTGTTAGCATAGGATCATGGGTATTCTTGCCAGTGTACCACAGCTGTGTGACATGGATGTTTCATTGCAGAGGAACATCTTGTGCATGGAGCCTTGATACGAGGAACAGGGCCATTAATATCTGTTGCCACAGAGGTGATAGTTGCTCTGTTATCTGAGAGAGGCATGTTCACATTGTACCTTTCAAGTATTTCTTTCTGATGTCAAAAATACAAGTGAAATAAATAACTATTAGGCCCTTTAAAAAATGCTACATTTTCTGTATTAATATTAAGAACGCCTGAGAAACTGCATAGATAGTAGTTATGGCCTAGATAACCTTCAGTGTTTTGCTTTTTTTTTTTATCCAAGACTGTTGCTACTCCATAGGAAAAGTAATACTTTGATGAAGCAGCTATTTTGTACTGAAGAACAGGTAGCAGTTTCAGTAGTTGAGAACACTTACTCATTCACTATGAAAGTATCTTGATGTAATGTGGAATGGAATGAACTTTTAAAATGACCTCTTGGAGCTCCTAATCTGTATTCAGTAAGAACTTTTATTACAATTTTTTTTTTTTTCTGAGCTGTGTTCAGTGTTGCCATTCTTTTCTTTCTCTCCTCCTCTCCCTAAACTTACTTTTAGAAAGGAATTTAGAGCTCTGTACTCTTCTAATGTGGCCTGCTAACAACCCCTGGGTTGTTGATATACTAGTTTGGCATTCATCAGAAAACTGATTATGTTGTACTTTAGCACATGGTTCAGTGGATGAGTCAGGATGGACCATGGTTTTAAGCTAACAGTAATAAGTATTCTTCATCGTTCTTGACTCAAGATAAATTATGATTAATCCTCTGTTTTAATTATCTATTTTTCTGTGAGTAACTGCTTTAGAACCTGATAGTATGGTAACAATTTTGCTTCAACAAATATATTAAAAATCAAGTAGCAAAGCAGCTGTCATGATAGTCTTAGACGTTATTTTACAAAAACGTGTCATCATATGTGGGTTTTTTTTATCCCCCAGCCTGGATTTATGCCAGCATTTACTCTCGTTCTGAAGATGGTTAGGGTTGATCTGTATTGCAAAGAGGGATAGCCATGTCTGCACAAGATTCTTCTCAAGACATGTATGAGTGTGTCTAAGCTTTCTTTAAGCTGAAGGAAAACAGCTTACATGTGTAGAAGTGTTACGGATTTTGCTTTTATTTCAGTGCTAAAAGAAATGTGTATTGCACCTAAAACATTCTTCAGTTTGTCTTACAGTTCCAAGGTGCTCAGACCTGTCTTTGATTATAGGCAGAGGACATCCTATTAGGCAGGTAGATTATTTCAGTGATACTGTGATGTTGCAGAAACAGATGGACAAGGTAGGTGGCCCTTCTCCAAATATAAAATTGTTCTGCAGTGCAGCTGTGATATAAGTCGTAAAATATCCCCTAACTACCAAATAATTCTTGTTGATGAGCTCTTAAGCAGAGGAATAAGAAGGAGTTCCTTGATTAAAATTTTTATATTGTTTCACGACTATCTCAGTTTTCTAAAAGTGGAAAACTGGTTTTCATGGTATTGAAATGGTTTGCTAACAGAGTATTTTTTTCTTCTGAAACATCTATTTAGACTGGCTGAAAGAAGACTAGACTTTAAGGTATCTAAAAACTTTACACAGTTTAATTCTGTCTTTATGAAGTGTCTCATAGAAGAGTATAGATCATTCATACAGTGCTGGAAGAAAAAGAAAAGCAATTTCTTCTCAAATATTACTTACGTTCTTTCAGAATGTCCTAAGGGATAGCTAAAACTGATTAAAAACTCTGCTAGAGCTATGGTTTCATAAAAGGTTTCTTTCAGAAATATCCAGTAATTGGAATTTTGTTATAAGCACCACTGAGGCTCGATCTTACTGGCTCAGAATAGTTGACACGCCTCGAGCCAATGCTTTGTTCATAAAGCACGCTCTCTCATAATTTGATTTAAAAATTTGCTGCCAGTGTCTGGCCCTGACCAACGGACTTGGCAGATGAGTGACTTGGTGAATAAGAAAATCCTGCTTTGCAGTAACTTTAATGGTTGGCATTCTGTGACCTGTTGTCTTCCAGTGTTAGTCACCAGCAGCTGAGCAATTGCAGCACTTCTGTGATGAAAACCAGTCTGACAGTAACTGTTTCTCTTATGTGCTGTCTCTCATGATATATAGCTATATGTATAGTTACATATATATATATATACACACATATATGTAGCTTGATATATAGCTACATATAGCTATATATTTCAGGGAAGAGGAAGTTGTGCTGCATATGGGTGACCTAGAAGAACAGCTTTTGTTGTGATGCTTGATTGAATATCTGTGTAAGTTGTGGCTGCTGTCTTCTCCTCTCCCACCTTTCCTGTGAAGGAAAGTATGTGTAACATATGTTGCTGCATTTTCACTGTCCCTAGCTGGTGTAAGGACCATTAGCTTCTCTAACTTGCATCAGTGATGGGAACAAAATACCTGGGTGCTGTAATCTACTTTGATTCTCATCTTAAGGTGTCTAGATAGTTTCAGAGTATGTACTAGCAGGAACTTAAGGCTTTGCTCTTGTCTTTAAAGACAATATAATATTTTTTCAAGTCATTGTCAGAGAGAAGAAACTTACCTTAGGATGAAGGGGTGAGGATGAGAGAGGAAAGAGAGGCTAAATTAAATTTGTCAGAGGCATCACCTTGTTTCTCTCCCTTACTTTCCCCAGTCTGAGAAATTCTGTTCTGTACAAGAGAGGAATAATCTTACAGACTTTCTCGAGAGTGTTAGATCTGTCTCTATCCTATCTGTGCCTGTGTTGTTCCATTTGCCCCAGAAATGGATGAGAACTGGAGCTTCTAGAGCTGATCTTCCTCTTTCTGTGGTGCAGCTGTTGAGCACCTGGAGTATGGAGGGGAGTACGGCTACACTCTGCCCTTGCATGTACCAGTGCTGTTTGGGTACAGGCAAAATTACTGTTTTTCCCCTTTAGTAGTAGGGATGGTTTCAACACTTCTTTTTGAGAATCCTTATGCCTCAGGGAGTGTATTTTCACACTAACAGTGCAAAGTTTATTTTCTATTTCCTTAATATCTAATCTGTTCTTCAAGGTATCTGCTAATCTGTTGTAATCATCCAAACTAGTTGCTTCACATGCTTCCATGACAGTTTTGCAGTTTATATAAACAAAACATCTCTGGCAGCTAGTGCACGGTCTAGCTGTGATTTTTACCTCTGTCTCCATTAAGATGTAGCTGCTGTATTTAACTTAATTGAAGAAATGCTTGTTACAGGAGTGTGTGCCAGAAGAATTTTTGAGACTTACTGAAAGGACTGCATATGAGAGGAAAGGCATGTGTGATACTTTGTCGTGTTTGAAGTTCTGCTGTTTGAAGTATTGAAGAATGTCAGTGACAGACCTTGCTCTTTTCATTGCAGGCAGCCTTGATGGTATTTCAGCTCCCAAACCAAAGCATTGGTTTTAGGAAGGAATCCAAATGAAGCTCCATGTTTGACATTTGTGTTCCTTGTCCTTTGGAAATTGTTTGCTTAGTGAAGTATTAAACTGAATAAACAGAAAGAGGAATGTTGCTTGTTAAATGAAATACTTTGGCTTTGATGAGTACAGATCAGGGGGAAAGTATCTACTTGCATATGCCTTAAAACTCAAGAGTGAAGAGTTTGACGTATTTTTTACCTGATTTTGAGTTACCATGCATCTTTAAAAATACAATTAGCGAAATTAATCTTCATTGTCCTCTCCCAAGTAGGATGCTACTGTGCTGACCTCCAGTATTATTTTCAAGGCCCACTCTTTTTTTTTAAATCACCTTTTGAAAGAGGCTCGTAAACAAAAATTGTGTACTTAGAATACTCTCTGGAGTCTTCTGTATATTATTAGTAAAATGCAGTGGTGGAAGAACCCCTCAGTGGCCTGTTCTTTGCAAAGCAAATAACTACATGCTGTGAATATGTTCTGCTGCATAGTTTTGTAAGTTTGGAGCAGGCCTCAGGTCTCTGATACCCTTCCTCACAGCACATGTTAAAGTCCTTACACCAAAGGCTATCCTGCCCTGCACTGGTGTAAACAAAACTGTCTTCTGTGCTCACAGTTTACACTCTTTGGTTTCCATAGAGATGGAACAGTTGCAAAGCTGGGTATAATACTGAATTGCCTGCCTTAATGTTGGAGTATGTTTTTTATTTATTTTTCGTCACTTAGTACATTGAAATACCTTTTATTTTTCATGTTTGCTGAACAGACTTCAATGAAAATGTAGGAAAATTAATTTAAATTGCTTTTAAAATTCCTGAATTATACTGATAAGATTGTGAATATACTGTTATTTTGTCAGAAACTTAAAATGATGAGAGTTTTGAGAACCTTTGAAATTAAAAATGGCATTTGTGCAAATTACACGTGAGTAGCGTGGTCAAGGACAATGTGGTCAAGGACAATGAGCTGGGTGCAACAAAAGGGGATGTTCCTAGCTGGCTCTCTTGCTCTTTGTCAGAGGGAGAAGCATAGGTGTTCACCTTTGGTCAACCTCAAACCCATCTTCATGCAGGCTTTGAGGCTGTTGGAGGCCCAGCCTGTGGCTAGGGATGGGAGGCAGTCTGGGATGTGCGGCTTGAGCCCTTTCCTAGGGAAGTGCAGTTGACCATGGCAGTCAGAGCTGGAGGCAGCTGGAACTACGAGGTGGTAGAGCAATAGAGGCTGTGGACAAAGGTTTTGAAAGCCTGGTGTTGGGCTTCCACGTGCTTATGCTGAGCGCATGTAGTCCCCCTTTCCCTGCTTTGTGCTGATACAACGTAAAACTCCTGCTGTAGTAAAGCTATTTTTCCCCTCTTTGTTTTCTAAACACAGTAAGACTCTGCAAACCGTATTAAGTCATAAATGTGCTCTGTCCTGATAGAACAAATGCTAAATCACTTGTTTCCTGCTGCAGCTAACAATGGGTTTCTTGTGCATTACCAAAATAATTCTTATTTATCGTAGAACCTTCCGATTCTGGTTCTCCTCAGAAGCATTACATTTTCAGTGTGCAAGGAAATGAGCTAGCCATCAATGCAGTATACCCTAAGCTGTATCTAGAATATGCTATAGTGTACAAACTTTGAGTCTATTTGTCAGAATTTAGGCTTAACTTTTTTGTTTTGTTAAATTATACATCAGATATTTGAGATTAAAACAGTGCAGTCAGACTTCATAAACTGACCATCTTCTTTGTGAAGAAATGTGCAAGTTGTATGATGGACTTACTGATGCAAGTCAAACTGTGCCATTTGCCATATGAACATTGAGTAGGTAAATAAAACTATTTTTTGTTAATTGGTGAATTGTGAGTAATTAGATTTTATTGCTATACTGTAGCTGTATTATTGAATACTAGTATTTTTTTTCTCTTTTAACTGGGACTTGTATGCTTTAATGCACATTTGAAAGACATTGAGTGTCATCTTTTTTTCAAGTGTCTCTAGTGGTGCACCAGGGAGATACTTTGTTTTCACTTTCCCTTATCCTTCAAGGAACCAACATTTTTGGCTAGCATGTTGTCATGGTTTAACGCTGGGTTGGGAATTCGGTGAAAGACAGATGCTGTTAACTCCCCTCCCTCCCCTAAAAGGGAAAAGGGAGGGAATAAGGGAGAGAGACTCTGACAGTTGGAAACTAAACTACACAGCTTTAATAAGACAGTAGTGATGAGAAGGAAAAGTAATGAAATATATACAAATATACACAAAAGCACTATTGTGCTCTTCCCCTACCCCCCAATAATGCCCATGTCACCACTGAGGCTGCAGGGCAGGCCCTGGATAAGCCCCAGACTTGACTCCTGGAGTCAGTGGCAGACAGGAGCTGGGATGCAGGAACTCTGGGGTGAAGGAACACGGGGATTGGGATCAAAGGCAGATAAACGGACAGAGTCCTCCCAGAATGCTGCCCATGGATGAAGGGGGCGAGCCCCTCATGATCCCTCAAATTTATATCCAGTATGACGTGTATGGTATGGGATACTTCATTTGATTAACTTTGGTCCCCTGTCTGGTCTGCTTCTCCCCAAAGGAGAGTCTCAGGTATGACCCTTTACTGCCTTCTGTTTCTAGAGCATAAGATGTTTTTCAGAACCAAGCAGTGGCTTTGGTTCTACATACCATCCTCTCACTGTAGCTATAAACATGGAGCGTTATCAGTCCTAGAGGCACACACTGGCTGAAAAACATGCTGTTAATTTCAGCAGCTGCAGCTGGTTAGAAGAGACTTAACTGAAAAGTAGAATCACAAAAAGGAAGTTATTTCTATCCTGGCTCAAACCAGGGCACATGGATCAAAGTTGTATCCGGAGTGCCTTGTTGTAGCAATTCTGAATTGAGCAGAAGGTGCAACAGTTTAAACAAAACAAAACACACATGAAGAGTCGTAAAAGGTGCTCTTAAAAGAATAAAGCACATGTAGAAAGTGCTGCTTAAGATTATGTGGTGTTGTCTGCTCTGGAGATGAGTATAGCTGAAGTATGAGAAGAAGCTTTGGTGGGCAAGGGAATGGAACTGTTACTGCTCATTTGAGGTTGATGAATTTGATGACTATGTTCTGAAAGCCAGAAAATTAAGCAGGCTGGTAACCAGGCTGTGTCTGTCGTGGCTGCCACTTTCCCTTCTGCAGTAGTGTTTAAACAGTGAAATGTGAGTGAATGGTAGTTGAGAACAAATAAATGTCTAGATTACCATGAATATCTTTTCCAGAACACCAAATAAAAAGCATAAATGGAAAAACAAGCACTCCTTCAATGCTTTAGCTATTTGTCTGGCCTCTTACTCTCTTTTGAAGAAGTTGTGGTTTAAGGATCAGCAGTTAGCTGGAGATTTTAAGGGAAAAAAAAATATCTAGGTTTTTGTCTTCCTACTCGATAGGGCATATGGCAGCACTGTACTGGTCCTTATACCTTATTGTATATGCTATTGTACATGGGCTGTATACTAGTTCAACTGACATGAGGCTGAAATTTGCTGTACTTAAAAGGTGAGATAATGGTGATGCATTTATACTTCCCGAGGGAAAGCTTTTCCTCTATAGCAAAACAGAATTCCACATGTCCTGGTCTTTCTGTTCCTTCCTATAACCTCTAAGGACGACATGCTGAAAATTACAGGGTTGTGTCTGCTTTTCTGACTATTAGCTTTTTGCATTTCTCCTTTTTAACATTTATTTTATTTATTCTAGTTAAAATTTTAATTACTCTGACTTTTTTTTTTACAAGATGTGATAATTTAAAGTAATTTCTGGTAATTTCAAGCCCCAGGTAGTGATGACTTTACAGTCCTCTTTTCACTAGAGGAAATACTCAACATGTTTCAGTAAAGTAAGTCTAGTGGTCCTGGATGAGGGCAAGGTAGAGGATGACAAGTTTCTTGAACTTCAGCAAATGTGCTATTTGGTGCTTTACTGTGCTTCCTGGTATTATGTTCTACCTTCATGTCTGAGAAGTGGTGGTATGCCTCCTAAAGCAGGAGAACTTGATGATAAATGGACTTGCATACTGAAGAGTTCAGATAGCTGGAGCCTTAACAACATCAGGATGATATCTACATTCTTACAGCCAAAATGCAGATGGTGATCAAAGTCATCAAGAGGAACATGTAAATTAAAATTAGTCACATAAATTAATCCAATATATCTTAGTATTCATATTAAAAAAACTATAATAGGCATTTTGTGAAACACAATTAAAAAAAAAAAATTTAGTATCAGAAGTGTATCTTGTCACATTCAGAAAGCTGCAAGAGGCTTTTTAAACAAGTGTTGCTTTTTAAGGAGGAAGGGGAGAATACTGGCTTCAGGGTAATGTTCTAATTCGTCACCGCTTAGAACAAAGGGGACTTGATTCTACAATGAACCGGGCAGGAAAAATATAAATGGAAGTAAACTGTAGTACCATGTGACTTGTGTTAAATCTGAATACTTGACACTGTGTTTGTTTGGCTATTTTGTATTTAAAATTCAGGCAATGGCTGCCTCCACTGAAAGGTTAACAAAATAAAATTATTTCTAATATTTCATGTGTTTGGTTTTATTTGCAGATGACATGGCAGAACTTCTTCTCGGGGAGTCCAAACTAGAGCAATTTTTGAAGGAAAATGTTCTTAAACAAAGTAGTAGTCCACGGGTTCACAAGCCAAAGCTGACTGAGGTCAGGAAACATCTCACAGCAGCACTTGATAGGGGAAACCTAAAGGTATGTACGTCAGTCTGGGTAAGAATTAGCCATAAAACTGAAATTGAGTGGACTATTCTGCTGATCATGGAGGAAAGGGTTAAAAGTGCTTCTGTGGTGTTTTATTATGATTGCTAGTCCCAGAATGTCATGATAAATATGCTATTTCATGGCTCTTTGTTTCTACATGGATTTTTATTCAGATAAATTTCTCAAATCTTTTTTTATTTAAAGAACAAGAAAATTGTCATTAACTTCTGGGATGCTTAAGTGAGCTTACAACCTGTTTAGTGGAAGTTTATCTTGGAGTATATGACTGTATGATTCTCTGTAGTGCATTAAACTGAAGTGATAAAAACCACAAAATACAAAACAAATTTCAGTAACAGTCTCTTTAAGTATTCAGGAAGGGTTCCTTAAGTTGTGTTTGCAGGTGCAGAAAGTGAGCTTAATACTTGAGAGCATTTTCTGTCATAAACTTTTGATGTTCTTAGCCATTCTGTCCCTTCTTTTACTTAAGTGTTGTAGCTACTACATGAGCTTATTTTTTCTGTACTCGGAGTCCATCTCTTGAGAGATCAAAAGGACACTGTTTTACAGTCATCTGTAATGTTTTCTTTCATGTGATTTGTGGGAGTATTAATTTGTCTTCCTTTCTTCATTCTTCCATGAATCCTCTTTTTCAAGACATTTCTTCTGTTTCTGCTTTGAAATTGTGCAAATTGAGTATCCAGACTGCAGAACATTTATAATTAATTTTTGATAGCATGTTATTTTCAACTGTGCTTGTGCCTCTTTCTTCCAGCCAGAATTCCTACAAGAAGCTAACCTAATTATGGCCAAGTTAAACTATGTGGAAGGTGATTACAAAGAAGCTCTGAACACGTATGCCAGAGTGGGAGTTGATGACTTGCAGCTGGCTGCAGTGCCACCATACAGGCTACGGATGATTGCTGAAGCGTTTTCTACAAAAGGTAAAATTGCTCTTTCCAGAGTAATAACACAGAAATAGTTTTTAAAAAATTAATTTGTAATTAAATAATATTTTGGTGTGCAGATGATCAACACAGCAGTGAAGTGCCACATTTGTAAATAAATAAAAGGATGACTTGGCTCCTTTTTATTATTCAGAGTTTGTGCTAGGTTGACAAAACTTTTACCTAAATTGATATTCTGCGCTATCACCCCATCACTTTTTTTGATGTCTCCTTCTGTATGTAAATGTTGCTGTAACTGTGGCTAGTTACTAAAGTATTATCACAGTTGCTGAAAGTTAAGAGTTACAAAAGTAGTGCAGTTTTGCAGTTGCTTTGGACAGAACTGGGGAACTGGGCTTCACTGTAATGCTTTTTACTGAGTGTTAAAATACTCAACCTGTGCTAAATTGCTTAACTAAATAACTACTTAATTAAGAAAAACAGTAGTAACGTGCTAAAATTACTTAAAGCAGTGCATTTCTTGCACAGTTTTATTTTTGAATTTTTCTCACCTGAATAGCTTGTTTTAAAAAATTCATAAAGTGAAGTTAATTTTAAAAATACATTTTTTTGCTAGTCTAGTATAGTGAAAATTGTAATGCTGACTTTGCGTCTTAAGGTGGCAGTGCCACTTCAGTTTAGAAAACTCATTAATAGACCGTAAGCTGGGTCAGTGTGTTGAGGAAAGTGGCAGTTTGTGTGCCCTAGGTGTGTTACAGTGTAGGGTGTCTAAATGTTTGCTCTGGTCTCCTGTGTTTAAGCTTGGGTGTGCAGATGTCCTTTTGCTCATGGCAACAGAGCATCAAAGTCTGTAAACATAATTTATGAGAAACTTCAAAAGCATTCACTGAAATCTAGTTGAAGGTTATTTCTAACATTAGTCTTGAAAGAGAGTGACTGTTTTGCACCAGCGCAGGCCTCTAGGAAATGTTAGACAGCATGAACCATTCTCTGTAGAGATGTCAAGGAATATGAGAACTGCTAGCAGGGGCAAAAGGATGCTTCCTAATTCTGGGCAATATTTAGATGAAAATGAGAAAGGAAGACATAGGGAGCTCTTCTGATGTAAATGATGTAGATGATGTAAATCTGCCTACTTTTCTTACACAGCATCTGCGTGGGTTTTTGGCAATGTCTGGCAGGCATAGACCTCCACCTGGGTTTTAATTGCGGTTTCTGTTTGGTTTTTGTTTTTTAAATCTAAGAGAATGTCTGTTGAATTTGTCATGTTCTTTCCATGAAAATGCAATTTTGGACTTCATCAACTTTAAATGCCTAAATTTGCTTACATCTCCAAGGAATCCCAGTAATTTAATTCAGTCTTTCCCAGAACTCAACTCTTCTGGATCTGTTTTATTTGACCTCGTAAGGATATATAACAGTTGAAACATAAAGGCATGGATTTTTTTAAGGAAGTATTCGTATTATTAATTTTACTAAATGTAAAAATAATTTATTAGAATATAGCAAAATATGTATATTTTCTACTCTGGAATGTCCTCTGCCTAGACATGGTGGAGTTTTTTTGCTTCTGATTTCAAGTTTTATACTTAAACATTGAAATCTATCATATCATGCCTGATCCACCCTTGATAAGACTTTAGTAGTTTGGTCACTTCTACTGGGTGGCTGGCTACCAGTTTGTCAGAGCACACCGAGCTAAGTATTGGGGTTTTGTTGTGGTTCTGTTCATGTTCAAAGTCTAAATAGGTTTATAATAACTGACAGCTAAATAGCATATGTTTCTACCGAACAGTGTACAGTTAATTCTCACTCTCTTCCCCTCTGCCCCGGTAATTTCTTCTTTCTTCTTGTAATAGTGGACTATAAAACTTCTCAGTCTGAATTCAGAGTCTCTTCAGAGGGGATTGAGGTTGTTGGTATTGCCTAACTACCTGTTATTCTTACAGGGATTTTGTGCTTCACTAGGATTTGTATTTCTGCTTGCAAGTTCAAGGATAACCTGATTATATAAACTTAAAGCTCTTGTGAGGATTTAAATTTTGTTTCTTTGGCAGTCAAGAACATAGCACCATGTTGTTAGGCAAGGAGGGACTGTGCTGCCTGTCTGCAAGCATCAGCCCAGCAACCTGCGCAAAGGCAGTTAAACCTACTGGTTTTAGTTGCCCCATTTTGATCCGATTCGGGGCAAACACAGTTGCAGCGGATTTGAAGTCTTGGATGTTATTGTGCAGTGCTCAGATACTGATGTACTTATTTCTGACAAAGGCACAGGGCAGAAAACTAATGGTAGTTTTTACTTGCCTTAATTTGTTTTCCTTAGTTAAAGTGAGACTGCCTGCAAGTGCTTACCTTCTCACTCTGAGGTTTCATTCTGTAACCTCAGAGGTGATAGACTGAGTGGGATGCTTGAGCAGATGTTTCTTCCTCTACAGTTGTTACAGGGTACTTAAATGAGCATGTTATGCTGTAACCCTAGCCAGTCAGCAGTTGCCAACAAGCCTGTAGAAACTATCTGCTTTCCCTGTCCCATTTTACTCTTGCTTGCGGAATATACAAAGTATGCCTTTCTGTTCTTCACAGCGAAGGAAGATGCAGCATATGTGTATGGATACAACAAAGCGTAAAAATGAGTCCAAGCTCAGGTTCAAGCTAAATATAGCTGGAATTTTATCTACTGATAGGTAGAAAGAAGGGGAAGAGGAACAGCAGTAATGACAATTGTGGGGAGAGAAAATGGAATTGGAAGAAGGGGAAGAGAGATGCCCAAAGACTTACTCAACTGTGGAGAGGGTGTGTGTGTATTTATGTATGTGTGCATCTATATGTGTATGTGCACATATGTAAAATATATGTCTGTATGTTTTATGTTGTGAGAAAGTAAGATATGACAAAAATAAAAAGGAAAACTTACTGCCTCTTCAGACTCTCCAGAGTGAGTGTGTCTCCATGCATTATCTCGCAGGTTGGTTGGTTGTAAACTTCATTGAAAAATGTTGTTGAATTGCAATAGTCTTCATTACAAAAGTCTTCATTACAACAGTCCAGAACATGAAATTTAATGTCTTTGCACCCCTTCAGTCTTCAACTTGAAATAACTTGGTCATCAAACCAAAGAACTAAAGCCATCTACTGCCTGCTATGCACTCACAAAGGGGGTCCTCAAAATTTCTGTTACCTAAGTGAATAATATGCACATGTATCTTAAAATAATGCTTCTAATTGTTCATGCTACTTACAACTTTAGCTGAGGATAGCATATTTAGAAGAATATAAGTGAGAGGCATAGTATGGGATGATACTAAGTCAAGCAAAGGATTCAAAGGCTCTCAAACCGAGCCAGAAAGGTGAAATAACTGTTATTCTTTCTTGGAAATAGTTAGTGAAGTGCTGCTTCAAATCTTCTGAAGAGAGTTTCTCAGTAGATTTTTCAAAATGCGACATTGTAAAATTTCAACAAAATTCTACAAAAAACTCTACAACATTGCCTTCTGTTTCCTTTACATGCACCTCTTTGTCATCCTGTGACATGTGGGGAATCACAGGGCCACAGTGCTGGAAAGTGGTTCCTCCTGTCTGTCATTCCTCCTAGGGAAAATGTTCAAAATTGTTAGAGTGGTGATAAGGAACTTCTGTATTTCATCAGATTGAAAATCTCATAGGCATTTGTTTACAATGATGAGAAAAAAAATGCTTTGGAAAGAAATTAAGTGCAACAAGGCAAGTTGTTTGGTTCTGGATTTTTCTGGCTTTTGACAACAAAACCCTCTGCTGGTAGTGATGCATGAGGCAAAGCTTTATAAACTTCATTTAGTGTAAGTTGGAACTGAGCACTATCTAGATATTGCTCATGCAAACGTTGTGAAGAGTTGACTAACATGCAGTACACAGAATGTAGTGTAATTCTGGTATTTTCCTGCCTTTCTTCACCATTTCCTCAAATTCGCTACTTAAAAATGGAAGTGTAGTAGAGGACAGTCTTACATGGTTGGCTTATTCGACAGGCATACTTTTTTGACATTGCATGGATTTTTTGTGTGTGCATGCCAATAGAGTACAGTTCTGGATTAGATTTAATGTTTTCTTTAAGACAAGAGCTGATTTTGGTGTTGTGCTTCTGAGTAATGACTCTATGACAACGTAGAAGGTGTTGTGTGGGGTAGAGTATGAAAATAATAGTTTTGGTACTGATTACAGATTTTTTTTTAGATTGAAAGTCTTATTTGAAGAAACTGAGTAGCGCAATTTTTAAATGTACCGAACAAAGAACTGAAAAGATGGAGCTTTTCAATTCAGTGGGCTGCTTAGTATTTACAAAAACATGAGAACTTGTGTGAATCCATTGGTTAGTTTTTTCTCCCATGTGTCAAATTACATTTGACACAGAAATAGAGAAGCATCTGAAAACAATTTCCTGTAGCGTTTTTTGTCTATGGTTGGACATGCCAGCTCATTTAAGGATGGTGTTATAAGGGAATGAAAAAATGACATAAAAGAAGGACATTGTTGAGGAGATGTGCAGCTTCGTATGACTGTTGTGGCAAAGCATTAGGCTGAAAGCAGGTCTATGAAGGTTGCTGGAGCTGGCTCCCTGAAGCTGTTACCTTTCTTTCTTTTGTAGTAGCACTTAAGATAATAGGTCACAGGAACAGCTCATACCTCTAATATCAAGTTTTATGAAGTAGCAGAGGAAAAAAGTTTGTTGTTTGTTTTTTTTTCTTTTCTTTTCTTCTGCCACAGGTGTAGCTTGGACAGAATTACTGGTTATTAGAGCTGTCTTATGCAGCAAGAGCAAAGCTCCAAAGTGAGCCTGGGTAGGGGGAGGAGGCGGGAAGAACAGTCTTGAAGTTGTGGTGGTAAGTCTCAGCTCGCAGTGAAGTGTAGAGGGGTTTTGGACATTTATGTCTGTATTACATACTTTATATTGAACTATCTATTTAGGAATGCCTACCTTCTGATGAGTAGGTTCTCTTGTTATAATAGGTTAATTTTGTCTCTTTAGTATCTGTTTACTTTCTTCAGTAGATCAGTTTAATTTGCAACGCTCAATTCAGAGACTGAAGAAATCTTAAGTTATGAAGAGCTGAAATAAGGCAAGTATGAATTCATAAAGAATTAAAGACTGTATATGTCTGACTCTTTTTTTTTTTTTCCCCTTTTTCACATGAGCCTTATGTTGCTAGCTCCAACTTTTCCTACTCCCTTCTTTTATAAGACCACCCAGAAAAAATACTTTATGTGCTGTTAACCATATAGAAGCATATATTTAGAATACATTTTAATGGTGGCTGAAGCTAGTATTCTCCTAGGGGTATGGCTTCTGGGAACAGGACAATTAAGTTTCTGCAAGTTTTCAGCAGTATATGAATGAAGTAATATACTGGAAAGCACACATAGGCATTATTCAAATACCATGCAAAGAAACATCTCCTGTGTTTCTAAACAATTTTTATTTGCTTGTGGAAGCAAAGAGGAGATGAATGCAGTGTGGAATATTGAAGTGTTAATTTGGGGGATGTGCAATTTTTCAGTAACTCTGAAATAACAAGTATATATTTAACTAGTAAATAAGCTTATTGAAATAATAGTTAACATGATTCTGATACTGCTGCGTAAGTCAAGAGACATAATTGAAAAAAGAGTTTATAATTACGTATTAGTGAAACTTTCTACAAATGCTTTCTACAAATAGATGAACATAGCAATTTGAAGGTCTGACATTTCTTAGTCTGCAACTTTGTAAATGTAATTTTAGTTAAGAAATTGTGTTTGTATTTACTATAGTGTATAGATTAGTAGTCTACTCCAGGTATCTGTCAAGACGGTTGTGTTGTATTAGAGTACAAAATTATTGTTAGGTATGTGAGGGATATAATCTGTAAATTAGACTGTGATATTGCAGGATTGTAGCCTTTTTGCTGCAGGCTGTTTGATGTCTCATATTGACTGTTCAAATAACTGTGTTTATATTTAGATTATGTATGTTGAGTAAGGTGAGAGTCTCTTTACTGCTGCTGACCCATATTCAAATTTAATGTTGCATTTACCAAGTGAAATGATGGGCTATTAATTAGTTCTATTTACAGAAACAGGGAAATACTCATTAGGTTCAGTGGAATTGTCAGTTGCATGTGAATTGCTACCCTGAAGTTAGCAAAAGATGCTGCCACTTAACTTTAATTATGTACAATTGTAATGTGATCTTGTGCACTGCTAGCCTGTGTCAGCAGACACCAAGCAGCAATTCATGGAAGAATGCTAAACGAAAGCTGTTTTGGTAATTATGCCAGGGATCTCTAGCCTCATTAAGCAATGGGTCAAGAACTCAACTTAAGTTCTCTCCTCCTATATTGCTGTGCAAACATTGCAGCCTGTCAGCAAGCAGTTTGCAGACCACAGCTAGGAAGTGTGTGCCATAGGTACTTCAAACTTTGTCTGTTAAAGCTTGTCTTTCCCCAGTCTACTTTTATGACTTCTACCCTTCTGGAGCAGGAACTGGGAGGAACCCAGAGGTTTGGCCTTCTCTCCTCAGTGCTGCTCCAAACACTGAATGAAAGTAATTTCCTTCTTAATAAAATAGGCTTCTTTAGGATTTGTGTGTTTTGGTGTTATGTTTTTCTTGTTCTTAGTTTCTTCTGAATCTTTAGAATATCTTCAGAATCTTGCCTTTGGCAGAGTCAGGAGATGGAGGAAAAGTGGAGCCAAAATGAAAATTACTTATTCTGGCCTTTTTTTCTGAAGTCAAGGGAAGAACCAATGTGACAGTGGAGCCTGGTCTTTTTTTTTTTTCCTTAGAAGTGCTTGTAGAAGCAATCCTGACAGTATGCAGCAAAACAATTAAATATAAATTCTGTAGTTGAGTCACCTTCTTTCTCCTGAGCAAACAGCTTCCTTGATGACCACTCCGTATACTGGTGGGCAGTGGGGAGTGTTCATCAAAGATTCACTCACTCCAAGATCTACAACATTTATCAGTCCTTTTCCTAGCTCTTGTCTTTAGTTGGAACTTTTTCAGCCTGTCCAGAAGTTTCTTTGATGTCAAAGGGCTGTACAGGAGTTGGCTGGCACACGGCACGTGGTTTGTAGGAAACAAATGCATCTGTGAAAATACTAATCTCTTCTGTTTAAAAATATTATAGAAGTGTATTTTGTCCTTTTAAGAAAATGCAGAGATTTGAATGTCGTTACGTTTAGAGGAAAAGTCTGACCAGTCATTTCACAACAGTTATCTCAGATGATATTACAAGAAATCCCCAAATATTGTTATGATTTTATTGGCTGGATTAATAAGTAGGTGTTCAGAGAAGAGATGTGTGTTCCTCTTTGGTAGGTTTTTTCCTTTTTAACTTTGACAAACCTGAAGATAGTTTGAAGCACCAGCGTAACTGTGTTTTGTTGGTGGTTTTATTTTTTTTTCCCCAGCAATGGATTCTCAAACCCTTGGGTGATGAATTGATAATATGGTGTTTTGAATTGTGAATCATATTAATGTGGAGCAATTGAAGGCATTTTAGGATCAGCCCTTACTGCTGACAAGCTGAAAGAATGACCTGAAATAAATTTATTAAGAACATGTGTAAAGTGCTACCCTTCAAATACAAAAAATTATTCAAATAAATAAAAGATAGGGTAACTGTTCATAGAATCGTTCATGTTGGAAAATACCTGTAAGATTATCCAGTCCGACCTTTCATCTAACCCTATTAACCTAGCTGATGAGACAGTTGGCTTGCAGAATATGATCTGCTGCAGGTCATAAGCGGGAGAGAATATTTTACTAATATGTTAGGGAAGGCACTAAAGTTCTGCTGCTTTGTTTGTTGGTGTTGGTTGTCTTTGTTTGTTTTGGTTTTTTTAAGTATCCTATAACAAAACATGCTATCTTTAATCTTCTCTGTTCTGTGCTGTTGAGGCTCAAGTGGAGCTTCGTAGCCAGTTTTAGCACAGTGAGGCAAGATAAAGGTAACCAGTTGGAGAGTGTCCAGAGGAGATAAAAATGATTCGTTGTCAAGTAAGCATGAAAAGAGAAGTGAGAATTGACATTCTTTGTTGCAACCACATCTCTCTTTTTCTCTAGATAAGCATTTAAAAAATGTTTTTAGAGAAGGGAATAATCTGAGAAGGGAATAATGTGAAGAAGACTAGGAATGATTAATCTAAGGAGCGGGATCCAGACAGTAGGAATAAATACTGATTGTGAGAAAAGTTGAGCTCTACAATAAATTGCATAGGAAGGCCAAGGCACCCCTGTCATCAGAGGCTTGTAAGAACAGGTCAGACAAGTGTCTGGGGTTGGTCAATTCCTGGGTCAGATAGATGGATTAATCTTGAGGTCCTTTCAGCCTGTTTTCTTTAATTGTCTTGAAAACAGCAGTAGAAGTGGCTTGTGTAGGAAGTAGCATTGATTAGTATGAGTTGTTGAGTTTTTGAGACAAGCAATTGCTTTTTTTTTTTTTTCCCCCTGAAACACCAAATAATGTTTTTGCTACATGAAGTCTTGAGAGGAAAAAGGAAAAGACTTCTGTGCCTTGATGAGATTGAGGTACCTCTTACTAAGTTTAAGTACAAAAATTATGCTTCCTAAGCCCCCCCCCTTTTTTTTTAATGTATTTGTTTTTAGAGGTGCTTCTGCCATGCACAGTTACTAAGTTTAGTATTACCTTGAGTGTCTTTCCTCACACTGCCTTGGTTTCTATGATCACTCTGGAAAAGTGAACATGTATTCAGTAATTTAAAACTGGTATAGGAAGACAATAGGTGCTATAGTAGATTGTCATTTTAAAAATTGCTTTCAAAAGTGCTGCTTCTGATTTTACAATTATTAAGGAGGAGTCATTGTTATTTATGTATTTGTTAGTGTTTGTATTGGAGGGCCATACCTTCATAAGATTTTGATAGTTTTATTGTTTTCTTTGTTTCTTCTCCTGATCAAAGGCGCTTAGTCTGGACTATTTTTTAGGACATAATTATATGACATTAGTTTTTAAAGCTTCATTTGAATTTTTGGTTGTTTGTTGTTTTTTCCCAGGTCTGTGTCTTGAGAAGTTGCCAATTTCTTCTTCGGCTAGCAACCTCCATGTGGACCGTGAGCAAGAAATTGTTACATGCTATGAGAAATCTGGGGATATTGCTCTCCTGTACCTTCAGGAGATAGAGAGGGTAAGCTGGGGTGATTTACTTAATTGAAGAACTGTGTGGCTCATCTTTCCTTGATGTGGTGTTACCAACATTTGGTAACTTAGCTGAAAAGATGTCTAATATTTGTTTTCTTAGGACTTAAGTGCACACTGGACAATTAACTAGTGTGCTTTAATGGATATCTGATAGCTGTTCTTCTGACTGTTCTCTTATTCTGACCTCTTAGAAAATAGTGCTAGTAATTGACAGAGCTCCTCTGAACAGCTATGTGTATTCAAGATGCCAATCTGTGGCATCTTTACCCTGTGGTAACATGAATGAACATGGGATTATGGTGTCTTTCAAACACATGTCAGAATACGTTAAGTGGATGTATATACTTACTAGCTTTTCAGAGAAGAAAATTTGTGGTTCCCTTTGTTTCCAGGTGTTAGACACTACTGCATCTTATTTAGATATTGAGATATGTCTGGACAAAACACAATGGACTTGAGGCTCCATTCTCTGGCTTGTGAATACTATTAGAATGAAGCAAGGAGGCAGTATCAACCTGACCCTCATTTTCAGGCCTATTGCTTACAAGCCTCATGCCAGTCATTGGGAGTTGTCTTTGAGGGGGTTATTAGAGACTGTTAGGGTCACACATGCAAAACTAAGGGGAAAGAAAACTTTGATGTGATAGTGGAAAGAAAAGTAATTTATGCTGTTTTTTAAATTAATACACATTTATGTTTTCTGAGGGTTTTTTGCTTTGGGTTTTTTGTTTGTTATTTAGTGGCTAGTAGGCTATGTGCAGGGAATGTGAAAACAAATGAGAGCTGATAGCTTTTCATTTTGAGAGAGCATTTTTAATGTTGCTGTAATACACATTCAGTTATTTCTAAATAGTTTCTTGGAAATCACTCTGGAGTTCGCTTTTAATCATCTTACTGCTTTCTGCAGCAGTCTTTTCTCATCTTTCATGGTATTAGATTTTGAATACCATCACCACCTGCTACTGAATAAGGTTGCAAATATGCTTGTTCATATACTTCTCTTTTGCATACCATTCTACACACAAAAAAAAGATATGTGAAAAAGTATTATAAAGTTTTTCTTAGTGGCATGTCTGCTTGGTGAAGAAATTGCCTTTAAGGGTTTAGCCAACATCAAAGAAGTTGTATTTGGGTGGGAATGGAGGTAAGGATAGAGATATTCTACTAGCCACTGCCTACAAATGAAAAGATTTCTCCCATATAAGATATTATCTTCTATATAGAAATCATCAAAGCTTGATATTTTTTTAAACAATTTTTTCCTGTTTTTTGTTTGTTTGTGTTTTGTTTTGTTGTTTTAGGCAATTAATGCCAACATACAAAACAGAAGCCCTAAGCCAGGGCCCACTGCACATGAACAAGAACTTGGTTTTTTCCTGGAAACAGGACTTCAAAGAGCACATGTTTTATATTTCAAAAATGGGTAAGATTTGATTCTCCTTTTTTTGTGCTTGCTTTTTTATTTAGGTGTTTGGTTTGTGATCTAACTGGATATAATAATTTTTAGCAGTTGTGCATTGTGTAATCATGAGACCTCTTATTAATAAAGAAGTAATATTTTGCTTAAAATGGTAAGGCTGCCTATATTTTATTTACTTATATATTTAAAATAATTTAATAAAAGTATATTAAGCAAAGCATTTTATATTTTTAGTTATGAAATGTGAGAACTTAAAATACCTTAAACTTTCAGTATTTGAATTTTTTTTACTTTTTTACTAGACACTATTAGAAAGTGATAGACAACATATTAAAACTCTTGATTGTTATTATTTTGATTTTGTAATTTTTTTCCAAATCTCTTCAGTTATCACTTACTTTAACATTATGCTGCAGGATAAATGTGCACGAAGATCAACAGTATGTATACAAGTATACAATCTCCATTGTACCTGCTCTGTAGGCCCTTTTAGATTTTGCATGGGAGATCTTTTATAATTTATTTTAAATAAGGCTTCCCTTAAAAGCCTAAAAATAAATTCAGATACCATAGGCAATGACAAAAGGAATATAACTGTCCTTTTTTAAGAGCTTCGAAACTTGGCACAAATGGGTTTTAAGTACATTTCTGACATTTGTTGTTGAAATGCCATAGTTTACAAATTTGTTTGTAGGGCTTCTTATTTCACTAGGAAAATACGGCTTGATTGAAATACTGGAAGTCTTGATAGGACTACTGTTTGGTACAAAAAATGTTTCTTATTCTTTCAAATACATAAACAGGATATGAAGGGAAATCATGCAGTGTCTGTAAATTAATGTACTGAAGGTGGAGTGACAAAAGGCCATCCAAGTTTTCAAACCCTTTGGGGATTTTAGCATAGAAATGATCACTAAGCTTTTGAAATCTCATTCTTTAAGTAATGAAGTACTGCTGCAGTAACACATGATCTGAGACTTACATTTCATTTCCATTTTCAACATGTAATTGCAGGAGGAATGGAATGTTCTGCAAGTTAATATTTTTCATTTACCAGAGCTAAAAATAAAATTTCTGTTTCCATGCCTGCACAAAAGTTAAATAAAGTAAACTTATTGAAAGAATCCCAGTAGCAATGGTGGTTAAGAATAAGCTACAAATTCCACAGTCTGAAGAATTTTGGTTGAAAGCCGGGATTGGATATGGTCCATTTAATCTGAGATGTTATGTGTAAAAGCAATCAGCAACAGATATAGCAGATGAAGATTATTAAGAAAAGACAAAACAACCACCAAAAAAGTTGTGCAGTGCGTTATTAGGGAACAGCCAGAAGCCGTTGGTGCCCTTGGTAACTCCTACATAAGCAACTAACCTTTTTTTGCAATCATCAGTAAAATGGTCACTTACAGCTAATTACACTTTATATATTTAATTTTGAATTTCTTCTTCCAAATTCACTGGCTGGTGCTACATTTTTCTTTGTGGTATGAGAGGAAGCTAGGTGTTAGGAAAAATAGCTCACTGCCAGTCATTATTTTATGTTATTTTACATTATATCCTTTAGTTTTTTGTATTAATTGAAAGCCAGTTCTTTCATGATTTCCTAATAGGGCCATTGTTCCAGGCTGCTAGTTATGTTGTTGCTTTTATGGGTTCCTCCCTTTGCTTGTTTTTTAAATGTCATCTCTCCTCATGTTAGGTTTATAGAAATTAGATTCAAGATGTTTCCATTAAGCTTTGCAACATGCTTAAAGTTTGAATGTAATTTAAAATTGTAAAGATTGTCCAAACATTGTCAAGGAGAGCATCACAGAGGATATTTAGATGTCTTTAATACAGGCAATTTAGAAATGGAAATATTTCTTTAAATAGACTTTTCTTTGCATTTGAAGCTGTAGATGTTAAAAGGGCTTCCAGACACTTAACTGCTTGTGAGTGATGGAGGGGAAAGGTGGGTTTGTCTTTTTTTACAGGCAGACTAAATAGGCTATTCCTGTTGTGATGCAGTGGAATATCTTATTGGTGTATGTTCATGCGGTGAGGCTGCCACCAGAAGGGTTGAATCTGAAGTAGAATTTCCTTTCACCAGACTACAACCTGGCATTAGTTGGAGCCAGTTAAAATGTTAACCTGTTAACAGCACAGTAGCTATAGTAATTTATGCATTATAACATGCTTGAAGATCTTAGTAGATGCAAATGGATTTTTTGGTGGGTTCTTAGACTTCAGTTCCACTCCAATGAGTACTAATAAAGAGATTTAAAAATCTGCTGGAGAATTTAATTTTTCTGAAGTCCTCTTACTATGGAGTGAGGTTTTATTGTTGTTGCATACCTAGGGGTAAGTTGGCTTTTAATTACACTTCTTCCTCTGTAAGCGGAAGCATAATTTTTGTGCATGATTTCATTTCTAGTTACAAACTAGAAAAGAAAATAAGTTTATACTAGTTGGAAGAGCATAATTTTAACTCATATTTAGTAAATTTAGCTCATTGCTGCCTACCTAGAAAGCTGGTTGTTCTATTTTAAATAGTTCACTAACTGTACAGAGATTTTCTTTAGAGGCAAGAAGTACGTTTTTTTTAGAGGATTAATTTACTATCTTTCAGGTATCTTGTATTAGAAAGTGTTTTTCAGGCTGATTATGCAACTTCCATTTAATCTAGTAGTTCCTTTGTAATTTCAGATTGAAGGAGTTCAAAGTCCTGATGTTCCAAGAAATTTATGAACACACCAACTTTGACATTAGTACTTCAACTATTTTTAAGTAAAATGCCCCTGAGAGAGAAAAGACATCAGTTTTATGTACTGAGAAGTTCTCCTGTCCTAGTATTTGCTTTGGATTCATGTTATGAGATACGCAAGACAAATTATAAGTGGTTTTTAATTTTGAGGTAGTAGAGTTCAGAAGTATACCTGAAGTGTGTTCTCTCAAAACAAAAGAGCTTTCTGGTTGAAGTCTAAAACCAAGTGGCTGTCATGTGAAAAGCAGACTAACGTAGCTTTCAAAGCTCTTTTTTTGTGGCTTCTTTGGTTTTCCAGTTCCTATCCAAGGGTATTGCTCTGTCAGAGTCCAGGATCCAGACTGCAGTTTTGGTCTAATCTCCATCATGGTTCAAATGCTGAATCAAAGGCTGAGGAACCTGGACCAGACCATTCCTCATGGTGTGATTACTTGTGCTGCCACAGCTGCAGTAAAGCAAGAGATTCTGTCTTCATGAAAGAAGAAGAAACTGGCTCTTTCTCAATAGAAAATTAACCTCTGCAAAACCAAACCAAAACATAAAAACTCAACTGGTTTTTCTGCATGGAATTATTTTTATTGGCTCACAAAATGTTTGACAAGCACAAACCCTAAAAAACCCCCTTCTTATACTTACTTCCATGTAGTCTGTGTCAAAGATGTCATTACCTATGTTTCTGTTTCCACTATAGCATAAATAGGAATATCATAGGAATATAGCTTTCATGAGAGTAAGTGAGGTAGAGAGGCTGGAAGCCAATCCGTAAGTGCTTTGTTGCACATAGATACCTACACGGTGCTCACTGCTGGAGATTTTACAGTGGTGAAGTCTATAAGAGAAGGATTTATGTAAATGCGTGACATTAATACATATCAAGAAACTGTATGACCAGCTGTTGACTGTATTGGAATACAGCTACCTGTCACTCTCTGAATCTGTTGAGATCTTGTTGCATATCCTACATCAGTCTCAAAACAAATTGGTTATTAAATAAACAATAGAAAGCAAGATAAATTTAAAAAACCCCATAGAAATTCTATGAAGTATCACATTCTTTATATGGGAGATGTCACCGCTGTATTGGAAAGTAAAAGTAATTACTTCTCTTGCAGTTTGCAAAACAACTTTATCCTGGAGATAGCTGCTTTCATGCTTGTGTGGTCAGGAAACAAAGATATTCAAGATATAGACAAAAATTATAGTTTTGTGATTGCTAACAAGAATTAATTTTCAAAGGATACTGTAATATCAGGTGCTTTCCTCACCCTTATTTGAGATACTCTTCTTACTGTGTTACTTTTCAAGGGAAAAGCAATGTATTTGAATGTAAGAGGAAATTATTGTTTCCTCAGATACTCAGACAAAATCATGCATCCGGAATGCTTTCTCTTTCAATCTTCATTGTGTATTATTGCTCAGGACTGTGTCTTAGCTGCAGGAGTTGAAAACAAGATTTCATTGAGAAATTATAGATAGAAAACCTGGCGGTTTTACGTGGAGGACTAAGGTGGACACGAACATGAAGGAATCACTTTTATTCAAAATAATCTCAAGTAACTTTTGTGATAATTAGTCATACAAAGCAGGCTGGAAGAGTAATGTTAGTATCTGAGCTGAACTAAATTTTGATAATTTTAATGAATTGCAATTGTTGGAATCCTTACTCTAGCTCACTTTTTCCAAGAAGATCCTTAGCAGTTTTAGCCCATGTATTACGAGTCTGACTGTGGATGTTGCTTGTGCTTGCAAGCATCAACTTCAAGGTTTTGTTTTTCTGTCACATTGTGATGGGCAGCTAAGTAGTTTTGGATCCTAAATTGGGGAAGTAATATTTAGCACACTTCTGCTTCCCCCAAAATGCTTGCTTTACTGCTGTATTTAATGCTCTTGTTTTTATTTCCTTCTCTGGTTTTCATATTGTTCTGAAGAGGACAGCTTCACCTGCCAGGTATCACATGGAGTGGCTGTGCCAGACCTTCTTATGTTTTTTTTTTTCTTTTTGTCCCTTTCCTTGCAACTTGTAAGATATGGATTCATAGGATCACAAAGGTTGAGAGGGACAAAGATGGAGGTTCAAATTCCAGTGAAGTTTGGGGCTTATGTGTTTTGTGAACAATATTAATGAGATACATCACCTGAATGTGAGCTACAGTAACGTACAACTAATTAAGTCTTTCAAGTTCCTATTACTACTGATTTTTCTCTAAAGAGCAGTTCATTGCTGTACCTGGATGATAGAGAAAGTTTGTTTGTTGTTTTTTTTTTTCTATGATTGTAGCATTTGGCCATTGCTGTTAGAGCTTTAGTAATAGTTTAATGTGGAGCTTTTCAATATTTTGATTCTTTTTTTCATACTGAAATCATGTTTTTGAACTCATTAAAAATTATGGAAGCTGCCAGTTTTAATTGCAAAAATGTAATTGACCCTGTTAACTTTAAAAGGAGAGATTCAGCAGGAAGGACTAATTCACACTAGATGTCTTCTAGTAGTTGTAGAAGGTGATTTGCTAAGTACTAAGTTAAGTTTGCCAATGGAAGAGTGCATGTACTTTGGTCAAAATGATGATAAAGAAAACTGACTCTTGGAAGAACCAGGAGAATAATAATGTACAGATCTGAAAAAAAAAATACTAGTACTACAGGACCATCCATCTTTATTTTAGATAATAATAACTATTTATAAGCTATTTTTGCAAAGGGCTATCTAATTTGGCTACATTATTTGACTCTTCAACACTATTCTCTTAAGGTACAGCACTGTAGGAAGTGCTGTAGCAATCCAATTGAACCAGCATGTTTATGTTAAAAAAATCAGTGAGCACAAGACAGGTACAGCACTAAAAAAAAGCTGAGTTGTGTGCAGGTGTTTGAGGCTGTGTGTGTCTTTCTCATTTAATCTCATATTGACATTAAAGGCATTTGAAAACTCATCAATTCTTTCGAAGTATCCATTATTCAAATTATTTCCTTGTAATTGGCCAAACAATTTACAAAGTTATTTATGATTTTTTAAGATAAAAAGCAGTATTAGATTGAACGTGATGAATATTCGCTGCTGTGAATACCTTGGAGACATAGTACATGTTACAGAAATGCTAGCCACCAGTTGGAGATGAAAATGTAGGCAAGCTTAAATTTTGTGTTTTTAGGGGAATACTGGAAAATTCCCTTCCAAACTTCTGATTACCATTTTTACTGCACATCCTTTTTCTTCTGTTTCTGCAGGGGGTTGTATATTTTCTTTTAAATCTAGATAAAATAACTTTATTTAAAGTTAAGGTCCATTGAAATTCACTGATATGTAGTACAATATTAAATATTTACCAGAGTAAATTCTATTTACTTTTTTTTCCCTTTTTTTAACCTATTTATTTGGTAAAGTTTTCTGGCATGTTTAACACTTTTTTTGTTGTGATTTCAAGAACGGATTTTTTTGTTTATAATTTTCTTTGGCAGCTTCTTAATCTACCCCCATTTCTTCCTCTGACTAGATCTCTGCTTGAAAGGAGAAACTTGCAAAATAATAGGAGGTAAAAGGGTAAGACTTGTAATGCATTCTGTATTCAGTAGCTCGAGAAGTCTTTTTGTTAATCTGGTCCTTGTGCCTTAATAATTGAATCTGGTACTTAGTGTATACACATACACATATGTTCATGTATGTAGTATGTTTTATATATTACACTTAATATGAACAAGCGTTCTGAGGAGGAGCTGAGTTGGTGGTCAAGAAAAAGTATTAAATAATACATGTAGCATCCTGACACTGTAAAGTGGATTTACCTGCTCTCATCTTCCCCAAATCTACACTCATGACATGCATTTTTCTTACTTAATTTTTCTGGTTCAGGTACTTGTTTGGCTCTTCCATGGAGTCATTTCATTCTGCAAAACAGAAGAACACAAATGGCAAAAATAATACAGCTTTCTGTCATTGTAGTGAGATTAATTGATTCACTAGAAGGTGTGATAATAGCTGTTGTAGCTGTGAGAAAAGAGATAGGACTGTGGAAGTGAGAGTAGGTAGATGTGAAGAAGGACGTATGGTAGGAAAAGGGAACAAGCACCAAGAAAGGAGAACGGGGAAAAAAGGACCTTCCTCTTTCAGCAGTGAACCATTAGCTAGATTTAGCTATCAGTGGAACTGCAGTCTAGGCAGTAAGTGTTTTCATTTTGAATGCATGAATGCAAGAATTGCTGTTTGATTGGGCTGTTTCAAGTACTTAGGCTTGTGTAGCTGTAATGGCACACTGAAGATGTTTCATTTAAAAGCCCAAACTTCAGTCAAGAGCCTTCAGGCATCAAGCAAACATGATCTTCTATACTGAATATGAGATACTTGGGATTTTTCTTCCTGCATGAGTTAACAGTGGGTAAACCCAAAATTGTATGATGATACTTTTTTTTTTTTTTAAAGTGTGGTTTGAAAAAGAGTCTGGTAGAAAAGAAAGCATTTTCTCCATGCAATTGAGAAAATAATTCCCAGTGATAATTAATGTTTTTTGGAAATTATACAGTAATGTGAGAATATTCAAAGTGTAAGTCTGAAAGAAAGACAAGAAAAGCTGGGAGAGAAAACAGAACTGTCTGTAGTTGCAACTGTGTTGCCTTTGCAGACAAATATCTAAATGTTACCAGGATGTTTGCTTGAGGTGACTTGGATTGCATTAGATCCATCATTTTTTTAATTGTGGATGAAACTATTCTTTCCCTTGCTCTTTAAACCTGAGGGAGAAAAAGACACAGACATTAGTCACAACCATCTGAAGCGTTATCAGTTGTGTAGAAGACAGCATTATCCATTTGATCCTACCTTTAATACAGTTATTGTAGAAAGACATGGACTTTCAGTCCTTTTTCACTTTATTGATTTAAACTCATCCTTGTAGGGCTATATAAAGCAATTGTTTTAAAATAGTAAATGGTTTTACCTTGGTTTTGGGATATTGCTCTGGTACTGCTAAAGAGTTTATCTCTCAATTTATCACAGTTCTTGCTTTTTGCTTATATAGTAACTTGATTGAATGTAAAATAATTTCTGGTCTTAGAGCTGTGTAAATTACTCTTAATTGGCCAAAAATGTAACACGTTTGGGTTTAAGTTATTGTTTTGTATTTTTGTAAACATGTCAGTCATACCAACATTACTGAAATGCACTGCTGTGATTGTCATGCATATGAAGAGATTTCCCTGCCCTTGCTTCTTCCCTTTAAAACAAATTAATTTATTTTATTTGCTATTTGAATTATTGGGAGAAAAATCCAAACTTTAAAACTTACAATATACAATTGAGTTTAAAAACATTGCATTTCTTTTTCTTTATATAAATACAGAGAGAAAGAGAGGAGTGGGAACACACATTTTGGAAGTGGGCTCATTTCCAAAAGCAATTTCTGTTTCATCACTTTGATTAAGCAATCTAGATCTCACTGTTCTTGGTTTTCTCCTTTTAAAACATGAATGTTTTTAAAATGAGATACAGTAAGCCTCACCATTGAGTTAACAGGCTAGAGTAGGTAATTTAGCTTGTTCACTGACCTGGCTCTGGATATGTTGTCTCTCTTAAATGGGAGAATTACTGACAAATTAGGCACCAAATTGCAGAGCAGGTGAGTTTGGTCCCTTTTTTCTATTTCCATGTTTAATCTGTAAAAGGCAATGTTAGACTAAATATTTGTGGTTTTTTAATAGATAAGCATCACAAACAAAGCTGTTCTCACACTAATGGAGAAGAAATTATTAAAATATACTGTAAATACAAAGTAAATTAATCTTATAAACCTTTCTGGGGTTAAATTTAAAACATTTTATAACCTGTTTTGAGTATATTGTGATCAGATATCATTCCCTTTATTATAAGGAATAGTGTTTGGGTTTTTATCCTAACGTCTTTCTGATATAGACTGCTTCTCATTGAGTAATATCTTTTGTTCTTTTCTACTTTTTTATGTGTTTAAAAACACAAAGATAAGAGGTATTTGTCTGGGCACTGAAGTTTACCTGGACCATTAATGCCAAAACTATGTACTGTCTGATGCCAAACATGGTTTTTAAAACCAAGAGACTTCTTGGTGGTGATGCTACCAAATATGATTGTGCCAGAAGTCTGCTACTGCTGACTTACATGCTTAATTCAGGTCTCTGATCCTGCATTTAAAGTTCACCCTTACTGCCCTTCAATTTTCTTCCTGCACTTTTCTTCTGTCGTATGTACAGTTACTGATCTCTCTGTTTAGGACTGAGCACCTTGACATAGATGCAGTTGAAATACTTTAATTATTGTAAACAGAAATACTGCCTGAAGTTTTCAAAGGAGCATAAAAGTTGACCTTGCATCAGAATAATGAATAAGATTCTAACATAAATTGTTAGGCTTGAGGTGCAAATATGTAGACATAGGGATGCAAAGTAGCCCTGAGGGCATGAATCCATATAGACTTTCAGTAGTAGATTGTACCTTAAATCCTGGTTCTCAGTCTTTAACTGGTATAGTGCTACTTACAGTGTCAAAGTAGTTTTGTTGTTTCTTTTCTTGGAGATTTACAGTGGCCAACATTTTAGTTAATCTTCAAAGACTAGGAAGATACTGTTCACAGGGCTTGACTGGAGCATGTTCTGATTGGAGACAGTCATGAAAACGTGTGTAACTAGCAGTGTCTATCTGGTCTGTCTTTGTCTTGTCTGAAATTACTGAAAATGTGTCAGCTCTGAGGGTGTGTTAATGTACCTTAAAATTCCTCGTCTTAAGAACTGAAGGGATCTCAAAGTCATTTACAGACACTGTGGGAATTTGTTTTCTAAGTTAACCTGCCCTTTTGCTCTGGCATTCCATCAGCACAGGTGGAGCTGCTAACATGAAGGCACATCATAGTGAAAACCAGGTAAAAGTGGTGTCCTTCTAGGCTAGGCAGGAAAAGTATGTGCCAGAATAGCTGCCACCCTCTTGTCCTCAATGTTACAAACTGCTAACAAATACAGGAAATGTACTTTGCTGAAAGCAGTGCAGTGTGATGATGTGCCATATTGTTCATGGTATATTTTGCTTCTTTACTTGTCTCTCAAAGCATTTAACTCAGTTTTTTGGTGATTTAGATTATGGTTTTGAAGTGTCATTTGTTTCGTTTTGTGTTTTGTTTTAGTATACTTCATGTAGAAGATGCTCAACAGATCTGTATCGTGTTTGTGTTCACTTGTGCAGTAGATTAGTGTTAAATGCTTTATGAAGCAAAATCTGATTCTGTATTTTGTGTTGTGTTTTTGTTGTTTGTTTTTTTTTTCTTGTATCATCTTGCTGGTTTTTCCATGATACAGTAGAACTTCGGTCACAAGTTTCAATCCCATGCAGGTGCTTATGAAAATGTAATAGGTAACTAATAACAACCTGACATACTAAGTTCTTAAGGACTTTTAGAAGTTTCTTACTTTTTCATGGAGTATTTTTATTTGGCCTTGTAACACATCAGAAGACATAAATGTCATATAAAAAAATGCTAACTCTTAAATTTTCATAAAGATTAAAGTTATTGTGATTTGAAGTTGTGCTATATAGTATGTATTTCATCTATACAGGGAAATCAGTGTTTCAAGCTGAGAAGTTCTTGCTCTTGCTCTTTTTTGACAGTTTTGCAGAGAACATTTCAGTTTTTTGACAAGTTTCTCTGTTTTTTAAGAATCTTGTAATGAGGTCACATCTGTGAGTTTGCAATACAGTCCTTGAGAGAAAGCTCCACTAATGGGAAATCTGCACTTAGAGCAGAGGACTTAATCGTGGGATTCCAGCAGTTTGGTTTTGGCTCTCCGAAATATTTGGCATGTGGTATTACTGAATGGTCTGTATTTTGGCTTTCCAAAGGTGCTGAAGGTATCCAGCTTCCACCAAGTTCAGAAGTTTTTTTAAAATCTGGCCTACTGACTTTCTGTACTTGTTTCATTAGTATATGAAGTTGGTGTAATACTCAGTAGCTATTAAGTGACATGCCTGTGTGAAATATATAAATAAACATAATACTTCATGCAGTTGTTTTCATATTAGATGTATATGCAAGATTAGTTTGTTTTTTTTTAATATATGCTGACTGGTCACTCTGTGGTGAATCTACTGCTGTAACATGGACTTTTTAAAACGTTATTTCATGTGTGACTGGTGGTTATTTCTTTTTAACCAATTGGCGGCTTACTTTAACGTCACATTCACATTTTTCATACACGTTTTGTTATTTGAAAGTGCATGTTCCTTTTAAATGAGCTTTATATAAAAGTATTTAGAAGCTGAACTTGGGCTAGTGAAAGATGTCTGTCTGTGCTGAAGACTAAAGTTTCTGAATTACACTGATAATCCTTTATTATATAAAACAACAGAGGTGGGCTCTGTCATGTAATCTGAAGAGTAAAATAAATGAATAGGTCTCTACCTAGACTGATGAGTTCTACAGTCATGTGGCAAGATCTCTTGCATCAAATACTTGGTTTCAGGTATTCTGCAACTAAATTTAAAGAAAGTATCTGTGTAAAAATATTGGCTTTTAAAAAATATTTGTTTAAATTTGCAATTCAGAAGATGAGAGTAAGGAAAGCAATTTCAACATCATCTTTATAGCACAGTGCAATAGTGCTTTTACTTACAAAAAACTTACACAATATGTAATAGACTTTTCTCTTTTGAGCCCATGTGAGGTAAATATTATGCAACTTGCACATAAAGTCACATCTTAGATAATATATGACATAACGATTTAACACAAAACACAGTTTTGTTTTGCAATTAAATTTGAAGTCGTGAAATTATTGTCCGATGTTACGTGTTGTGGTTGCAGAATTCAGTTGTTCAGTTCAGCAAAAAGCCAGCCCACTCCTTCACCAGTTCTAAGACAAACTGTATTAATATAAAAGAAAATATTCTCAACTGCCTTTTAAGTGCAATTAAAAAATAGTTGAGTAACTGATACAGAGATGAGAATAAGATAAAGCTGTAAGACTTTAAGATGAAATAATCTGTTGTTTGAGAGGAAAGTCTAGATCTGCTAAAATTGTTAGTATAAAAGATGCCTCCTTTCTGAGTGTCTTGAACCTCTTTGCAAAAGCTGTTCAGGCAGCAGAAGTTGAAGAAAATGAAAACCGTTCTAGAAGCGAGACCAACTTCAATTTTGGTTTTGTCCTTTTTGGGATAGTCACTTCTTGTGCTTTTACTTACTATCTCTTGAACTTTCTACTGATCATGAAAATGTTTCTTTTTTCATAAAACTTGCAGGGAGTGTTTTTATAGTAATCAGTAGGGAGGTTCCCAGATGGGGGAAAAAAAAGTGTATGTAACTATATATATATATATCTCACAGAAAGGCAATGAGGTTATGCAGGGCAAAAAAAATGATAGCATGGATTTTAACAACTTTATTGAGTCATATATTAAGGTGTCACTACATCCAAATTGCAATACTGTCAAATTCTATGTTTGTATACAGGAACTTGACGAGAGGTGTTGGTAGATTTAGAGAGTTACTAAGAGCTGTTGAAACAAGAACTACACAAAATCTGCGAATGGTAAGTGAAATAAAACCATATTGCTATTACAGCATCTGAATTTTAGCAGGCAGGTAAATGATAAGTATAGTGGATGAATTGCAGACACATAACTAGATACACAGCATATTGATCAGGATCTGTTATTTACCACTTGATAAGTATACATCTTCTGGCTTAAGTGAATTATTAAAATAAAAAGGAATGTTTGATACCCAGCTTCTTTCCTACCTGTGCTTATGGTTTAAAACCTAATTGGTCCCTGACTGACAAACTTGGAACCTTAATCATAATTGCCCTATTTGTGATTTACTATAGTTTCACAAGGGTTTTGTTTCATGTTTGTGTACTGTAATAGGAGTGAAGACAGAGACTAGTGTCTTTATGAGTGTTCTATTAAGTTGGGATTTATCAAGTTATCATTTCTTTATTTATGAAAAAACCTTTTAAAGGAAAACAATAAAAGCAAAATCATTATTATGTCCTTTATATAATCAGAAAACAAGCCTTTATCAAAAGAGTGATCTATCTTTTCTACATCTTTTATATAATAAGAGGCCCAGACTTGTATCTTTTGCTCTAATTTAATTGTTTTCAAAATTTTCTAGATTAGTTTCCTAATAATAGGCCTTTAAAACTTCCAAAGTAGTAATAAGGAAGGTAATAGTTTCTTAATTATTACTGACTCCTAGTAAGGATATTAAAATTATTTAAAAATAGACTTGCAATGGAGAGGGATAATATTGCAAACTTTAAGATGCAGATCATATGGTGCTGTCTGTGGCTAAAGCATTGCACATCTGTTGCTGGGAAATGCTGCCAATTCTGATGCAAATGTACATCTTGCCTTCTCTCTGCTGCCCTGATACTTATCTCTTGAGTTTTTACCATTGTGATATATAGTTGTGCAGCTTGTATGTATGTGTACTAAACGTTAAAGAGTTTAGGGAAAGTTATTAATTATAGGATTACTTCTAGGCTTTAAATTAATATTAAATAATATTTATGTAACTATTTCTACCTTTAAATACATGGTGCCAAGAGTGATTGGTCAAAATAAACTTTGTCAAGCAGATCTACAACTTTGTTTCACTCTTGCTGAGCCTTACCATCAGTAGCAGAAACCAGCAGCTTCAAGTACAAGTTGTCACAAGCCCCAGTCAGTTGGGCTTTGGACTAAGTGTCAGTGGTGGGTTGACCTCGGCTGGCTGCCAAATGCCCACCCAGCTGCTGTCTCCTCCCCTCTCTTAACATGACAGGGAGAAAAGATAGAAAAGCTTGTGAGTTGAGGTAAAGAACAGGGGAAGTTTGCTTACCACTTATCATCACAGCCAAAAAAAGACTCTACTTGGGGGAAATTAATTTATTGTCAATTAGAAAGAGAGTGGGATGATAAAAAACAAAGACAAAAACTAAAATACTTTCCCCCAAGCCCCTTTCCCCAGGTTCGACTTCAGTCCATCATTCTTGACTCTTCTGCCTCCTCTCCCTATCCTCCAACTCCCTGAGTGGTGTGTGGTGGGTTGCAGTGAATCCATAACTGTTCTTTTCTGCTGCTCCTCATCCCTCACACATTTTCGCTGCTCTGGCATGGCATCTGTCCCATGGCTGCAGTTCCTTCAGGGAATATCAACCTCCTGCATAGTGGTCTTCTCAGCAGGCTGCAGAGTGGACATCTGCTCCGCTGTGGCCCTCTTCTTGGAGTGCAGGGAACTATTTGCTCCACTGTGGTCTCTCCCACAGAAAGATCTGCTCCAGACTTGCACAAGCAGTAGATGTTATTGAGCACAAACTATCTGAAAATATACTTTGATACGCTCCAGTCTTAGGAGCAAGAGTTGATGTTGTTGATACTTCAGAAGTGTCTTGGGTTTTACTGATTAAGTTGAAAAATCATTTGTTATTACCGTATCTTTTATGTGTGTTTTGAGAATTGAACTGTTTCCACCTTTCAAACATCAGTATGCCTGTTTTTTTTGTGTGTTTTAAAATAACAGAAAATATATTCTACATGAATAACCTTCATTAGAAATTATCCAAGTGTTTTTGAAGAGCTTATATGCAGAATTTCTAGTGAAAATATTTATCTTTTACAGACGATAGCAAGACAACTGGCTGAAATTTTGTTACGAGGCATGTGTGAACAGAGTTATTGGAATCCACTGGAAGACCCTCCTCACCAGTCACCCCTAGATGATCCACTCCGAAAAGGTTCAAATACTAAGAATTACGTGCTCAGTAGAAGACCGCGGGTATACACTGGAGAGAAGTATGGCTGAGTTTATATCTCTCTTATTTCTGTAATTGCAATTGTTAGTGCACTGGGAAATGTAGTGTTGTTTTTTTTTTTTAAATGCAGAAGGAACTGGGGAATGGGAATGGAAATGTTTCCCATGCTGTGTGTGTAAATATATTCTCTGAAGAGAGCGGTGGAAGCAACGTGCTTCTCCGAGCAGAAGTTTGCACTGCATGCGTGAGACCTTTTGTTCTCACTTACCAAATTTTGGATTGTTTTATACTGTGGTATATGGTAGAGTCAATATCTCTTATTATAGCTGGGATACAAAAGAAAACATGAACTTGCTAACAAATCTGAGATTGCACATTGTAAAAGTAGTGTGCTGTTTCTAGACCTCTCTTCTGCATTATCATAGAAAATGAAAGGTTAGCATTATGAAGATTCAAATTAATTAATTTAAAAAAACCCCAAAGCTTGTCTAGATTTTCTTTACCAGTTTGAAAGGTAGTTTGTTTCTAAGGCAGCTACATTTTAATCTTGGCATTTCTCTATGATGCTGCGTTCTTGTTGATTTTTATTCTTTCATTGATTCAGATAAATGGTATGCTATGGATCGTTTTTGTGTAGTGTATCACATGGTTAATTCTAGAGTAGCTCTGGGGTTTATCTTCCTTCTTGAAGATGTGTGGAGTCTTTTTTCAAAACTGATGTCCATTAATATTAAATATGGGTAGCCGTTTCCTTGAATTTTTACTTTTTCTTAAATTAATAGCTTGTAGTTTGTTTGTACCTGATCAAATGAAAAATGGATTCTAAGGTAAAGTTGTTTTCCTTAGATGCACTTGGACAGTGCCAAAAACATCTATTGACAAAGTTTTGAACTTTATTAGAGGCCTGAAACGAATATGCTTGTGTCAAAGCATGCTGGTGAAATTGTAACCATTTGGCACTGTCTTTTTTAATTTATTTTTTATTTCATGGGTGCTAACTTTCATCTGATGAAACTTTGTGGTGTTGTTTTACATAACCTGCAACCTCTGCACTGCTCTATTTGCATTCTACACACAAGTCCTTGTGGGATCTTGTATTTTATATGTATGTATTTAGTATAGCCAACAACCATTGTTTGCTTGTTTTGACACATGCTAGGAAGCTCTGTGTTCCATAGAACTGAAAAATAAATTGTAGCAGTGGAGATAATGATCTCGCCAACCTTTGATTTGCTGTAGTAGGACAGTGTTAAGTAAGGCAGATGGAGACGATTGAAATTCCATTTAAACTTAGGAAAAAAAATGTACAGAAGAGGTTGTGGAGTCTGGAGAATATCACTAGAGATACTCAAAATCCAGCTGGACATGCTCCTGACCAACCTGCCAGTTGAACCTGCTTTGGCTGGGGGGGCTGTACTAGATGACCCAGACATCCTCTTCAACTTCAGTTATTCTGTGAGTCTGTGAAATTGGTATGATCTGGGAATCTCTTTTGAGGAGATGGTCATCTGTTCTTTATTCAGCCTGGAGAAGAGAAGGCTTTGGGGAGACCTAGCGGCCTTCCAGTGCCTGAGGGGGCTACAGGTAAGCTGGGGAGGGGCTTTTCACCAGAGAGGGTAGTGATAGGAACAGGTGTAACAGTTTTAAACTGAAAGAGAGGAGATTTAGGTTAGACATCAGGAAGAAGTTCTTCACCATGAGGGTAGTAAGGTGCTGGAACAGGTTGCCCAGGGAGGTTGTTGATGCCCCCTCCCTGGAGGTGTTTAAGGCCAGGTTGGATGAGGCCTGTGCACCTGGTCTAGTGTGAGGTGTCCCTGCTCATAGCAGGGAGGTTGGAATCTGGTGATCTGTAAGGTCCCTTCTGACCTTAATCGTGCTATGATTCTATGAAATCCTAAAGAATAAACTGTTCCTCTCATACAGTATATATGCCTTATTAGTTAATGTGAAAGGTTTTTTCCATAATGTGACCTTGCTCTGTGCAAAAGAGTAGATTGCTTATACAAGTAGTCCTACTGTAAACTGTGAAGAGATGTTTTATTTTAGTGTTTGCAGTATCACTATATCATAACATGAAATACTGTCATACTTCAGGCATTTAAGCTGTTTAGCTGCATTTATTGCAGTTTTTCCATTAATGAATACCTTATACAGCAGCAAGCCCACACAATTACGGTGTTATTATTACTAGCAAGTAGAATGGCCTTTATCTTCAGAGATTCTAGCAATTCTTCTTCTTTGATCCAAAATACTTACACCACGTTTTTCAGGCTCAGTCTTTCAAACTTATAAACTCAACCTTTTTTAGAAACACACCTCTTGGCAAAAGTGGGGCTTTGTTCAGTGCAATTTTCTCATTGAGATATAGAAGATGGAGTTCCACAAATTCAACCTAGCATGTAATTAAGTTTTTTTTTGTTTTGTCACATCAGAGTGATTAATACCAGATCAGATAAAACATACCTAGGCAAGTATCTTGTCTCCAGCAGCGATTGAAAGTAATTTCCTAAGACAATATCAAGACAGATGCAGGAAACATCTTCCTAAGTATTAATCTGAAGATGAACTTTGTTTAAGATGAACTTTTTTTCTGAATATGTTTTCTGATATATTAAGTACCTCCATTGTATTTTTTTGAGGATGGTGAATGGGATTTGGCTAATACCATTTATGATTTTGTAGATCTCTGGGTTACTGCTTCTTAGAATTCCTTCTCCTCAGTTGAAGAACTGTTAAACTTCTTGGTTTGCCTTTGGTTGGTAGCCATTGCATGCTTCTGGTTGCCTTTCTTGCTCTGCCTTGTTTCCTTGGAATAACTTATATGACTGCAGCTGACAGAAGACACAGCAAATGTCTGAATTCAGTCAGCTAAACTGAGCTTTTTACATATACAGGTCAAATAAATTTCCCAGTAATTTCTACATTAAGAGAATCTTCACTGTTTGAGACAACACTGTTATTTATGAAAATATATTCAAAGTTGTAGGAGAAAATGATGTTTGCTTTTGTTTTGATTGCTTTCATTTTGATAAGTAGCTTTTTAGTAGTTCTCTTTGGGGCAACTTCCCTTTTTTCTCTTGAAAAAGTAATTTTTCCAGCAGCTATTTGCAATAGTTTTTCTGCTTTCTGGGAACCACTGCCAGTTGATCAGGTTAAATCTACTTCCAGGCTGTGGAATTCTGTGTAAAGGGCTGGATAGGTAAATGGGGAGCTCTCTGATGCTTCCTCTTCACTCCTCATTCCCTGTATTGGGTGGTTCTTATTAGTGTGTAACTGTGTTTTGAAATTTCTTTGTTATGTAAAATAAAAGCGTTTTCTAAGATTTAGAATACTTTTAAAAATCTGGTGACCAACTTGCATTGATCAAAAAATAAAAATCCACTAACAAAACAACTGCCTTGGGGTTTTAGCTGCTGTGTATTACCACAATTCATTCATATTTTTGCTTTCAAAGCACCTGGAGTTCAGATGAGTTTTTTATTCCATTTCCTTTCAGCATTTAATTACTCCTTAAATTTCTAGTGCATTTTAAAAAATCCAAAAGATATTTTAATCTCAGACAAGTTTTGTTTCCCATCTGTAATTTATTATAGCTTAAGCACCCTTGGGACTATATGGATTGCTTATTAAAAACAATAGATTATTTTCTACATTTAAACAGTTCATTATGGAACTGTTCTCCTGAATTAACAAAAATAGTACTTGTTCTATTTCACAAACAGTTTAAAGAAAGAAATCTGAAGAGTTAAAACATAGTTCCTGGTTGGGTTGTATGTGTGTGTGTGTATGAGAGAGAGAGAGAGATTGAATGAATGAATGCCTACCGATCATATACCCAATGCAGATTACTGTTGTCTTTCACCAGCATAAAAAAGTACTCAGAAATCTTTCAGTGTTCAGAGAAAGAAAGCAGTAAGTCTGCAAACCAGTCCTAATGCAAACCTTCAGTATTAAGTCATAAGGAAATGTAGTTAATTAAAAACAAATAGTGCAACTCCTTGGAAGTAACAGTGGTTGTGCAAGAAGGCAGAGATTGCCATGGCTCTAATTAAAAATAGTCACAGCTATTGAAGGCATCAGGAAAGCAATTTTAAAGCATATCTGATTAAAGAATCATAGGCAATTTGTGGATAAATACCTCTAAAATACGAAAGTTATCTTGTTCTTGTGAGTTTCTTGTTGCCAAACTTTGAATCAGTGATGTAGATTCAGCTCAGATAACTTGGGTTCCAGAGGGTAGTTAATCTATGGGTGTAGTTTGTACAGTTGTCAAATCATGTGCAATTTTGGCATATTTTAATGTATTCAACTCTAACAGCTGTGGGGGTTTTCTTCTCTTACTGTGTTTGGCCAACTTTTCTGAAATGCAAATTACGAGCATTGCAAAGAAATGCATTTTAACCAATTGGTTTTTCTATGCAAGTTACTCTCTGTTCTCCCTTCTGGAAATTTTCCAGTTTTACAGTACTCATAATATATTTGTGTTAGCTACTCCTAAGAGTAATGTGTTCTGCTTAAATAATTAAATTCTCATTTTGAACAGCATCTTTTGTCCTCAAGAAAATACAGAAGAAGCCTTACTGTTGCTGCTTATTAGTGAATCTATGGTAGGTAAAATAGAGTAAATGTGCATGTGCTGTATGCGTGTGTGTTTTCCTTGTTTTCTTTTAGATGAAAATGCAACTTATTTTGTCATTCCTTACTTCATGACATGTGTCTATTTTCTGTTATGAAAGCAGGCAGTTACTTCCAAAAGTCAAGCTTCTGTTCCTCTGAGCCAGCCAGATGAGATCCACAAGTGTCACAAACAGGAGTTTTTTTCCTTTAAAATGGCTGGACTGAGCCTCCTTCTAACCGTAGGCAGATGTATACAAAGCCAGGTCTTCCATTTGGCATCACTTATCAGTATGAACCACTGCTACACCAGGTAGTTGTCATTCAGACAGACTTAGTATGTAATTTATTTTTGTTGTAAAAAACAAATCAAAGACTACTAGATGAACATAATCAACATGGCCAACAAGTATTTTCCATTGTGCATGTGTCCTCGGATGTCACTCAAATTTGTAAATTACTTTTAATGATGCTGGCATTCAGCCTTTGCTACTGGGTATTTTTTTTAATGTTCTCATTTCCTCAATAGGTGATTCCTTTCAGTGGCCTGTTTGTGCCTTTTATCAACCTTTCATATTTTCCTCTAGTATGATTTTACTAGTCATCTATTAACTGCCATGTACTGACATTCTCATACCAGGTTAGTTATATGTCATCAAATGGCAGAAATGAAAAGCTGGAATTTTCTCTGGTTTTCTAACAGCAGGTGTGGAACCTCTAGAATAGGAGGCATCATGTGGTAGTCTGTCTCACTGCACATCAGTGAGACTTAGTCTTTTAAGTTCTATAGATGATTCAAATGCTTTCATGTTCTGGCATAATTTCTGCTTTGATACAGTTGAATAGAATCAGAATATTTTAGTGAACACTGTCCTATTTGAACTATTCGAAAGTGGCAAATATTTACATTGCAGTGCAAACTACTTTCCTCATTCCTAGTGATCTGCTTTGCAATGCTCATGGCACAGTCTGTCAACAGAAAGCTAAACTGAGCAAACATTTCTGTATCTCATGTTGGTTTTGCTGCAGTATGCTTACCTCTGAAAGGGGCCACCTGTGCTTCTTTAAGGTGCCTGAGCAGCTCGTGGAGAGGTACAGAATTCTGATGTGAACTGTGGTCAT
This sequence comes from Apus apus, assembly GCF_020740795.1. Classification (NCBI taxonomy): domain Eukaryota; kingdom Metazoa; phylum Chordata; class Aves; order Apodiformes; family Apodidae; genus Apus; species Apus apus. The sequence goes on along the minus strand of NC_067286.1, from coordinate 48,756,644 downwards.
GGAGTGAAGTGGAAGTCCCAGTTCTGCAGAATGTGGCTACTGATATCTGTATTTGCATGTGTACTTCCTTGCATATCAGCATTAAGAAGCCAAAAAAACAAGTAAAAAGTACTGCCCTGTTAAGTCTTGTTTCAGCTTTTCTTTTGTGTATTTGATCTACCTAATTATATAAGATGTTTATCACTGTAGAGCACATACCCTTAGCGAGCAAGTTTTCCTCTTTACAAGTAACTATTGCAGGTTATCTATGGCAAAAGAGTTTATTTCAGCAGAGTATAAAATGTTTCACGATTGACTTACTTTGGCTAATCATTTGTTCAAATTAGTTTTGGAGGGGGGAGAGGTTTGAAACCAGTATTTGGGAAAGAAATAAGAACAGCTTCAGAAGACTGAGTAATCATTGGTGTTTTGAGCTGGTACTGGATTATTGAAGTAGTATGATCCCTTCCTTGCATTGTCTGTGAATTAGTAAAAACTCAGATAAGGTGTCAAGACATCTGCCCATCATCTAGTCAAGTAAATATTGGAAAACAGAATGAGAATGTGACCTGTAAGTAGGATTTTGTGTAAGTAAAAGTAATGAAATCACTGTGTATGTACGAGCCCTAAATCATATTGCTTGTTTCAAGGAAGTCATGTACTCTTAACATCTTAACTTCTTTGCATTAGATCTAGTGCAGCATGTATCCAGAAAATTGAATCTTGCTAGTGGATTACGTGTCACCCTCAGTTCCCTTAATTTCCAAATTCAGAAAGAATCATTTGAGTAAGATTGAAATTGTAATATTTATGAAAGAAATGCTCTGTGGAAGGTAGTTCTGTGCTTCTTAAGTGTTCCAGTTCTCTTATAGGTACATTTCAGAGTACAAAATGTCTCTTTTTAGCCACATGACTGCTGCTATAGTGTATTGTGATGCCTAATGAGGAAAGTCAGCGGCACCTCTGCTATCACTCTTACTGTAAGATGTCCTTGTATTCTAGCTGTTATACCAGTCTTTCCTTATCTAGGCAGGAATGAGTAGAAAGGTGAGGTCTGGAGGACTCGCATCTTCATGTTACAGTGTGTATACATGCTGATGCTTTGTGAGCTGAGCTGTAGCAACAGAATCACAGAGTGATGGAGGTTGGAAGTGACTTCTGGCAGTCATTTTCTCCAATGGCCATGCTCAAGCAGGGCCACCTGGAACAGGCTGTCTCTGTGTCCAGATGTCTTGAGTATCTCCAAAGAGGGAGATTCTACAACCTCCCTGGGCAGCCTGTGGCAGTGCTAAGTCATCCTCACAGTAAAATAAAATAAAAAAAAAAGAAAAAAAGTGTTCCTGTTGTTCAGAAGGAACCTCCTGTGTTTCAGTTTGTGCCTGTTACTTCTAACCCCCATCTCTGGGCGTCACTGAAAAGAGCCTGGATCCCTCTTCTTTGCGGCGTCCCTTCAGGCATTTGTACATGTTAGTAAGGTTCCATCCCTGAGCGTTCTCTTCTTCAGACTGTATAGTCCCAGCTTTCTCAGCCTTTCCTTATAGAATAGAGACTCCAGTCCCTTATTCATCCTAGTGATTGATTGTTGAACTGTCTCTAGTAGCTCCATCTCTCTTGTGCTGGGCAGCCCAGAATTGGACTGTAGATGTGGCCTTGTCAGAACAGAGGGGAAGGATTTCTTCCCTGGACCTGCTAGAAATGCTTCTGCACTAACAGCCTGGGGTACCACTAACCCTCTTTAACAGAAGGACATATTGGTGGCTTCTGTTCAACTTGGTGTCCACCAGGACCACCAGGTCCTTTTCAGCCAAGCTGCTTTCCAGCTGGTTGGCCCCCAACATGTACCAGTGCCTTCCTAGGTGCAGGACTTTTCATTTCAAAGTCCTTGTTGAAGCCTTTGGTGAGAGCCCTCTCAGCTTATTGCTTCAGCCTTTTGAGGTCCCTCTGGATTGGTAGCACAGCTTTTTGGCATATCAGCTAGACCTCCTAATTCTGTGTCATCAGCAAACTTTCTGAGGATACACTCTACCCCATCATCCACATCATTAATTAAGATTTTGAACAGGACCAGGAGCAATATCAGTCTCCAGGGCACCATTAGTTATTGGCCTTCAACTTCATTTTACTGGGCTTGTAATGAGAGCACAAGAGGTAGTGGATCAAAACTGTCAGAGGGGAGATTTAGGTTAGGCATTAGGAGGAAATTCTTTAGTGTGAGGGTGGTGAGACACTGGAACAGGTGTTGCCCAGAGAAATTGTGGGAGCCTCATTCTTGGAAGTGTTCAAGACCAGGTTGGATAGGGCCTTGAGCAATCTGATCTAGTGGAAAGTGTCCCTGCCCATGCAGGGAGGTTGGAACTAGATGATCTTTAAGGTCCCTTCCAACTGAAACTGTTCTATGATTCTGTGATATACTATCGTTTGTACCACTGTCAGTATTAAACTTCAAGAAATCTAGAAATGGGTTATATCAAGATAAGGTATTTTCAGAGGCTCGGTAGTATAGTGGGAGAAGTACTGGGTAGGTCTTAGCTACTGGGAGACCTGAATTTTATTCTTCATTCTTTAACAAGATTTCTCTGTGAACACAGTTAATTTAATCCAGTTCTATCTGAGCTTGGTTCCTTCATGAAAGAAAAGTTTAAGGAATTAAGGTTGCAATGTGCCTTTCACAAAACAGGATTGAGGGTATAAAGCTCTACTGCAAGCATGGCTTGATTCTAAATTTGTGCTCAGAAACAGGGACACCTTTCATTTTTCACTAGTAACACCTGAAAGTGATTGTGTAGTTAACCGGGCAGGCTACCACTCACAGGTGAGAGGATAGTCTTGGAATATTATGAAGAGAAAATAAATTGATTGCATTATTTTACAAAAGCTGAAATAGAAGATTTGAAGATTCTTCTAATGTTTTACGAGAATAAAAAAAATAAATATTAACTTTTAAAGGTGAGTGTACATTATACTTAAAAAAAACACTCGTGGTTTCTCAGAATGCTTTGATAATTTAAAATACATAGCTTAATTTATGTAACTATAATGAAGTTATTAAAAACAAATCCATACAGAAACATAAATCTTGCTCGTAATGTATATCATTGGTGATTCTTGCTATCTGTAAATTAGTAGCTGATTCTGTCTCTGTATCACCTGTATCAGCTGCTGACTGTCAGTCTAAATAGGATGTTAGTTACTTGAGCAAAAATACAGGTTGGATTATAATAGCTGACTTTGTTTCTTTTTCCGCGGTGTGTTTCAGGCTAACCGTGATGCTGTGCTGAGCAGAATCCCAGAGCACAAAAATGATCGTATCATCAGTTTGCAAAGTGCATCTGTAGTCTATGATTTACTTACTATTGCCTTGGGAAGAAGAGGCCAATACGAAATGCTCTCAGAGGTTTGTCCATAGTAGTGAATATTCAACTGTGCCTTTGTTGGTTATTTTTGTTAATCGTGTTTCTTGTGGTACTACTTAAGGGCTAAACAAATATAGGACACTGTCATTCTAACTACTGTATAAATACAGTACAAAAATGAAAAAAAGGTCCCAGATCATCTCTGATATATAGTGATAGTCACCCTGTAGTCTGCATCTCCTGTGATGTTAAGATCTGAATTTGGTTATCCTTGAAAGTATAACTTTGCAAATTTTGCATACAAATCAGTTTTAATCAGTACAATAGGAAGTCTTTCACAGAAGTAGGGAGTATGAAAGCTCATACAGACCGTCACCCTACAACATAATCTAACCAGAAATATTTCCATTTACTTGCTGACACATGGCAAGTATTGGGCATTGCAACAAAACTGCAAGAGATGACTTTCCATATGTTTTAGTCTAGAACATTTAAAATTGTAGACATCAACAAGTATTGTAAAAAAACCCCAACACAACCTAATTGGAAAGGTAACTCTAATTTTTATTTAAGCAGCTGGCAGCCTCTCCTTTTTGCATACTAACATAGCAGCTAGGCAGGGGTTGTGTAGCCCTGGGTTCCAATTCTGATTCTTTTATATTTGGTGTTGTGGTGGTGGTTTTTATTTCTTCTTCTTCTTGTGGGCTTTTTGTCTTCTTCTAAATATTAAACAACCATTATATTAGAGGGAACATCACAGGCTCCTGGGTTTCCTCCACTGTCCATGGAGTATCTATTCTGAACATGGAAAAAAAAAAAATCTTATTATGACCTTGTATGATAGACATTGTTTTGGCATAGAGATACTCTAGATATACAATTGCTGCAGGAGCTTGTCAGGAAATGGTTGGAACATCTCATTTGTGCCAGTTCTTGTCATCCAAAGCACAGCAGAAAACAGACTTTAAGAAGCTCTTACAGTTTAGTGAGTGGTTAGAGAATGTCTGCCATGTGGCCTGTAGTCTGAAACTTTTATAATTTAAAGTATTGCAATAAAAACCACATTCAGAAATGTAAAAACATTTGGTTCAGGTGTGTAATAGGCATATAATTTTTTTGCTGGCTTCATTCTCTGTGAGCTAATTAAGACTCCTCTAGTGAAGCTGCTGTAGCTTCAAGTTAGAAAGCACCATTATTCTGACTGTGGAAGTGGTATTCACCCACCAGTTCCAATGTCTTGTTATTGTCATCTGGTTTAGCTGTAGCTGATTACTTACAGAGGTAATAAGTTCTAATGTAAGAACATTAAATGATCAAAAATTTGTCTCATCCTTGTTAAGCTGTTCTAATGCCGGGTCGTGGTTGTAATTGAAAATGTCTCGTGTTTTAATGCTCTTGTGTGCAACAGACTTTCAATTTCTTACAGCTTCTTCAACTAGATCAAAAACTTTCTACTGTCTTTTGTCTGTCGTAAACAAAAGTATTCTGACTGTCATCAAGTTGGTTTTTAAACTTTGTAGGATATGCCATATTGACCTTTTCAGTGTCCTACTGGGAGAGAGCTATTCCAAGCCTAGAAATTTTCCTGGATACTAATTTTTCAGCTCTCTAGCTTCAAGCATATTCTTTTCAGGAGGAGACCATTTTGCTAAGGAACAAAATTCAGTAATGGGTTCAACATTACCTGTGCATGTAGTGATTTGTGATTATTTACAATGGAACATCAGCAGCTGCATTTACACCTTTCAGGAGAGTGATTTGTGTGGAATGTGTTTTCAGTTAGTTCAGTCAGTGGTCATCATCCTGAACATTATCTTAACTTGCAGTTTCCAGAGTACCATTGCTTGTTATGCTTTTCTCATTCATTTCTTGATGGAGTCTCTTGCTCTTTGAAATTACATTTTGTTACTTGGTTCCAAAGAATGCAGTTTATGAGGTGTCCATATTGTCGCATACATCACATACACATATATGCACATATATCCTTTATTTACTACACACATAATCTGATGATGAACTTTTAACGACAGGATTAATAAAAATCTGTTTAGTGATGGTCTTGATACAGGACTTTGTGTAGTACAAAAAATTCTAGTATACATTACGTACATGTAGCAAGTAATAGAGTTCTTGTATTTGTCTTGTTTCATTTTTGATTCTGTTCTTTGCTTCAGGTAGAGAGTGAAAATATGCTACACACCTGACTGTGCTTTCTATAACATTAAAGCTAAGTTTGAATGTGAAAAATAGTTCAGGGTCTTACAGTTTAGCATATGCATTATAGCTACCAGAGCAGAAAAACTGCTTTGTATAATTGGACTCTGGAGATGAGGAAGTTGATTGCTCAATCAGTTGAATCCAGAAAAGTGTTGCACCTTCCCACGCTGTGGAGCTGGCCTGATTAATGAAAATGAGCACAGCAAAATGTAATATTTTTTATTGACAAAAGCAGATATGAAATCTTCAAAAGTAGCATATTATGCTGTTTTATTATATTCAATCTCAATATAATAATAATAATGATTTTCCTTTTGACATTCAGTTTTTCAGGTAAAAATCTCAGCAGAATATTGTGTGTCGAGGTAAAATTCTAAAAATAGAAATAACACTGTCAGGTGACACACACCCCTTATGTGGTACTGATAAATACTTGTGGTGCCACTGCTTTTTAAGTATTCACAATTTAGGAAGAGTGTGTGTACAATTTTCCTATTCCCTTAAGATTTATCACTTGCCTTCTGCAGCTGTAACCTCATACATATAATTCTTTCTTTCAGACTAAATAGGACAGTACCAGCAGGAGTATTTAAACAAACATAATAAATGTCTGTTCTGTTCTCTGTTTCTGTATAGAATCTTACATCTGTTTCCACTTTACTTGTTTTATTGATATAAAATTTTAATTACATGTATTTTAGGTATGAGTCTATAAGAAAAATTTTATACTAGTATATATTTTTAATAATTGAAGAATGTGCTCTTAGGTAACAATTTCTCCCCCAAAAATCAGTGTTTAGAAAGAGCCATGAAGTTTGCGTTTGAAGAGTTCCATCTCTGGTATCAGTTTGCATTGTCCTTGATGGCAGCAGGAAAAGTAAGTCTTAATTTTCTGATACAAATCTTTTACTGATGGTTTTTGATAAAAACATTTGGTGCTACAATGATTTTAATTTTTTAAAAATAATTAGAATCCTTAAATCATTTAAGTACACTGTACTCCAGAAATTATACCTAGTGCTGTACAAAGAATGATGTTATTTCAGTAGTTTATAACCTAGAAAGACTGAAAGATGACGATAAGAACTGTCTTGCCAACAAACTTAAGCTAAGCTAATTGAATACAACTAATTAATTATACCAGATCATATTCACCAAGTTACAATTTCAGTGCTGTTTTGATGATCAAATTTTATGCCTAGGTACAAATTAACACTGATTCAAGATGCTCTTGGTATTTTTTTTCCTTTGGGAATTTCTGACTGTATCTTTTTAAAATACCACTGTCTTTGTCTTTACTGACTGTGTATAATGTGCAATTAAAGTGAGATGGATTTTTAAAAAATTTTTATATAAACTGGGAACTTTTGTTATCAGATGCAATCTTCTATTTTCAGTTCTTTTTTATTTCCTCTGTCAAGTTATGTAAAATAAATCACTTTCATTATGTAATGTAAACAATACTGATTTTCTTAAAAGTTCATTCTCAGTGGGGGTAGTTTGCTTATCTTCAGTATGGGGGAAAGGAATGATTTGTATTTTCTTTAGAAAATATTTTAGAAGCACATTGGTTCTGAAGGGACTTGATTCTTCCTATTTTCTGTTTACTTAGAGTTATCTTCTAAATTGAGATCGGATTGAGGGAAATGAATTCAGAAAAGAGGAGCAGTGCCACTCAGGAATAGCTCTGATACGAGATTGTGTAACAAAGTGCTGTTGTAACTCCCAAAGAGCACTAAGACACGGCTTCTTCTGAAGACTGTCCATTTCCTACTCTTTCATTTGCCTGGCTCAAATGTGAGCTTACAGACCTAACGAAGTCTTAAATCACCTCAAAATTTTTTTCTGAATTGCATGCCATTGGAATTAAATTCTGGGCAAATGTTTTACTGGGGATACTTAATAAGAGTTCATAGGGGTTAATAATAACAGCAGTGCCCAAATTCTTGTGTTGCACTTACATGAGGAGTAGTGACAAATTATCAACAAAGTATTTAGTAATGTCTTCTTCACATGGAATTTCTACTTGTGAAACATATTTATGTCTTTAGTAATTTCAATGGAAAATGTTTTTAACAGTCTGCTCGAGCTGTTAAAGTCTTGAAGGAATGTATACGTTTGAAACCAGATGATGCAACTATTCCACTCCTTGCTGCAAAGCTCTGTATGGGATCTCTCCACTGGGTAAGCTTTGCCACTCTGTCTTTTCAGCAAGTGCTGTGCTAAAATTCAAAACAATTTTGGTTTAGGGATTTAGCAGGTACTTTTGCACAGTGACTGCATGCATGTGGTCATCACTGAAAATACACCACATGTATATATGCATGTGTGCATCCCTCTTTGCATGGCCTATTTTGAAATATTTGACAGCAATGATTGTGTTTATTAAGGTAATCATGATACTGATTATCTTGATACTGATTTAAGACACAGCTAAACAGATGTTAGAAATTGAAACATTGTTAGCATACAGAGATGAAAAATGCAACTTAGATTTCTCTTTTGTCTGTGCAAGCGTAAAACACCTTTTTTTTTTATGATAATGAAACAAATCCCTTGTATTCAAGAGACTCTTAAAGTAATACCATATTTGCAGATGGCTGGGGTTTCTGAATTCCTAGTAGGGACAATGTCTTTTTAGAAAGTATTACTGGAGTTGTATTTTAGATAACCTTGACATTTTTTTATCTGTACAAAATCCATTAGGTTGATCGAAGAACACTGCGTGGTTTTCAAGATACAAGTGTAATTTTTAGAAGAATGAGTCTGTTTAAAAAGGAGGAAAAGAGGAGGGAAAGGTCACAAGCAGAAATTGAGAAAATTGTGCAGTAGCAGAAGCAGGATTTCCTGAGGCTGACAAAAATACAGTTTTAATCATTAACGTACATCCTAGTTTGTAAGTTGTTCCCTATGGATTGACTCCATATGGAGTAGCTTACTGTACTTAGCATTTATATGTACTGGAATTGATTCAACTTTTTTTTCTTTCTAGATTGTTAAATAGCGTGCTGGCATGGGTGTGCAGTTAAAGCCTGATCTTTTACATATTACTCTGTTGATGATTTCACATACATTGAGCAATACTGTATGTGATGCAGAGTTCCCTATGGCTGTATTTTTTTTTTCAGGGTTGGAGTTCTTGTAATTGATTTTCCTAAAGAAGTAATTCAGGAGTCAAGAACTCTATGAAATGCAAAAATGGTAGATGGCATATACGGACCAAAAATGCCTTTTTATTAAAAAAAAAAAAAAAAAAAGGCAAAACCACAGTAAGTTTAGAATGATGTCTGTTACATGCCAGAGTTTCTCTCAACCATAAGAATGGGTGCTGCAGCTTAGATCTTTGTTCTTTACTCAGTATTTAGAAGGAAAAATAAGTCTAATGAAAAAAGAAATAGTCCTTAAAAGCAATCATGGCTGAGATTTCAACAGGCTCAGTGTGCATAATACATGTGCAGTGCTTTCTTCTCATTATAATGTAAGCTTTAGCTAGTTTTAGACTTAAGTGGATGTTTTGTAATGTTTTCAGTTGGAAGAAGCTGAAAGATTTGCTAAAACAGTCGTTGATCTTGGGGACAAAACGTCAGAGTTCAAAGCAAAAGGCTACTTGGCACTTGGATTGACTTACAGTCTGCAGGCTACTGATGGTAAGATAAGAATAAGCAATCACATTTGGAAATTCTCATGTTGCGTAAAAAAGGATACCTAGCAGAATACTAGACTTAAAGCTTCTGTGTGCAACAATCAATATATTAAGTATTCTTCAGTGACCAAGTGGAATGAAATCTCTTGATCTTGCATGTCACTGATTAAGTATATCCTTTTCAGCATCTTTGCGAGGGCTGCAAGAGGTCTTGCAGAGAAAGGCTCTTCTTGCATTTCAGAGGTGAGTGAGTATTAATCTTTTAATTCAGCTGCATGTAGTGAAAAGCTTTATTATGTGTTGAAAAGAGGGACTTGTAAGAGATTGCATAATGAGGATTTCACCTCTAGAAGTCTTCCTTCATAAGTACAGAAGGTATTTCTTTAGCATTTACTTCATCATTTTCTGTCAGAAATACCTGAATTGATTTCTAAGGATTTCCTTTTATTTCATTTTAAAGATATTTGTGTGACTCTCTAGTATAAAATATTTACTCACAGGGCTGTTCTGATCTAGAAGGGAAAATAGTATCATGCAAAGTTTCAAGTCATGGTTCTATGTGTTAGTGTTTCTAAAAGAGTTGGTCACTAATCAGATTATATAGCAGGCTTTTGCAATTATCTCTGTAGAGGCAGAGTGATAATGGAGGCCCTCACCTGTGGGTGAAAAGCAGGTAGTAAGCTGGGGGAAAAAATAATTCTATCTGGAGATTTTAACAGCAGTGACAGCATGAATGCCCCATCTTGCAAGTGCCTTACACAGATGTAGCACTGCTGCTAATGACAGTAGTTCCTTCTCAAGGGTTTGACTCTGCAGATGAAATGACAATAAACAGTGAATGAAAACATCTCTACGCTAATTACAGAAAAAAAATATTTATGGCAAAGCTGGCAGAAGTCCTGCAACTACTAAATAGGTCCCTTTTTATGTTTATTGAAAACCTAACTTTGGTGAGGTTGGCCTAAATGCTTCAGGGAAACTGATTGTAAATTAATGTGGATGCAAAATCTGGGATTTTTGTTTGTGATTTTGTATCCAAGGGATAGGGCTAAAAAACTGTTTTGCAGTACCTTTAGAGTGAGACTGGTATGTATTGGTCCTTCCTTTTTCTTTCTAAAGTATTCCTTGTCTGTAAATATATTTTAACATCTTTGCTCTTCCTATTCCTTAATGGTTTTAGTGGGTATTATTACTTCAGTATTCTTTCTCCATGTTCCAAACTGAACTTTCTACCTCCTGGTTTTGTACCTCAGTTCCTCATGCACCTCTTGCCACTGACAACCACCACTGTTTCAAAAATACAGTGCTAACCATTTCTTGACAGTTATACCCATTCTCTACTTTTGAGGTTCTAATAATTATTTGCTTTCTTCTGCTGATTCTTTGAAACAAAAAAGGGATAAAATGAACCACTGCCTGAAGCCAGTCCATTCCAGTTCAGTGCATGCTGACTATCCTCCAGTTTGGTATAGTCATCCCCAGAATTCTGAGAGTCATTGCCTGCTATCAATCTGTCTGGAAAATTACCTTTTTCTGAGGTTTGATGTTGTACAGCCTTTTGACCACCCGTAAATAAGACTATGATTTTATAGGTAGCATACTGCTTAATGTGGTAATATTTTCTTAGATTGCTCTAGAAAAGGAATAAGTGGTTTGAGTTAAAAGAGACTAAGCAATATGTTAGGAGGAGTACATTTCAAACAATACTCAGCTTCTTGTCACTATGACTTCACTCTTTCACACTGTATTCAAATATTGTTGCCTGGTTGTGTTATGTCATCTTTCACCCAGGAGCTTCTCTGTTTCATTCTCTGCAGCTGAAGAATAAGTGTCTTGATACCTTCTTAACTATTCCATTTCAAAGACTTCCAAACAGTGAACAGTGACAGCTGAAGTCTGAAAACATATTTAGCATCTCTTCAGTGAACCATTGCAGATGGCCTTTAACTATATAGATTGAGTGGAACTTCAGTTTTGTAGTAGTATGGAGCTTAGAAATATTTAAGCTAACTAGCAGAATATAAATGCGTACACATGAAGTCACAGAATCATAGAATCATTTCAGTTGGAAAAGACCTTTAAGATCATTGAGTCCAACCAATAATGCAGCACTGCCCAGTCCACCACTAAACTATGTCTTAACCACCATATCTGCATGTCTCTGAAATAGCTCCAGGGATTATGACTCAAGCACTTTCCTGGGCAGCCTTTTCCAGCACCTGACAATCCTTACAATAAAGAATATTTTTCCTAATATCAAATCTAAACCTCCCCTGGCCCAACTTGAGGCCATTTCCTCTTGTTCTATCACTTGTTACTTGGGAGAAGAGACCAACACCCACCTTCGTACAGCCTCATTTCAGGTAGTTGTAGAGAGTGATAAGGTCTCCCTTCAGCCTTCTTTTCTCCAGGCTAAACAACCCCAGTTCCCTCAGCTGCTCCTCATCAGACTTGTTCTCCAAACCCTTTCACTGGCTGTTTCCCTTCTCTATACATGATCCAGCACCTCAATGTCCTTCTTGTAGTGAGGGGCCCAAAACTGAACGCAGTATCCGAGGTGCAGCCTCATCAGTGCCATGTAGAGAGGGACAATCACTTCCCTAGTCCTGCTGGCCACACTATTTCTGATACAAGCCAAGATGCTGTTGGCCTTTGTGGCCATCTGGGCACACTACTGGCTCATATTCAGCCAGCTATCAACCAATGCCTCCAGGTCCTTTTCCTCTGGGCAGCTTTCCAGACACTCTTCCCCAAATGTGTAGTGTTGCTTGAGGTTGTTGTCACCCAAGTGCAGGACCTGACATTTGGCCTTGTTAAATCTCATACAATTGGTCTCAGCCCATTGATCCAGCCTGTCTAGGTCTCTTTGTAGACCCTTCCTACATTGAAGCAGATCAACACGCTTGGCCAGTTTGGTGTTGTCCACAAATTTAGTAAGGGTGCATTCGATCCCCTCAGTCAGATTGTTGATAAAGACACTTTAGAAACCTGGCCCCAATACCGATCCATGGGAAAGACCACTTGTGCCTGGCCACCCACTGGATTTAACTCCATCCACCACAACTCTTCAGGCCCAGCCATTTGGACAGTTTTTTACCGAGGAAAGCATACACCCATCCAGATCTTGAAAACATGAGGATTAGTTGGATCTGGTTTCTGTTCATCTTTTTGATGCTTTGGGATTTTCTTTGTTCTTTTCTTTTACAAGTTGATAAATTTTCTTTTTATAGGTGCATGTTAGAGGGTATTAATGCTAAGTTATGTGTTAATCGTTTCCGCTGGCCATTCTCAGAATGAACTTGTATATAGGCTTTTAGAGTGTGCAGGGTGTATGTTTTGGAAACGAATTGCTAGTATTGCTGTTAGTGATACTGCGGATATGAGTAGCTCAGATTCCACACAGAATCTTTAATTGATTGATTTGGTCGTCAAGAAGAAACGTTTCTGCATGTCAAAAATCCCATAGCTACCTTCTAACAGAAGGGAAAAAGTGTGTTTTGAAAGGTGATTGTTCTGCATATTGATACCTGATAGATTAGCTGTCCTGGAAATACACTTCAATGTGCTTGATAATGTTGCTGATTCCTTATGCTGATCACATAGGTGTAGAATGTTGCTGTAATTTTGTTACCACAGAGTATGTTACTCTCAGCATACCAGAGCCAGAGTCATGTGTACTTTCTCTTCCCACATCTTAAAAGAGGTGGAAGTTGAAATGCTCCATTCATGTCTTACACAGCTTACAGAACAAGGAGCTGTACTGGGCTCAGTTGTTTAGGGTTTTTTTTGTGTGTTATTTTTAATCACTTACCTAGAGAACCAATTCCTGAAGAAATACAGCTATGTTTTGGACCCTTGCCTATGCCAGATTTCAAGGGTACCAGTTTGGGGTGGTGGCCATTTGAGAAGCTGCCAGTTGCCATCTTCACAGAGTGTTGAGGAGGTGTTTGTTTCACTAAATTCTTTTTAATTATTATTTTGGAAGACTTTCAATGCTTTTCCTGTGGTTGGTGTGAATTGAAGCTTCACAAAATTTACCAAATGGCTGTTATGTAGTTGTAACAGGTTGATTTCGCTAACTGGAGCTTGGGTGACTGAACAAGTACTCTGAGTTAGAATCTATTGTTCTCCCTTAGTCTTGCTTAATTTGTGACCTTAAATTTTAAAAAGTATGGGTCCTGGACCCTGTTAGGCTTTATATTTGACTCCAATATCCAATTTGGAGATAAATTTAACAAAATATTAAACTGTCTCCTAATAACTTAAATGGCTTTTTTTTTCCTCTTTGTGTTCTGTGCTTCAGAACCATCCTGGTCAGAGTTGGTGCACTTGCTTGAGTACTTCTAATGCAAATTACTTAATTCTTGTCTTTGAAGGCATGTTGCTTGGGGGAATTTTTTGGTTGCTTTGGGTTTTTTTTTACTTAGTTACATGTAGTGTTTGTTTAGGAGTATATTTTAATTGTATAATAATTTTGCATGGCTCATTTTTAAATTTATACTGAAATTACATAATTTCTATTAAAATGACTAAATTCTTTTCTGCTATAAGGGACAGGAAAGTCACTGGAATGAACACCACATGTATCAAAATCTGGGCATCCATGAAGAGATGTCAGTATGGGTACCTGACTATATGTGTGTTTGTGTTTATGTATTAACAGGAAAAATTAATTGGGTTTTTTGTTTTGTTTCTTTGTTTCTAAGGGCTCACAGTTTGTCTCCAACAGATCATCTGGCAGCATTTTACTTGGCACTTCAGTTTGCCATATCCAGACAGGTTAGTTGTGTTTTTAAAAGTGCAGCCTCACACTGTCATATGAAGATTAGAATTTCTATCTGTTGATGGATACAGATGAAGATTTCTTCAATAAAACCCCAGTTTTGCATGTATGTGGAAAACATATCAAATATTTTCTCTGAACACCTTCAGTCTTGGACACTTCTCCAGAATTCTGCCACAGTGTTTCCAGATCTAGGATTAGAAATAAGACATAAGTTATTAAATTTATTTGTTTCCGCATTTATGCAGCTGGTAAAACCCTGGTTTTACCTATTATGTGTAATCTCTGTTCAGAATGATTATCTAGAGAGTGGGACACTTGAATCTAGTCTTTAATGATCTTGACAGTGCTTAAATCTTGAGTTTCTACTAAGACCCCTGCCTTTTCTGGAAACTTATAGGAGGTTTGGTTATTGTGAAAAAACTACAAAAATGCGTTTAAGAAAACTAGAAAATATTTTAAAGCTATGAAAGTGATCAGAGCTCAGTCCAACTTGTACAGCTGTTACTTTTAAGGGATTTAGGATTCTACCTTGTATCACCTGAATTTGGATGATGTGAAGCTGCTCAGTGTATGTCATGGTAAGCCATTCCCTGTTTATTTTAGGAAGTAGCTTTGAGCATAGTAGTTCACATACTCTAGGTGACTACATTTCATTGCTATTGAGTAGCAGAGACACTGGACTGTGCCACATTAGAGGGGAATGGATTGTCATTTTAATAGCACAAAATTTTTATGGTAGCAGATTATGACTGTTCTGAATTCCAAACTTTTTATGTTGCTTAATTAAATTTCCTGTTTTTATCACTTAGTGTACTTAATTTTGAGCCAAAGCACATGCCGCTGAGGAGATTGTGAAATCCTATGTGAAGAACAGTTACTGTTGCAGTCTAGCTGCAGTATTAATGTATTACAATCAAAATATTCTCAAAATCATATAGAAATATAACTAATACTTGAAAAAGAATAGTAAGTGAATATTATAAAGGGCTGAAGGGAACTGTTTTAATAAAACTTGTATGTTATTTTACATACAAGTTTATGTATTTTACAATACATATTGTATGTTATTTAATTTTTACTCTTCACTGTAGAGCATCAGGTCAATTTTAATCTTCTGAGTAGTTTCTTAGAGAAGTCTATGTAATTCTACATGATGTCCAGGTGAATATTTTGAAAATGTAATGGACATGTTATCAAGTAACAGGCAATACTTCTAATAGTGGTGCTTTCTTTTTCTGCCTTTTTTTTAAAATCAGATACCAGAAGCTTTGGGTTATGTTCGTCAGGCTCTGCAGCTACAAGGAGATGATGCCAACTCTCTTCATCTCCTTGCACTCTTGCTATCAGCCCAGAAACACTATCATGATGCTTTGAATATCATTGATATGGCCTTGAGTGAATATCCAGAAAACTTTATGTAAGTGAATGTCATGTTTGCTTTCTACGCTTTCTCTCATACTTATTTTCTTAGATTCTCATCTCAGTCATTTCAAGAGGGGGTGGATTTGAAGATTGGTCTGTTAATTTTTTTTTTTGCAACAGTGTTCCCCCCTGCCCGTTTAATGCAGGTCTGCTTTTTTTTTAAAGGCTTGTTAAATAGTGATTAATGATTTGGTTTTGGAAGGGAGGCTAGATATGGATAGCTGATCTTATTTTGTCTTTTTCTACAGACTCTTTCTTTAGATAATTTCTCCCTCTTGCATGCTTTAGAGCATTTTTTTTCTCCTGTTTTTATGCAGTATTCTAAGAACAATAAACAGGATTTTACCATTAGCTAAGACAGATGTGTCCATCCTACAGATAACTGTGCATATTGTATGGAATCTATTCTGTAAAATAGGTCATAACAGAAAATCTTCCCTTTTGCCTGCATAATATACAGTCATCTGAAGTTGGCTGATGGATAACTAAACAAGTGAACAGGGAAGAAGCATGTTTGGTTGATGTTCTCTTGTTGTTTAAGAAAGAAGTAATTACTTTTGTTTATTCTTCATGTTAAGTATATCTTAAAATATGTTTGGACTTTGTACTTTTGTAGGGTTTTTAAAATTTATTTTCTTATGAAAATCTAATTAAATGCTTCACAGTGAAATATCTCCAGGACAGCTTCCATTACCTTCCAGTGTCCCGTTTTGATGATTTACTAACAGTCATTAAGTTGTAATCCATAGAGTTGCAAATATCCTAAATGCTTATTTGAGAATTTTTTGAAGTATCTCAACCTTAACTTTTAAATTACTTGCCTGTGTCATAAATTGCTACTATAAGTTGATATATAGTAACAGAAAAATATTATTTATTTAAGAATTTCTAGGTTGAAAATGGGAATTTTAGTATTTTTCTTTCCTGTTCCTTTACATTTCATGCCTCCTTTTGACTGTCCATATAAGGTGCTGTTGCCTTTTTCCTCGTAAGTCTAACCAGAACATCTGCTGATACCACCTCTCCTCAGAATTTCTGTGGCTCACAGCCAGTTCTGTGCAACTGTTTTTGTAGGCTTTTGCTCTTTCTCACTTCCAAATTTATCCACACACATAACTTGTCTTTGTTCTTATTAGAGTCTTCCACACACACTTCATGATTACAGAACTGTCTAGCAGTTCGTCTCCCAAATCTGACCTTTTTTCAGGTCTGAGGGACCAGCCATTAAGTCATGGTTTGAGAGTTAATTGAAGTATCATCTACCTAATTTTATGCCCTATTATTGTTAAAACCAAGTATGTTCAGAGCACCATGATATATGATTTTCTGTCTGTTCTTGGTTCATCTTCTGCCACTTACTGGCTGTGTAAATGACAAAGAAGAAGCTGGTTATCTCTCAGAATGATAGTAGTCTAGAAGTATTGCTGGAACTGCAGTTTTCCTATTGTAATAAGAGAACAAAGGATCATTCAGTAAAATGTTTAAAATTACTCTTATGAACATTCAAAAAGTATTTACCAGTTTTTCAAATAGTTTGTTGCCTTTTCTTACTTGTTTATAACCATCTTGTGTTTAAACATGTTGCCTGAGTTGTTTAAATAGTACTGATCTTTCTATTAAAGTATGTGTGTAAATTAATCATATCGGTCATAGTGGTGGTTCTAAATTATTAGTCATGGTGTAGAATATAAACACCATGGGGATACAGTGTACTATGTTACAACCTAGTGGTACAGATCAGGGAATTTGAGAGGAATGTCTTGACACTAGGAATTGCCATCAGATGTGGCAACAATTGCTGAAGAATCCAAGGTGAAACACAGCTATATGTTTATCTAGACAGTCTTTTAGTGCTGTGAGATTACTTGTAATTCCCAGAGAAGTTAAGGATACAATTTTATGTGCTCTGTGCGCTTGATACTGACAGCCAAACAAACATATCTGGTCAATAATATAAATTTGGATTGATTCCTTCATGTATCAGTTATTTTTGCAAGTATTTATCAGCAAACCCTTGTTTACAATCTCTTCTTGCACACTGTATTGTGTGTTCTTAAAATAGTTGACAGTGTGTATACGCATATTTATAAAATATAGAACAGTAATGCTAGGTGTATTGTTGATTCTGTTTTCTTGCTCTGCAACTTCTTGAAATAGTACAATCTCACAATACTTCCTGTCAGACTGGAAAGAGATCCTCTTGTGTTCCTCTAAGGCTTGCTAATTTTTAGATATACTGAACATTTAATTATTTGCCTGTGGTATTTTATTGGCTTTTGTAAACACTTCTAATATCATCACAGTTTGTGTTTTATCTTTTGGTTATGTCTGTAATCCAAGTAAGCTAAATAGTACAAGATATATCTTAGTACTCTCTGTATTTCTGTTAGAATGAATCAATTATCTCAGCCTTAAGCAAAATGATACTTGAGTGGCTTTGCAGCAGAATAAATCTCTGTACTTGGAACGTGTTCAAGTGAAACATAGGGCTTGTGATTTTATGCTATTTTTTAGTTATTCTTTTCCATGTAGCTCTGTATGCTGTAGTTGCAGTGCTGCATTGAGTGCTCTCCTGCCGTGTTCACAGCTGTATGTCCTTTTTGTTTTGCTTTTCTTTGAAAATAATCTTACTTTTCAGAAGTTTATAATACTACATCTTTGTAAAATTCCAGAGGTTACAAGGAAGTCATAGAGTACACTGTGAGTCATGCTGAAAGTGGATACTTTCCAAGCACTCTTGTGGTCATTTAGTAAGTATGTTGCCTGGCAGTTTTTAACTTTTGAAAATCTGATGCGTTTCTAGAATTCCTGCTTAATATTTGAGGTATCTGGCACACGTACTCTTGTATCTTAAATTAGCATTAGCCCTCCTGCACTATAAAGCTATAAACTTTCTAGAGTTTTGACCACTCTACTTATAAGCAAGCTACCTGTGTTTATCAGTGCAATATAGTTCTACAATCATAGAATCACTTAAGTTGGAAACGACCTTCAAGATCATAAAGTCCAACCGCTAACCTGACTCTACCAAGTCCAGCACTAACCCATATTCCCAAGTGCCACATCTAGATGATTTAAGATTATTAATACCCTGCTCTAGTGAGTTGGGGGGGGCAGAAGTGTGCCATCACAAAAAAGATCTGAATAGTTCATCTCTGTCCTACTGCATTTGAATTCTTCTTAAGTTACGTTGTTTTTTTCCCCACCTTTCATTAGATAAATTGTCTTTATAGTAGAAATGTAAAGTTCAGTTCTTCTCCTGCTTGATAGGATTTGAACCCAAAGAAGATGCAGCTCAGAGTTCTAACCATGAAACTATATGGGAGACTGGGTGAAATGATCCTTCTCTCAAAACAGAAGTAGGGACATCCTGCCCTAAATGCAGAGAGCGTATGCAGGAGGGAGCCAGAATACATCCTAAACTGCTAGAAAATAAAACTGTGAGGGAGGCCTGTGGTCTTAACTGCTTGGGTTTTCCTCAAATTGTATTTATTTCAATCCAGTGATTGCCTGCTCTGAATGTGTAAGCAGACCCAAAGGTGTGCATAGTATTCTGAAAATGAATCCAAAGTGATGCAAGTTGTGGTTTTGTGTTGCCTTGGTTCATACTGGGCTTGTCTATCTTGTGCAATATATATAGTACAGTTATATGTGTGATTACCTGAGGAGCCTTTTTTACTAACTCCTTTCTGTGACTCTTTCCTGTCTTTTTATCTGCTTATTATGAAGAATCTGTATCTTAGTGCTCTTTTGAATGATACGAAATCTGGAAACATTTCTATCTGTTTCTACTTCATGTTTAGTCAGAGGTAGGTTCTCAATCAAGGGAGGCAGTATTAGGTTTCTTAATGAAATACTTGTGATACTGTTTTCTTAATCTTAGCTATTTGGGGTTCCCTCATTATTTCAACTGTTGGGGCACTAAAGTGCCTGAAATTAGTGTAATTAAGCAAAATAAATAATAAATATGAATTGCTAATTTCACACTGAAAGTGGAACTGCAATGGATAGCAGCTGACAAGTTTTTAAAGTAGCAGAACAACAGATGGGTTATTTAAGGAGTGCAAGCATGTTATTTTCATGTTCAATGCGCTCAAAAAGCAAAGACATGGTAACAGGTTTGAAGACAACTGAAAACTAAGTTCACAGCTTAAACGTTTACATTTGTTGAAGTGTGATGGGTTTTTATTTTTTTTTTTCTTTTAAGGATATTTCACAGAAACATCAGCCCACTTTGTCACCCTTTTGTAAACTATTAAATCCTTTCATTCCTGACCCTCAAGGCTCTCTTGAGCTACAGTAGATTTCCCAGAGTTGCAAAGCCTTTTAGCATCCCTCTCAGGCCACTGATTAAAGAAACTTGTTTCTTTCTGGGAATTGTCCAGGTGGGCGTAACAGCAGAACTGTCTGGTACATGCAGTTTATGATGATACATACAACAGTTTTGTGGGACAGGAGTATCTTTATCAATTAAAGGGAGTAGCCTACGCTATTCTGTTTTCCCAAGGTCAGTCGTAGTTGCACTACAGTGTCTGGCGGTGGTTAAACTTGCACTTTTAGAAAGTTGATTTCCTTGATAAATAGAACAAGGAAAGATAGGAATTTATCAAATAGGCACTTAAATGCAAAACCAAAGCTAAATCTATAACTCTAGGCAGAACTGGTATTTGTAATCTTTCTTCTATGCTCTGCTAAGCAACTGGCTGTCTGTCAGACCTGACTATAGATATTCTCATATTTAAGCTATTGTAGAAATAAATGTGTGTCAGGGAGACCAAGCTGTAGTTTGACACATTCTTCATAGCTTGATTGTTGGTTGTTACCATATTTGTGGGACTCCCAATATATTAGTTCCTTTTCTAATACATTTTAATAATTTATTATCAAGTGAAAATACCATTAGCTGAAGTTAGAAATGTAACCTGTTTCATTACTTTAAAAGGTTCTCTTAAAACTTACTAAGTTTACTCAAGGTAGGTCAAATGTAAAGATAGTTGCATTTTTAATCTTGCTTTGTAAAGAAGTGTATTTGATGCATCAAGTTTTAGCTTCTTCAAGTGGGATAGCTGTTTACTGTTTTGCAGAGAATGCTTAGATTGACTGTAGTGCATACAGAAGAGCTCTTAAAGGGTTCTCAGCATGCATAGGTCATGCTTATGTTCTTCAAGCCCTGAACAATATAGGTAATTTATGTAAGAAGAGAATAATAATGAAGCTTGATCCCAGAGCTAACTGAAAATAGAGCATTCTGTTCAATCAGGATATGCATATAGGGACCCTTCAGAAGTTGTCATCTAGTGGAATTAAAAGTTTGCTGTAGAAGTTTCTTGGTCTGAGGGACTTTAGGGAAATTCCTGATAACCTCTGCATGGGGTGATGCTGCTCTAGATGTGGTGGAAGAACAATAGATGGCATGTCATATTGCCATATTTGAAGAAAGAATTGGGGAATGAAAGGCAGGTCTCTTCCATGCAGTACTGTGTGGAATACAGATACCCAGCTGTGGCTGATCCAAGCTGGTGTGCTCATACTGTACAAAGCAACATGAAAAAATTACTTACTTGATCCCAAAAGCAAGGCAGCTGGTTTTAAAATGACACCCCAGGTGGCTGCAACCTGTTCACTGGAAGATCTAGAAGTTCTCAATAGTAATAGTGTTGTCACATAGCAGAGCTCCCTCTTCAGTAGTTGGAATCTTTGCTTCACTCTACAAAATAGAATTATTAAGCAAGTATTGGACAAATTGACTCTTCTCTGTCTCCTGACATCTTAAGAATGTTTGCTGTGGAAGGCAGTTAGTGGTTGTAGCATCTGGTTATTTTATTTCAAAAAAATGAAGCAGGCTGGCTGAGAAGAAGGAAATTCTTCTGTGTAAGGGTGGTGAGACACTGGAACAGGCTGCCCAGGGATGTTGTGGGGACTCCATCCCTGGAGGTGTTCAAGGGCAGGTTGGATGGGGCTCTGAGCAGCCTGCTCTAGTGGGAGGTGTCCCTGCCTGTGCAGGAGAGTTGGAACTTGATGATCTTCAGGATCCCTTCCAACTCCAAACAGTCTGTGATTCTGTGATAATGAAGACAACAGTTTTATTTTGGAGATTCGTAAGTTCTTAACTGTGCTACACATTACACTGGCTGGATGGGAGGGAAAGCTTCAGATCATAATTTAATAAGCTAGTTTGTAATTATTAGGAAATAGAGCACAAGGAAGAACCTTGGAAGTCACATGTCTTCATTATTAGAGTTGTCCTGTCTAATACTTTTCATGAACTTACCAGCTGTATTTTAAGAACAGTTAGGTTATTAGGTCCATCTTTTCTGCAGTCTATCCAAAACAAACTGTGAGGAAGCAGTATTTTCTACAGTTTCATTTATAATCTTGAAACCCAATTTCCACTCGTAATGTTTTAATAGTCTGTATGGCCTTTATATATATTCATTTTTGTGGAAACATTATCCTCTAGATAACCTGTTCTTTTTCCTTCATGGTGCTTGTCTCATCTGTATTTATAGAGAGTATTTGTGCCTCCTCTTGGCTTTTTTTTGTTAGACTGACTAAATGAAGTGTTTTTCATACTCTGCATTCTCCAGTCAGCTGATCAGCCTTGCAGCCCATCTCTGCAGCTGCTCCAATTTGAATTTTCTTGTGTGTGTTTTTAATTATTATGATGAGAATTATGTGTAACACTCCAGATGTGGTCTCACTGGAGTGTTCTACATTGGCACTATCTCTCTCTTTCTGCTCTAACGAGTACATTCTGGAATTGCATTTGCCCTCTTCACAGCTGTCTAACCTTGATGAACCTGGCTTTTAGGCAGCTCTGGTTTGGAATAACTCTTAGCCAGGTTCTTTTGTACAGTCTCTTTATTAAACTTGAACTATAATGTATTTTTCCATTAACAGTGTTAATTGTTAATAATACTCCTCTCATTTTTATATGATATTTTTGTCTAAATTTTTATATATTACTAAGATTATATGTATTTGTCTTTGCCTTCCCTCTTGAAAAAAACATTGGCACTGTAGTTGTTCTCCAAGCCTTATAGAAGTGATATTTTCTTTAAAGTTTTTACTTTAGAAAGGACAATCTTTTGTGTCACTGTTTCTGTAATTCTGAGAAGTTAATTCTTTTTGATTGCATTAAATAATAATTTTAAAAGTTCCTGTTCTCTGTTTATCATTGTTCTTATACCTGAGACAACACAGATCAGGATTATTGTGGAGCTTGGGGTTTCATTTCTGAGTATCCTTGATCTTTGTCTCATCCCATGTTAGTATATGCATTTTTCTTTTGTGTTTTTTCCTACCTAGATACAAAAAAGCATTACTTTTTGCTGTGTGCCTTAGATGCAGCTTTCTGTACTCATTTTTTCTCTCTTATCTCCTCTGTCTGCCCCCTGCTATTCTTGATAGGATCTCTGCGTGTTTCTGAGGTTTTACTTGCATAATGTTATCAATGATTGGCTTGTCAAACATCAGGCTTTGGCTCTTCAGCTTGAGATGTGAATCCTTAAATATTTTAGTATCTTTGTGTTAAATGCCAGGCTTCTCCTGTATCTCAGATATCTTTGCCAACTTTTGCTGTCAAATTATTTGGGTTTATGCCACTGAAAATCACAGACCTAGTTATAAACCTGTTTGGGATTTTTCATTCTTTATTTAAATAAAAATCCAGTAATACATGGATTAGGTTACGAGCAGGTGTTTTATAATGTCTTCATTAGTTAGTGAGAACCATCTTGAAGCAATAATTTGCTGCTTCAGTAGCTATTTCATAAGTTTTTCAGCTATTAGCTCCAAGAATAACTAAGCTTTTAAGTGTTTGATTTGTTATCCATTTTCTGTATGGGTAATTAGTCTCCTAAAATGATTTAAGTAACTTTATTTTTATCTAAAGATCCGCATCCATTTCAAACACTGATGCTGTAGCAAATGCCCCACTAGTCTAATGTCTTAGACAGAACCTGTTTTACCTACTTCCCCTCCTCAAAAGATTTTACCCAAACAGATATCTGTTCTTGTTTTCTGTTACAGTTATTCCAGTTTGACACAGCATTGACACACATTGTTCTACTCTTCATTTCTATTTTTAATGTCACCTTTTTCTCGGTACTTACATTCCCAGTCATGAGTGCTGTCCAACCAGGCTGTGGTTACTCTGTCATGTTTTGTTCTGCAGCATGTGTCAGTACTTTAAACCTCTGACTCCGACAGATACAACCAGATAATTCATGATACTTGTAAAATGTACAGCTTGTTTTTTGTGACTCTTAGTAGTTTTTATCCATTATTTACCATTTTTAGTAGTGTATTAAAAACAGGTGTGAAAATGTCCCCGTAAAGTTTAAAATGCTGTGTCAGTAGCACAGCTGTATTCCAGATGAGTTGTTTCCACAGATGCTTGAAGCTGACCTTCCACAAAATCCTTTTTCAGATTATCTACCTCAAGGTTTCTAAAACATTCCTGATAATACTTTTCCCTGAACTGCTTGTTTGTCTTACAACTCATTCCTCCAGTCATATTTCAGGGGAACTTGGAAGAATTAAGTTAATTTGGGAGACTTCTTTGTCACATGGGTTCATCTTGCCCTTCACCTCCTTCCTCTTTCTTCCCTTCCTTCCCCCATTTGTTAAGTAAATGTTTACTTGGCAGCTTTTAATTTGTTATTAACATCCCATCTCAGTTTTCTGAAGTGTCATAGTTATTTTGTGATTTACAGTTAAAATATTTATTGGACCCAGGGAAATTATTCTGTGTGGCTTTATAAATGCAAACTTTTCTATTAAAAAGATTATTTTTCATTTAGTGTGTATAATCACACACCAGTGTACCCTTTTTTTCCCATTGGATACAATTGACTAGCCTTTCTTTGTTAGAATTATGAGTATTTTTGCACCATAGTTTGTTTATTATTAGTATTTTGGGAAACCTGCAACCATACAGTCCCCTTGATTGCTGTAATGTGTAAGAAACAGGGATGGTGTTTCATGTGTACCAGGTGTATCCAAAAGCATCAAATTCTGATGTGTTTTGCTTTAATTCTAACAAGTATATTTGTCTTCTGCTGTGTTGTCCTCAAAACCTACAGTAGTATACCAGGTTCCTACCTTTTGTTGCACAGACTCCTGCTATTTTGTACATGTCTTAGTAATCAAATATCCTCCCTTTCTATTTCCTGCTCAGTTTTTCTTTTAACTCTTGCATGCTGAATCTCAGTGATTTCCTGACTCTGTGCCTTCTCTCTGCTACAGAATTCTTAAAACGCTTGAAGGCTGTTAATGTGAATTCAGTCTATCTATGTATATAATATGAAGTATAATGATTTCTTTCTAGAGTTACTTGTAAATTCAGTGTTTGAGTTTATTTTGTTTCAGAACTTTTGTAAAGTGTTTTATGATCACAGATTTTTAAAAACTGAACTTCTGTAGGTTCTTCAAACTCTAAAAGGTACTCTTTTCAGACAGGGAAATAGTAAAGGGATTATGTGAGGTAGATTCTGGTCATTTTGGGTTTGTATTTTGATGCCTAGGTCTTGTTGTTTGGGTGGGGTATGTATTAAGGGTAGGATAGATGTAGAAACATGAGAGCAGAAGGATGTTACTTGCATTTTTCCTTCTCTCATATCTAAAATGATGGACAGACCTGGACATTTTTTCTTCTAGTGTTATAGTCACTATAGTCACTAGAGAATCTAGAGAGGACTGCTCTGCCAAGTGAAATATGACTTCAAATTATCTATATAATTCCTTGTATACTCAAACCTGATTTACTGATAAGAGGAAAGCTAAAATAGTGTAACTGATTACTCTGTTCTGTGTTCATAAAATACTTCAGCTGAAGCTGCATATGACCTTACTTAACTTGCTTGTCCACAGGTGCTCATTCTCTCCAACTAACTCAGCAACCTGTATTTCATTTCCTCCTCAATCTTACCAACACACTCATTGTAAAATTAAGGTAGTGTGAATAATTTTTAAATTTACAAACTGGGTAGTTCCTGCAGAGGATGTTCAGTGCAGCACGAAAGCTTGAGCTGCTATATCTTGCTGAGACACTTGATGTCATTTCTTATTCTTGAGAAAACCCTCTGGCAGTTTGCAGTTACTATAAGCAGCCTCAAATTTGTATTTGGGATAAGAAAGTTCTGAGCTTTCACACATGCCCACTCTCTACACCCTTTTCTCAGTCTTCCCACGCAAACCATATGACCAATCACATAGATCTTTCACTTAGGATGATTAAGGTTGCACTGTAATAAAATTCCCAAGTACACCTGAGTTTAAAAACAGAAAATAGGCTAACAGTTTTATATGCAACCTCTCCTCCTGCTTTGTGCTCTTTAAGCTTGCAATTTACTAAAAATTGCTTTTTAATTAGTATTTTTCCAGTGTATTATCTGTTCCCAAATGCTGTAACTCCTATATATGTGCATACAGATCAGTTTATTATCTCCTGCATTTTCATACTGCATTTATATTCTTTGATTATCCAGGAAGGTGTCTAAGTTTATCGCTGTGAAAAACCTTCTGTTGATACATGGAATATGAAAATAATATACATTTGTCATCTTATGAGGCTATGCACTTTATTTGTCTTGCTGCCATTAGAAATATTAACACTGAAATAAGAATTGATTTATGGTGCCTTCCATTATGAATCGTTTGATGCATATTTGATGACTGATGTGATTTCTTCAGGTTTTCACTTGTTCAAAATGTTCCAAATTCAAGTCAAACATCAATCTTGGTGCCTGCTGATAACAACATAATGTAGAGTGAAGCTGCATTTTCTTATTGACCATACCAATAGTGACTACCTCCCATTAATTTATCTGGTCTAGTGGTATCTTTTTCAGTATAGTCTCTTTAATTTCCTTCAACAACAGAAGTTGTTATTATAGGAGGTTGGTATGATGGGGAGTAACTTGCATCAGTACTGAATTCTTTCCTTTTCTGAGTATGTTAGACAACCATAATCTGAGCCAGTGAATGGTGTACACTTTCCTTTCTCATAAAAGCAATAGAAATTTTCTTTAGTGAAGATGTCTCTTTTCAGCATATAAAATAATGTTTCATTAAGGTATAATGTCTTGCTTACCTTTAAAAATAAATTTTAAAAACTCTGTCAAGTATTATTTCTATCCAGTTGAAAAGGCCATCTTATAAAAAGCACTATTACTTTGATGATGTTAGATATTTGACTTTATTGTAATTACTTCATGAAACAATTATTTACATTAACACTGTCTTTGAAGTTATGTTTTCTCCAGTCTGGTGTGATCTTGGCTATCTTTAAAAATGTTTTGCTGGAATTGGAATATTTTTTCTTTCTCTTTTAATTTCCATTCCTTTTTTCACTAGATTACTGTTTACAAAAGTCAAATTGGAGTCCCTGTGCAGAGGCCCAGATGAAGCACTCCTTACCTGTAAGCACATGCTCCAGATTTGGAAATCCTGCTATAATCTCACTAACCCAAGGTAAGATGCTTTAGAATTCTAGGCTGCTTGGTACCTTGCTCTGTAGAATTTCGGGGCAGTATTGGGTCAGCAGTCCTGCTTTTACTTAGTGTGGTATTTTGTAAAAACAAACAAATCCTCTGGAAACCTGGAGACCAGTTGATGGTTATGCAGAGACTGCCCAAAGTTCTGTGAAGTAAGATCATCAAGCTAATAAACTCTGCAGTGATGAGGACTGATTACAGAGGTTGGGTAACTGCTGTTTTCCTTAATGTACTGATGTTGTTCTGTGGGGTTTTTTTACCGCAATCTGGGTTATAGAACCTTTTATATTTGCAGGTGGAGAGATTACTGTAGTGGAAATTCAGTTCAAAGACTTAAATCTAGTCCTCCTTCCTTTTATTTAGTGATAAATAGACTATGGAAACAGCAGGGATCGCCTGGATAAACACGATGTGCTTGCAAGGTCAGCATTTTTTAAAGGGAAGTCTTGCTTATGAACCCATTTAGATTCTTCAGAAGCACTAGCAAGTACTTAGATAACTTGATAGTCCTATTTGAGTTTCCAATATGCTCCTTTGAAGGTCTCTTGCCATATATATTTAGATAAGCTTGGAAATAAACAGGAAGGTCACTTTGCAGAAATCCACACTGGTGTTATTCTACACGTTTATTAAGTACCTGGAGAAGAGGACAAGCAGAATTTCTTCTGCCTTTTTCTTAATTAATTATTTGAATGGTTGACTGTTTCTGGAGAAGAGATGCTGCAGCAGCAGAGTTTTGTACCAGGTGGCATCAGATACCTGCACAGCAGTATGATGGAAATTAAAATTCAGTTCTTACTCTTACTTTGTTTGATCTCAGTTTTGTAAACGTGCACCTCTTTAAGAAGATTGAGAGAGTTGGAACCTAATGGCCAAACAGCTTGTCTCTTTAGCCAGCTCGTGAGCAGTTCAGAGCAGGAAGGTTTGGTGGATGTGGCAGGAAAAGCCTGGGAAAGGGCCTGAGTCAGTCACAGCCCACTGAGAGAGAGTGATACTGTGCTGTGGAGCAGGGAGCAGGACTCAGGGGTTATATAAAGCAAGTGTGTCAGCAACAAGAAAGGTTTGAACTGAATTATTTTCAGCTTAAAGTCACTGAACTAGCAGCAGTGACCTGGGAAAGACTTTCTCTTCCAACTTGGTCGTTTATTGTATTTGTTTGTGGGGACGGGGGTTTTAGAGTTTATTGTCAGAATGCTGTGCTGTGCAGAATAGTTGAAATTTCTGTGTCAGCTTAATTTTGGTGAGGTCCACTTGTACTCCAGCACATCTTTTCACCTTCCATCTCTACTGTTACATCTTCTGCACAGATCAAGGTCTAATCATAGCTCGTCATGACTTTTTTGTTGCTGTTGTTGTGCTAAGAGCTACTGTGCCATGTTAAATGCACATTACTTAATGCCTCCTTCAGATACCAGCGGTGACTGTGAAAGCTTACTCTTTGGCTGTGTCAGCTTCAAACAGCAATGTTTGCTGACTCCCATATCACCATTCGTCAAAAGTGGAAAAATTGATGGTGACTACTTTGCATTTCATAGTTTTTACTGCTTTTTTTATCTTGACTTTTAATGCTTTTCTTGAAGTTCCGGTTTCTGGTGACAAAATAAAATTAGGAATGGAATGGACTGAAGCTGAGGATAAGTGTCACGATGGAAGGAAACAGGTTTCACGAATCACACATTTGGAGTTTTATCAAACAGTGCAATACAGATACCAAGCTGTAATCTTTCTTCAGATGGCCCATGAGAAATTGAAGGGCTGAGTGCCTTCATACTGTAACACAGTGATCCAGACCTGTCTGACTGGGGTAACAATTACCACTCAGACCTGAAATGTGACTGGAAAGTTCTATTCACCCAACTGCTCTCCAGATTTAGTGAAGAATGGTCACACAGGATTGTTATGAAAACTTAAATTTTCCAGCCTCTGTAATTTTAACACACATTTCATTTTGTTCAAAAGCACCAGTTGAAAATTATGTCTCTCTTTCTATTCTGATTTAAACTTAAAACTGATTTTGATATATCATTTTCACAATGAGATAAAAACACAGTTTTCTAGTAAGTTGTATATTATGTTAAATATTTCTTCTTACAATTAATCAGATTTTGTGAAGTAAGCTTGAGTTCTGTGTCTTCAATGATCTTTTAATAATGAAAATAAATTATGCTTAACTAGATATACCACACCAAGTAAGGGCTAAATGCAAGACTGTGCCTTACCTTTGTTCAGCTGATGTAAAACAATTTTCTTTTCTCTTTAATCAGCCTACTAACAATTTCCTCATTAGATCTTTAATATGACTTTATAATTTATTTTGTGGTGCAAGGCTTGGAAGGTTTAAATGTTTATCTTCAGCCTGTTGCTTGGAGTTTATTAGAAAATAGTTCACTTACTCTCTAGTTCTTAAGTTTCCATTAGGAAAACATAACAAACCACAATGCCAGTGCTGTGCTTAGAAGATACTTATGCTAAACTTCTGGTCAGCAACATTCAGCATGTCATTGCTTGTGGATTGAGGAAGTAATTAGTACAGCAGTTACCAGAAAACATGCACCAAGTGATGTAACAACTGTTCCTTATAGCGTGTGTCCCAGAAAGTTCCCTGCTGTTTCCCATGGATTGATATGATTATCATTTTGTAAGGAAATCAGTCATGCAATAATATTAGGTTAATGCAAAATTTTGTTTATACCACTTTAGTAGAAGCTGGACAAAGAGAGGAAGTTGCTTCAATGGCTTTTGAAGTGCGAAACTAAGAAGAGTTGCTGAAAGGCTTCTCGCCCTTCTCTCAGTTCAAATTCAGAAGGAGGGAACTTGAAAATTAAGGCAAATGGAAAGATGTACTGAATCCCAGTTTTGCAGTTTAAAGTCTCTTGGGCTTTACTTTAAACAGAGAATTTTATGGAGATTTTTCTCTTCAGTGAGAATCAGACAAAAGTTTACACTTTGCTAAGTTGGGCTACCAGCCCAATTCCTTTAAAGCTTAGCTCTTTTTAAGTTTGTGGTTTTGTTTTGTTGATGTTTCAATGATGTTTTTAGAGAAGTATTAATTGATAGTGAAGAGCACCAGACTTACAATCCTAAAACTGAAATTACTCTATTAACCGTAGAATGTTAAAGATGGAGTGCCCATGTGTGCTTCCTCACACTTTCCTGTCAGTCTGTCTCAATAGTCACCTCATCTTAAGGAGAAAGAGCTCTTAGTTCTTCAGCCCCTGTTCTTCTGCTGCATTTGTAATAATAGCAGTTAGTTTTCCAGCAAGTGTATCAACGAGAAGCCTGAGGAACAGATACTGGGGTAACAATTACAGTAGAAATGCATTTGTCCACAGGAGTAATTGGTGACTCCTGAGGTGCTGGAAGTGTTCAAAATTATTCTACTGCAATACTGGGATCAGATTAGGATCATATTAGGCAGTTGCTAAGTGTGTGTGTGTGTTAAAAAGAAAAAACAAACAAACAAATCCCCAAACACCAAATGCTCTAGAGATAAGTGACACCTTTTTATGGGAAGGGTAGTTCTGGCATCTTTATAATATCTTTACCTACAATTCCATGTCCTGAGTTTAGTGTTTCTCTTCAGTCTGGGAAAAGTGTAAATTTTCAAACTTGTATCTGCCATCTCTGCTTACTGTGAGAGCTGTACCACATATTATATAGAAGTTTAAAGTACAATAAATCCTTTCTGTAAAGCTGTTAGCTATTAATAAAATAAAAAGCCTGTATTCCCTTTGTCCTTGTATTAATTATGAAAATAGAATTGCTGAAGTAAATATGGATTTAGTTTTGTTCAGCTTAATTCTGTTTTAATGCAGCTGGCTTAATGCACTGTGAGTGGTTAGTAGTACTTGGTACTAAATTTGTTCATAGCAAGAACTTTTATAGCAAGAACCTTTGTGGGAGGAGGGCAGCATGCAACTTCTATCTCAGTATATAATTTTATATTTTAATGGCTTACAATTTTCTATACCTCATTACAGTGATTCTGGACGTGGGAGCAGCCTGTTAGACAGAGCTATTGCTGATAGAAGACAACTTAATACAATTACATTACCAGATTTCAGTGATCCTGAAACAGGTAAGAACTGCATTTGAACAATACAATAGGTCATTGCTAGATTTTGTGCTTTTGTGCTCTGTTATTTTCAAAAATGAAATCATATAACATGAACATATTTTCATTCTTGTCATATAGATGGAATGCATTGCAAGACATAATGCAATATATTTTTTTCCCTTTTTTATTTATGAAATGCTTATTGATCATATTCTCAGTAAATTAAAATACCTATATTATGGATCTTTCTGAACTTAGCGGTATTTTCGTATGCAAGGGCTAAAAATTAGCATGCTGAAGCAGCCCATTTGCCAATGTCCAGTGCTTTTCTGTCCATTCCCTATTTGCACATATTTTTCTTTTAAAAGATAAATCAGAAAAATTTCAGAAAACTTTAAATCTCAAAAAACCTGAAGACATCGTTGCTAATTAAATTCATTAGAACATCTAATAGATGTTAAAATATAATTACATATGTGGATTTGCATACTATAGACATAGTTTTGACATTATATGCAAAATATATTTATGACAAATCATATATATTATGATATTTTGGTATGCATGTCAAAAATTGTTAGTGCACAGGTGCACTACATAAAAGCTAAGATTGTTATGTCAGTAAATATGTAGTTTGCCTAATTTAATATCTTCAGTTATTACAATGCAAATTGATATGCCTTAAAAGTTGTATAACCAAAAAGCAGGTGAGCCATGCATTCTGTGACAATTGCAGAAGGAATTTCCATGAAGATGCTAGTTCCAAAAACCTTCACAGTATGTTACTTGCATTCTAAATATTGAGAGATTTCTGTTTCCTGGGTTTTATCTCAAAACTGTAGCCTGCTTTTCCTGGCACCTTTCACATGTGAATTTCTGCTTAATCACGCGTTTTACAAACAGGTTATAGGAAAGTTTGCCAGCCAGTGAATTAGAATACACTGGTCTGTAAGTTAAGATACATTTAAATGTATAATGTATCTCTTTGTTTAATATCAGAATTGTGCAGTAGAGAAAATTCCAGTTTAGATATTTTACTTCTGAAAGCTAAAGTTGGATTGCATGTTCACTCAGTTTTAAAATCATATAATAGGAAGTATTCCGTGATGACTATAGTGGCAAACAGTTTCAATTACAAAGATTGCATCACCTGATTTCAAAGAATTGCAATATAATGTGGCCTGAAGTGTTGCATGATTTAGCTTATAGCCCCTAATGTGGAATTCTCTGTCTTGTATTCATATAATCAAAATGTGTAAGATAACACGGTATAGAATCATAGAATCATAGAACAGTTCAGGTTGGAAAAGACCCTTAGGATCACCAAGTCCAACCACCATCCCTACTCTGCAAAGTTCTCCCCTAAACCATATGCACCAACACCACCATCATTCTGTAGTGATTATTATATATTCTAGTCTCCATCATTGTTTCATTTTTAAGGACATAACTAGATTTTAAAGGTGTCATAAACATACATAGAGAATTTATTTTGTGCTTTCAGAAAAGTGCTTGTGGTGGGGGGTGATGTGAGAGGTTTTTTGTGGTGAGCTGTGTTTGGTTCTGCCCCGTGGGGACACAAAGCCCTTGATCTATACTCTTGTGATGTCCTATTTTAAAAGCATAATGACTCGGTAATTTTCAAAGACTGTATATAAATATTTTTAAGTAAAGCTGAATCCTCATCCAAAACAGTGAGGTTTTCAAGAAGCTTGCCCCAGATTCAAATCCTGCAACCAATATCTTCATTGGAAAAGAGGATCTATACGTATGTTCTGATTTTAATAGAGGTTCCAATTTGTCTATTTTCCTGAGTCATGCTGGTGTTTCTAGAGCTAATCTTTACTTTCAAGGAGGAAAAGATGGGAAATTAAAAATGTGGGACCTCTGATTATTTTTCTTATAAAAGGTAATTGTGGAGGATGCACTGGGGAGGGTCTCCTTTTGTTCAGTTTTTTGGGGTTTTTTGTTTGATTTTTTTGGGGATTGGGTTTGGTTTATTGGGGATCGAGGGTTTATTGTTGGGTTCTTTGGCTGCATTTGGGGGGGATTTTTGTTGTTTGGGTTTTTTGTTGTTGGGTTTGTTTTGGTTTTTGTTTGTTCTTTTTTAGCAGCAGAAAATGTGTTGCAATACCAATATTCAAATTCTGTTAAAGACTAGAGCTTTCTTGTCTACTGTATCTATACAGTAGTATACATAGAAAAGTTTTGTCCAGAATTATTCATCCAGAAGATTAGAAGATGATATAAAAAATATGCAGAAATTAAAAAGTTACAGGTACTGTAAGAATAAAGCTTGTCATAGTGATTGAGTGAGAAAACTCTAAGCAGATGGACAAAAATCCATTTTACATAAAAGGTAGATGATAGAAATGAGCTGAAAGAGCTCGTGAAAATTCTTTGGATCCTCAGTGTTCAGTAATGCACAAGAAATTTGATATTTAAATAAATAAGTAAATGTTAAAATAGAGGTACAAAGGAAAAGTATTGCCGAAAATCCTTTTAAGAAAGAAGTGTTTGCTCCCTCCACTTTATACAGTATAATGCTACCATGTGTATGCATTTTTGTGTGTATATACACATGAACATTTAGAATTTCTGACCTTCCTAACTTTGCTTGCTACCTATGATGATGATCCTCTTTGCCTATCTGGTCTGAACTTGCCTGGCCAATCTGAGTACCAAGAAACAACAGCTAAAATTCAAATCTGAATATTTATGTACTTGCAATTTGAATTTTAAAATCCTTTAAAAAAACCCTCAAACACTTACCTGTAATGAGTGTAAAAAAATATTTTTCTTAGATGTGTCAATTAAGCAGAAGTTGAAATTTAAAGGAAAAAAAAAGGTCTTAAGCTACAGTTTTATGTAAAGCTCTTATCAATCCCATAATTAGAAATTATTTAATTATTCATGTTTATATTTCTGTAACCTTTGACATATAAAAATAGTGTATTGTAGATTTCTTACAAGGTTAGATTGTTAATTCTAATGCCCTGGTCAGTAACAGTGGCAAATCTACTTATGTTTGCCTTCTATTTCAGCTGGTTTGGCATGAATGGCATGCACCTGTATTTATATATATTGATGAAAGAAGTACATAAATGTGGAGGAAAAAAAAGTTTTGATGATCAGTCACTGAAGTAAGATCTCACAGGGAGGCAGGCACATTTCATATCCAAAGATAGATATATGCAAACACTTGAGGCTCAGTTGGCTGTTTTGGCTAAGGTAAGTTGCACTCAAATCTTTTTAAAAACAGATTATTCAATTTGTTGTGTATTGCTTGCAGTCCACTGAGTTTGTCAGAGGAAGGATCAATAGTAGCTGAGTTTTAAACTTTGGTCTCTATTTCCCCTTAAATATATTTTAAAAATTTATGCATTAGAATATAGAGGAAACAATTTTATTATTATTATTTTTTTAATCTAGTTTAGTATGAAAGGAGAATATCTACAAGTACAGGGTATTTTTTCTTTATATTGCATTCAGAAGAAGTGAAACTTGTTTTATTTAGAAGCCATTTACATCTTACTGAATGATGAAAGAAATGCTTTTCATTTTTTGGCATCTGTGAGTCCATTAAACCCTGTTGGATCTTTTTTCTTTCCCACCCTCCCACCCTTATCATTCTCTTTGTTTCGCTTTTTAGCCTCTGATACTTCCTCATCTTCTCTCTCAAGAACAGAGTCTCCTCTCCAACTGTTTGTATCTTCTCATCTTCCTCATCCTAAACCAGATACCTTTGTCTGGCCCCATGCAGCCTCTCCATACTGTGACCACGTTCCTGAGCCCTGCTCACCTTCTCGCTGTAAACTGTTTTTCTATTCCTGATGGGCGTGTTTGTGCTGTATTTTTCTGATAATCTTCATAACTGATAAACCCTGTTTAAACAGTTTTAAGAGTATCAGTGAAATCTGGCCTTTGAAATGCACTTCATTAAATGCTGAATGGGTTTTAAGAGTTTCATCAGAATAGAATGTTTATTGATCCCAAAAGAAGTAAAGTTACAGACATACTCTGGTCTTATGACTGTTACAGAAAATTATAGGTGTTTGGAAAAGAAGTTATTGGCAGCATTTTTTGCCTAACAAGACTGTCTTTTCCACAGAATTTCCTACTTATCTGTGCAATTTTTAATGACTTAATTTGAGAAAGCCTCCAGCGAATTGCATCCAAAACCTTTCCTGAAAATTCACAGGAAGGAAAAAAATTGCCTAAATATCAGTGTGTATTTTCATATTGCAAGTAGGGCATATTGGAATTATTAAGAGGTATTATAGCAGTGAAAATCAGCCTTATGCTGTTTCAAGTCAAGAGCAGTTCTGTTCTTTGAAACGATGCCAGTTTGAACATGCTGCAAGATCAATCCCCATGTTGTTTGAATGCAAACTGTACAGTAATGCTGCCAGAGTATTTCAGGTGGCAGTGTAAAATCAACATAGTTTTCCAGCCATTTCTTTTTAACTCCTTTTCATTTCTGTTAAATTATTTTTCACTCATAGCTTTATGAATAGTTCTAGTTTTCTCACTGCATTTAGTATAATCCAGTCTTAAGAAATTCATTTTTGACACCTAGCCTTTAACTTATACCATGTAAAAAATATTTATTATTAATAAAATCTAGAAAATAAATCTTTGAGTATTAGCAAAAGTAGCTGACATAAGACTGGATGTTTGAAAACACTAGTCCATATGTAAGCCTGTAACTGGAAAATAAGGAGAATACTTAATTTAGACCAGAAAATCTGTACCCTACAGAGATTTAACTAGTTGAAGTCTGAATTTCTTCTTTAAGCATTTGAATAGCTGATTGATTGCTATTACAGGTTTGGGTGTCATTTAATTGAGCTTGCTCAGGCCTACTCTATAAACAGTACATCCCAGTTAGCATTAAATTGCTTCCTTGAAGAGCTACAAGTTAGTAAGAGCTCTCTAAGAATGAAGGCAAACTGAAAGAATGCACAAGTCCAAGCATGGATTCCAATATATAAAGCCCAAGTTTTCCATTTCCCAACTACTGCGTCCTCAGGGAAAGGAGCTTTGACCATATGCATGAGATGTAGTGGAACAATGAAAAAAACAGATACTGGAGTCCTTTGTATAGTGCAAATAATTAATGAAGGTTAAAGCTCTCTACCTTTGAGTAAGCAGAAGTTTGCCTATATGCTTAGGGCATGTTAGTATAGTTACCAGGGCTGAATATCTTGTGTTCCACATCTTACTCAGTTCAGTGTCTTTTCTAGTGAAAGCAACAAAAGACACTTTGTATTATTGACTTGACTTCCAACTTCTATTGTATAGGAACATAATTTAGAGGTGTAGCAAAGACTCTATTAAATATATTTTATGTAAACAGTAATCTTCTAATTTTATTTTTTTTATCTTTTGAAACCCTGTAAACCTGACTTACATTTTGAAGATGATCAGAAATCCTCTGGCTTTCTTGGAGTTCTTGGTTTATATATATATATAATTTTTGTTTCTACTTCTTCTGGATTTTAATTTGTGGTTTGATCTGTTCAAAGGCAATCCATCAGATGGTTACTTTCATGGTTTTTACTCCCTTTTTTCAGTTTGTAAGTAGTATTCACTGTGCAGCTCTCTTATATTCTTAAGGATTTAAATCACCTTTTCCTTTACCACAAAATGTACTTGTTTTGTCCATCAGTAGTTTGATAGTGTGTAAAGGAAGGCTGATGCTCTTTGCCCATTCAGTCACCCCAAGAGCTGTAATCTTACAAGATCTGACTGCACTCAGCTAACACTTGCATTTAATAATTAAAGAGGCAGTATTCATTTCTGGAGGACTGCAAATACAGATAAATTAGAAAGGTCTTGTATAACATAATGGCCAGCTGCCAGCATGTTGTATTAGAGAAGATTTTATGCTGTTACTAAGGAGTATGTTGGTCTAGAATGCAACATTGCAACTGCTGTCATGAGTCATAAAAACTATTGCTTTCTCTTGTGGTACAAATTTTGTTTGTAGAATAAATATCTTAAAAGTACACTTCAAAATAATGAAGTGATGAAAACAAGCTACATAAGTGAGAATAAAGAACATAGATAAATAAAAATAACTGCTGCTTTTACCAGGATGTAAAATAATGTTCTTTTTCTCTAACCAGTTATATTATAAAGCTGTGTATTTAGCCTTGGATAGTAAATTATGGGAATTTGTTTCATTGATTACATTTACTTTTTAATAGATTTTTATGAGGTAGTACAGGAGACCAATTTGGTGGAGGAGAGAAGAGAAAGAAGATAAGTAAAACAGCACGTTCTACAGTTAATAAGCACAAAAAATCTTTTCCAAAGAGCCGAGATGTTCTATAAATAATGCTCTCCATACCTGATTACTAATTATCTCTATACATAACTTTATACCAAACTATAAGCTAGCTTTGTCATTTGTGACTGTGAAAGATGTTTGACTCTTAATGAATTTTATGGGAAAAAAATTTTATTTTGGCTTGACCTGCCAATGTATCCTATCAAATGCATCACTTCAGTGATACTTTGGTCCTGCAGAAAGTACTGCCTCTTTGTGCCATGTGATGGCTTTCTTTACCACAGAGTTCTCTATATGTCACACCACTAATATTCTTACTGCCAGCTTTGTGTGCATGTTTTGTGTGCAAGTTGAAAGTCATGGGGTTTTTCCCTTTTTCTCCTGCATGAGCATTTTTTTCCTTGTAAATGTTGAAACACTGAAAATGTGATTAATGTAAAACTGTTTAGTAATATACTCTTATAGTATAAAAAGAAATCCTATTGTAGTGTTTTTGTCTCTTGATACGAACATGTTTCATGAAGGATGACAGTCCATTCTTGTGCCCATTTTCAGAAGGAAAGTTTTATGAACATAGCAAAATGATTTTGTTTTTCTCCAAGCCTGCACACTAAGTGCGTGCTGATAGAATCCATAGTTCATGGCCATTAGGCTATATTATTAAGAATTTATTGTGAAATTACCATGGAAAGAACTGAACAAGTCATAGCACACTTATTTACATAAGGTGACTTTTAAAGGGTATTTAAAAGATGAGTTTCATGTAGACTCTCCTGTAATATTTATCTTAAGAGAATCCTGAAGAGAATGAATTGAACACTTTGTTGTTTACAGATGATGAACTGTAGATGTGATTTGGAAAAGCAATGTTTCTGGGAGATGACAACTTCTTGGTTAAATTGTGTTTGTACAAGGCTGTTTGTAGGTTTTCCATTTGACATTGAATTGGAAGTGACATAACCATAGGCTGTTGCAGACGCTATGTTAGAATGGTGAGGAGAGACTCTAAATTATAGACAAATGTCATTGTAGGAAACTTGAGTGGGAGGTTTTACCTTTCTGGTTTAGAAGCATTTTGTTATGTTTAAGACCTTCTTTCACACTTTGCAGTGTGCAATGTGATTGTGATTCCAGCTGTTAATAAGTAATTTAAGGAGTGAGTGCTAGGTTTTGGAAGGACAGTCCCTAGTTCACAGTTGGCCCTTTCAGTATGAACAAGGTTCAGAACAAAACCAGACAAGTGAAGGTGAGTAGCCAGGATCAATTTTGGTGATATGTAACTTTTCCAGACCTCCTGCCTTTATACTTAAAATAAACAATCTTTGCTGCTTATTTATTCTTTTTTCTTGATTCTTACATTTCATCCTAGTAACAGCAGGTCTAGAAGTTGTCTGGGAAGAGCAAGGATATTTGTGTGCATGAAAGATGCAGTAAAATTTCAAACCAGAAATTACTGCTACTGTATCTGATTATTTGAGAAAAGGTATAACTAAGTGAACTGTAACACTAAAAGTGAGGATATGTTTATGTTTCCTGAGGGTACTGAACACAGATCAAAAAAAGAAAAATACTGCCATTAAATATTCTTTAGATAAGGCTGGGAAGAGGGAATAGAGCTAGTGACAAAACAAATAGGGAGCCACCAAATAAGTAACTGTCTGCATAGGGTCTATGGGGTTTCGGGTAGACTTTAGGATCTGCTCTCAGTTTCTCACAAACCACTAAGTATCTGTACTGGTTGTAGTTGAAATTACTATATATTTTAGAATCATAATGTGACTTTAAAGATCTGAATGTGGGAACTCCTCACTTAGAAAAAGGATACTATTGTTCAGATATGGAAAGGGTTGAATAAAATTTGCAGAAAGGTCGGAAAAAGCTTTTAGTACACAGGAGACTTCTTTAAATTACTTTTAGTTGTCTGCAAAGTGAAAACTTACTAATTGTGTTTTAACAGAAAGAGCCAGAAATGAGTCAGATGATAGCTAATTGTGGCAATACTACAGAAGCACGTGGGAGTTTATAGGTTAGAGCTATCAGCATGAGTGCAATGTACCTGAAAGATGCCTGATTTGGGCAGTGTAAAAAGACTGCTTTTTTTAAAAAAGAAAGAAAGAGAAAAATAAAGATGTAAAAGTGTGATAAAGGATACAGTGGCTGTGCTGATTAGATATGCAAGGCTGTCCTGGAGGTCATTCCTCCTCCTTTTGGGAACTGTATACCCCTGTGCTTGGTATCTTTCATACTAGCCACTGCAAGTAGGGTTTTTAAAGAAAGAAAACCAAACAAAAGAGCCCAGTTATTGATGCTCTTGTGCTGTTTTGCAACATCCTTAAGTTTTCTACGTTTTAAATAAGACTGAAGCATGAAGGGTTTCAAAGGCTGGGATTTCCAAGCAGCCCTGCAGATTACACCGAGTTTCTTTGTATTCTGCTTAACATTGTTCTTCAATGTTAAACCCCAAGTATCCACGAATTTGGGATGATGTTTAACTTAAATTTAGTTGAGTATGTTGAATAATCTACAGTCTGAGTTTCTAAAACATTTAAATTACTTGGTCCACATTGACATTTAGATTGTTAATAGTCATGATTAATATAGAATACATTTTTATATCAGCTGTATTAATTTAATGAAAGATAGCAGGTAACTGTTTGCTGGTAGTAAGGACACTTGAAGTCTGTTATTTTGCATATGTGTGTGTTTTCTTTGGAGAACGCATTTCTGCATTAGGGATATCTTTTTCCTAAACAGGAAATAGAAGAAATTTGAATAATAATACTTTGAAAAAAAAAAAATATTGGAAGTTTGTTGTTGTGTTTGTTTTGTGGTTTTTTCAAAGTTTTTTCTGCCGCTAAGAATAAAGTCCGGGGTAGGAGTTAATTACCGTAGAGAGCACTTGGTGTCCACTCCATTTTAACTTCAATATAGGTGGCAATTTTGTCACAGTGTAGAGAATGGCCTGACGCTGTCAGTTCATGACATTCAGCATCGTTCTTTTTATGTAGAAATGGATGTTCAAAAAGTGTTTAAAATATATCACATTATGTGCTTTATGTTTAAGTACTAGAGGCTTAAAATCTGAAAGCACACTTTCTAAATGAGAGTCCTTTCTTTAAATAATAGAAGATATAGGCCTTTTAATACTAAACTGAATACTTGCTTTTCAAAAGAAAGGAATAAGATTACATCCTTTTTGTCAGGGAATTGCACCTTTTCATTATAAATTCTTTTGGAGAGATGTTGAGACTCCTTCAGTATAAGTCCCTGGAAGTCTAACAATGACAGGCTGCATTTACAGAAGTGGTTGTCAGACAAGAAGAGGATTACTGGTGACTAGTGCTTATTTATGGTACCTTTGCTGCTATTTTTCTTGAAATACACTCCACATACTTCTTGCTTAGACTTCCCTTTTATATTTCTTTAGAAGTTAAGCCTTAAAGATTAGACACATAAAATATGTAGTGAACGTTCAGCTCTGCAGGCTGGAGTTTGAGATGTTTCATCAGCCAGTAAAGGAAAGCAAACTCCATGGCCAGGTACTGTTTCAGATCTTCAGGGCAATTCCTTGTTTATAGTGATACATGAAATGCTTTTCCCTTGTTTCTGTCAGTTGAGGGAAATATGATGCACACTTTCAGACAAACTTCCTGCTCCCACTTACCTGCGTACCTAGTGATTTCTTCTACTTTTCTGGTCTGCTGATTTATCTTGTCACACTTAAGAATGTATGTTTTATGAGGGAAATCCCTTGCTGTTGAAATTCTTAGAAAACCTGTGATACTGAGAGTGAAGGTTTCATTTATATCTTAACTGCTAGTAATGAGGATTAGCTTGTGGGGTGCAGTTCAGCCTGTACAGCATTCAGTACTTTCTTTTGAGGTACCTGCCATTGTTGACTATTACAGATATGCTGCTGGGCTTAGAAGACTTCTCATCTGATCCAATATGGAATATTCCACTTCCATTATTTATTGATCAGGCCTAGTCAGCCTGGGATTTTGCAGTTTGTAGTTATAAAACAGCTAGAGCCGTGTAAAACCTTAGATGACAAGAAGGAGTGTAGCTTAAAATATTCATGGTTCTTGATTAAAAAAAAAAAAAAAGCCATTCCTAAATACACTGTCTGTACTTGGGTCTGTGAAATACAGTTGCCATTAGTTATTCTTTTGTCATGGAAACTTTTACATTTCCGACGCTTTAAAGGGAGTAGTGTTTGCCAATGAAATTCTGATCTCACTTGTAAACACTTCATTTTAAGGGAACTATCCTTTACATATTATGCTTTGAGAATGTTCTTTATGCAAGGGACTTCTTTGCCACGAGGCATTTTAACTTGGCCTTCTTCATTAGCTAAGGTTTACATTCAGTGCAGTTCAATTGTGTATTTGTGATGAGGTATGTTGTGATCATCTTCTGTATTTTAGTGCTTTTTTTTGTACTACCATTAGTCTTAAAATAGTCCTCTAATTACACTCTATGGAAATACATAGAAATTACTAACATCAAAGTCTATTTAGCAACCTGAAGATTACAGTGTACAATACCATCACAAACCTTTTTTTTTTTTTATTTTACATTGCCAGGAAAAAGGTGTTGAGTTTAATAGAGAGTATTCATAGTAACAACTCAAAAATGTGCCAGGTGTAGTTACCAATGTTGAGTGTGGTTTTATATTGTGTTTCAGACCAGTATAAAAGCTTTCATAACAAGGAAAATTAACACGACACTTCAAAAAGTTCTCCAAAATGGTACTTGTAAATTCAATCTAAAAGAGTTCATGGTAAAACTTCCTATGAAAAGGATTACAATTAAATGCTTTATGCATCTTGTATGTTCTTCATTCTTTCTATGATGGGATTTTTTTTTTTTTTTTTTTACTACTTTTACAGGTTCAGTCCATGCCACATCAATAGCAGCTTCCAGAGTGGAGCAAGCACTGTCTGAGGTTGCTTCATCTCTGCAGAGCAGTGCCCCTAAACAAGGTCCCCTGCATCCTTGGATGACTCTAGCTCAAATATGGCTTCATGCAGGTACTGTGAAAGTAAAACTCTTCCTTGTTCTTTCCCCTCCCCTTTCTTCCAGCTTGAGGACTTGAAAAAATCTGTTTGTTTCATTCAGAATCTATTATCACTCATCAGATCAAACTTTTTCCAGATGTGTGTGACACTGAAGCAAGTCAAGAAATAAAAAGCACTTTAGAGTTGCTCATATATAACATTTTTTAAGTAATATAAGGCAATAGATATATACTACAACTATTATCAGTGGAGTTGTATCTTCTGTAGAGCAAGGGAACGCTCTCCCTTATCCATGAAGAATTTAGTTTTGAAGTACTTCGAGTATCATATTATTTGGAAATTTAGATGCCCTAATTTATTGCTTGGAAAAAGATGTTTGTAAGATTATTTAATAGAGTTCATGCAACTAGAAGAGCTTTATAATTGAAAATAAATAATCCTGCATATGTGGGAAAAAAGCATAGTAGTACAATTGAGCAGCCTCTCCTTTGCAACTGGGATAATGAGCTCTCATTCATTTCTCGTCCTTCTAGATTCTTAGGGTGAAAAGCCCAGAATTGTTTTTCTAAATATGGAGTTATCTTGAGTGGATTTAGTATTGTTATGCTGCTTCAACCCTTAAGCTAATTTCAATATCACAAGTGGCTGTTGTATAAAATT
This sequence comes from Apus apus, assembly GCF_020740795.1. Classification (NCBI taxonomy): domain Eukaryota; kingdom Metazoa; phylum Chordata; class Aves; order Apodiformes; family Apodidae; genus Apus; species Apus apus. The sequence goes on along the minus strand of NC_067286.1, from coordinate 48,713,713 downwards.
TTAACCAGAAAATGATGATCACATTTATTTTTACACAATTAAAAATGTATGCTGTGCCATTGCTTTCACTGATACTTGCATCAGAAAGGTGTAATTTAGAAATCAGTCAGCAATTGTTCTGCTTTGGTCTGCTGGCAGACTTGAGCATTTTTTAGTGAAATAATATATATTTTTTTTCCTTCTTGTTGACATTCAACAAAACAGTGCTGTATTTCTAAGCATTTTAGTTTAACCTATTTTGCATTAATAGTTTTATTGTGTGAAAGGCATTGCAGGGCAATGGCTCCCAGTTATTAATGTTTTAGAGAAAAAAAACCAACCAGAAGATTGGAACAAATGATCAATTATGGTGATTAATAATAGTGATCTCATTTGGGCGTGGGAGGGCTCCTCAAAAGCAAGATAGATTAGAGCAAGGCAAGGTCCTCCAGGGCATGGTGTAGTCACCTACCCTGTATCATGGCATCATTGATTTTAAATATTTATAAATATCACAAACAGCCATCTACAGTAGCTCTTAGCCTCCATAATACTGATAATCTCTCAACGTTCTGTGACAGGTTGATGAACTGCTTATTTTCTAGTTTTTAATTTTTGTTGCTTAAGTCCTGCTGCTGCTTTTCCAGTCCCTGCAGGTGATTGCTACTGTTTTGCCCAGAAAGGAGGAGTCTGACCACTCTTTGCTGATTCCCTTTTAGTTCTCAACTGAGTCAGGCTGGCATCCAGGCTGGTGTTTTGCTGCTGTAGTCTGCTGTACATTCCACTTCCACTCTTAAAAATACCTGCCTCAGCAATCATGGTCTCTAGGCCATATTCTTGGACAAAGCAGGGGTGGGAAGTAGGAGAAAGTTAGGTTGGAGAATGAACTAAAGTGTTAAAGATCCAAAGGAAGGACCAAAAAAGTATGGAGAGTATGACCCTGTGTATGGGGAGCGATGAAAGAAAAAAAATAAACCAAGATGAAAGAGAGCCTACCTTCAGATAAGGTGCTACAACCTGGAGTCTACTTATTCTCTGCATTGGAATGCTTCTGTTCTTGATACTTTAAGGCTGCTGATGTGTGCTGCATTTCCGAGTGTTTAAGGATCGTGCTGTTCAGCTACTTGTCCTGCTACAGTAAATGCCCTGAGCCTTGAGAAAGGCTCTTTAAGAGCGTTCAGAATTAAGTTTTCTTCCAGAAGCACAATTCAAAGCAGATATTCTGGAAGGTGTCTTCATCAGTATATATAGGTTACTTGTATGGCAAAACAGTGATAAGATTACTTAATGCCTCACAGCACATGTTCTATAAATAAAAGGAAAGATTTAGCATTGGGAAATTGCTTCTTTTTTGAGACTAATGCCACATTTAACTGTTGGACTCCATGTGTGGTTGTGCATAAAAGCTGTTGCTACTGTTCTTGTTTCCTCTCAAGGAATGTAGAATTTTAACTGCAGTCTATTAAATTAGCCAATCTCTACTTGTTTTTCAGTCTAGAATTACTGTGGTGGCAGATAATCACCTACTTAAGTAATTTTTAGTTTCCGTGTACTATTGTACTGTTTGCTAATCATTATAGCTTTTACTTAGTGCCTTCTAGAGTCTTTGTAAATTATATTTTTCCCAACTGTCTTTTCACTGAAAAAATCTGGTGTGCATTTAAAGCTGTGTTTCAAGTCTGGTGATGCTGGAGAAAAGACAAAAAAACCAGGAGAGCTCAAATGGTTAGCATTTAAATAATGCAGTGTATTTTATACTCATTAAAATCTTGTTGCTCGTGTAGTAATATTGACTGTGTGACTTTTAGAAAAGCACTAAAAAATGAAGTAGCCAAAGCTTTTCTAAAATATTTTAGGGTTTTTGTTTTTGTTTTTTAAAAAAAAAGAAATATCAAGTACAATTCATATTTTATGCTGTGTGGCCAGGTCTCAATTTATGGCTACAACTTGCTCTTTGGATTCTACCAGCAGTTAATGAAAGTAAAATCCTAGAAACATTTAATTTCTTCCAAATTTAGATTTTTATTTCAAGATTTTATCCCCATCATTACCTTCCAGGTGTGCTATTCTTTAGTTAAACAGTACCATCTCTGACTAGGTGAGGTGGTTCTTTTAGGGTTAGGGGGAAAAAAAAATGTGACTGGATCTGCAGTTTCATGTGTTAGTGTTTCATGTGGATGAGACATTTTTCCATCAAAAAGCATGTCATTAGTTTATAAAAATATACTGCATCAATCCATGCATCCACATAGGCATACTATTTATGTTCGGCAGAATGTGTTCTGTGAAATCACCAGGTCAACAAAAAGTCTGTTGTCCCATCGATAGGATCAGGTCTTAGAGGAAGAAAATAGTTTACTCCAGCAACCCTACAGAAACTGGCTAAAAAAACAGAAAATCAGTAGGACCTTTAAACTGTGTTTACTCACCAACTGCTACTGAAGTTTTTGTCAGTAATTTTTATACATGGATTTTGATGAAAATGATGAATGTTCATAGCAGGTATCACCTGCAAGCTAGGGTTTATACCCTTTGCTGTACTGAAGGTGACTCTCTAGGGATAACTTTAAATGTTTGATGCAATTATCTCAGAAGAAAGCTCCTTTAAAGCCACTCCAGCATCCGTCCTGTTCAGAGTTTTACACATAACCCCAAATCCACGACTGCAGTGTGAGGTCCTGGTCTGGCAGCCTTTAAACCAAGAGGGGTGGCCTGTGCTGTACAGTGAGATGCATGGTTTGAGCAGTGATCAATCAGATGGAGCATTTTGATTTAAACCTTAATCTATAAGACTGTTGAACAGTGTGGTACAGTAGAATGCAGTTACACAGTTACTTTGAGGCTAAATTTTTTCTAGGTCTATATGAACATGAAAGAAATAGATAACCCAACCCAGAAACTTTAATATAGTTTTCTTGCATTTAGTATCTCTTTACTCCTCTCTTCTCCCTCTCTTTCAGTAGGGATTAAGATAATCCAGCAGGATAAGTAAATGCAGTGTTAAAGAGTGTCATAAGAGCTATTGTAGGCAAATACTTCTTCAATTGTTAGTTGTTAATCACCTACTGAATGAACCTATTTTTTTTCAATATAGTCAATCTGATTTAGACAAGATTGTGTCAGGCTACTCAACTGCTTTCATCAGGAGTGACTTATTTGTAATTAAATACAGCCTTTTTTTTTAAGATATAGAGTTAAATATTCTTAGCTTCTGGAGGACATCTTAGATAAAATGCTTGGAAATATGAACAGATTTTGTCAAATCAGAATGCTGATTAACCATTTTACATGTACTGCCAACGGAACCAAGAAACTGTTAATTATATTTATTTTAAAATGCTATGAAGTAGGATACAGAACCAGGCTTGCCATTGAGTGATTGGTAACTGGAGCAATTGCTACTGCTTCCTTAATGGCTGACACACAAAATTCAGAAAACCCCTGTAATTAGTTGTGTTCGTTTACCTACTCTGAGGATCTCTATGTGCTGTTTTTTGTTGAGTTTTGCATTCTTAAATAATATAGAATAACGGCATGCTCACATCTTAAAAAAAAACCAAACCCTTAAATTACAAAATCTCAGACTTCAGTTAAAATTAAAAAACTATAAAGAGATTTGTGCTGTTTAAAACATCCATTTAGAGGTTCAAACTCAGATTACATTTAGAAAAGCAAATTTCCTAAAAGAATAAAATAATTTATGTAATAATTTCTCTTAAGCTATAAAATTTTTGAGGAACCTTTACTTAGAATGAAACTATTTACAAATACAGCACATGTGACAACAGGCCAATAGTATCCTGGGGTGCATTAAGAAGGGTGTTTCCAGCAGGTCGAGGAAGGTTCTCTTCCCCCTCTACTCTGCCTGAGCGAGACCCCACCTGGGATGTTGTGTCCAGTTCTGGACTCCCTCAAAAGGGACAGGGGTTTACTTGAGAGACCCCAACAGAGGGCTACAAGGATGATTAAGGGACTGGAACACCTGCCTTATGAGGAAAGGCTGAGAGACCTGGAGATGTTCAGTCTAAAGAAGACTGAGAGGGGATCTTATTGATGTCTATAAATATCTGAAGGGTGGATGTCAAGAAGGAGGGGCCAATCTCTTTTCAGTCATGCCCGGTGATAGGACGAGGGGCAGTGGACACAAGCTGGAGCACAGGAAGTTCCACCTTAACATGAGGAAGAGTTTCTTTACTGTGAGGGTTACAGAGCACTGGAACAGGCTCCCCAGAGAGAGTGTGGAGTCTCCTGCTCTGGAGACTTCCCATACCTGTCTGGATACATTTCTGAGTGACCTGCCCTAGATTCTGTGGTGGTCCTTTTCTGCCAGGGGGGTTGGACTTGATGATATCCAGAGGGCCCTTCCATCCCCTACCATTCTGTGATTCTGTGATCTACTCGTGGTATAAGCAAGAATGATTCATTGGTCCTCACATTACTTCCACAGCTGAAGTGTACATAGGAATTGGGAAGCCTGCTGAGGCCACAGCGTGTACCCAGGAAGCAGCTAATCTCTTTCCAATGTCACACTATGTTCTCTACATGAGAGGCCAGGTGGCTGAACTTCGTGGAAATATCGATGAAGCCAAACGCTGGTATGAAGAGGCCTTATCTATTAGTCCTACCCATGTGAAAAGCATGCAGAGGCTGGTAAGTCTTGAGTCCACATTCATAAGCACTTTACTCTCAATTTATGCTATTGTATTGTGAAATCTTAGCTTGGTGTGGGAAACCCATAGGTTTTGAGGTTTTGGATTTTTATTCTTGTTAGCAAAATAGCTAAATCTTTTCTGTTGTAGTCTAGAGGAAAGACCAGTTGTTCTGATACCTAATTCCAAACTAAAAGTTGCATTCCATATGTTGATGATTTACCTTCATGTTATGTGATTTCATGAATTTTTGAAAGGTAGAGAATCAGTCTTGCCCTCAAAGGAATGTGTAGCTTTAAGTACAAAGGTGCCTTCCCCAGTATAAATGCATGTTTGTTTATACACTTCATATATACATATATGTATATATTCTGTGCTTACTATGTTAGGAAAATTACTTTCTTTTTTAAATCCAGTTTTCTTCCAGATAGAGCAGAGTAGAACAGATGCAATCAGCTTCTTACCCAACCTTTTTTTTTTCGGAAGTAGAAAATAGTAGGTGCTTATGAATTATTCAGAGAAATTTCTCATGCATCCCTGAGGGGAACATGCGAGACAAAAGTTCAGATAGGAAGGCAGCACAGGGAGAGTTTTTTGTTTCACCTTTTCAGCATTTCAAGATATTTGAGCCTACTGACAAATGCCAAAACGTTCCTTTTTCTGAAGAACCAGGCAGTTAACCTAAAGCAGTGCAACTCAGTGAGAATCAATGCTTGTTTTTCCGGACATCTTTTTGCTCCTCCTTTCAATCCACCTTTGAATAAATGGTCTGTAAACACAAGATGCTCTTCAGAATTACTTGAGAAATTAGATGCCTTAAAAGGAACGTGAGATTAAAAATCCAGGGCTTCCAACCCAGGGAAAACTATTCATTGTGGTGGATTGGCCAGTACTTTTTAAGCATCATTATAACTTAAAAATTTGTTTTTAAAAAGCTTTCTCTAGACCTTTTCTGTACTAAGGGATTGTTTTGAATAGATGTTGAGGGATCCGTGCTGCTTAAATACAGATATTAAAGATGTATGATACAGAAGTACTTCTCTGTGTAATTCCATGTAGGGAAAAAGTACAGGATTCTGTATCCTTCATCTTTTAACTATTGCAAAAAGTATTTTGAGGAGGAAGTTTGCAGTGTGTCTTGCCTGTGTGTATAGATGAATATCTGTACATATCAACAGTTTGTTTGTATATGTTTACCTTTTTATTATGAAGAGAGGATATCTCTGTTGCAGCGGAGCTATAGCAACAGCGCTGTGGAGGTACCAGCCTCTATAACAACAGCTGAAACATTAACTGGTAATATTTGTTTTCACAATTCTAAGACGACAATCCATTTATGAACCAAAGTTCTGTGAAAAAAACAGTAATAAAATGCTACTGTTTCAACAGTAGTTACCTTAGAGGGAACTCTAAGTTACCTTAGAGCTTAGATTTATTTAAATAAACTTTGGTGAATTTCTTATTTGGGGCAAATACCAGGTATGAATCCTAATAACTTAATAAAATGCAACAAAAAAGAAATAAGATGCAAGGATGGCACAAATTCAAGCATGTAGCATACATCTCTAGCCCTGGCTCTCCAAATATAATTACTTGAAATTGTTGAACCTGAAATCAGTTTTGAAGGAGTTTTTTCTTTTAATTAAAATTTTAGAATGAGTAACAACTGGCACCTAGTTCAATCAGAAGTTAAAATTTCCTAATGCTAGTGTTTGAGAAACCTGGATTTTAAATTTATTTTCTTTTGGCCAGAGAAGAACAAAAGCCAGATAAAATAATTATTTATGTTTGTATGAACAAGAATGGCTTATTGGGAATAAGCAGGATTCCTCCTTTTATAATCCATCCTTTTAATGATGATACATCATAGAATCATAAAGTTGGAAGGGACCTTAAAGATCATCAAGTTCCAACCCTCTTGCCATGAGCAGGGAACCCCACCACTAGATCAGGTTGTACAAAACCTCATCCAACCTGGCCTTAAAAACCTCCAGGGATGGTGCATCAACAACCTCCCTGGGTTTCTTCCTAATCTCTAACCTAAATCTCCCCTCTCTCAGTTTAAAACCATTACCCCTTGTCCTGTCACTATCTTCTCTGATGAAAAGCCCCTCCCCAGCTTTCCTGTAGGCCCCTTTCTCTGGTAAGAAAGATAAAAAGTCTACTTAAAAGCTTTACTATTTTTCAGTTTAACTTTTTGGCCGTAACTCTCCTTAAGTACTTATCCCTGAATACCATCTACTGTTTCTACACAGAAGCAACCTTACTAACCTAAATTAATGAAGAAATGTGTGAAGAGAGACTAGCAAGTTTAGTCTGTGGCTTGTGAAGTGATATGCTTCCTCCTGTGAGTTGGAGCACATCCTGTGCTCTGGAGTTTCTGCGTAAAGTGCAGACTCCCTATTCTGCTAATGAGACTATGGCAACATGCTCTTTGCAGAAGTCTAATGTATTATCTGAATGCAGTTACCTTTTGTTGGCTGGTATGAGCTGTTAAAATACTGTATTTGTCTAAAATTACAGTTTTCTTAAGGAACAAGTTATTAATTATGCTGCTGTCTCTAAAGTCTTCACTAGAAAGAAAAACAGGAGGACTTGGCGATAGTGTGAAAATTGGAGCAGTTAAGAGTAGTGGAAGAGATCTGCTCACCAACAAAATGATAATGATAAATGGGAAGGTTTAGAGAGAGAGGTTAACTCTTGCTGTATATGCCTCAGTAGTGAAATGCCTAAGAAATGTAGCACCAAGTGGTGGAGGCTTGATCCATAAATAAAAGGCACTTTGTTTAACTGATAGGGTGATACTGTTACGATACCCAAGAGGTGAGATACTCTAACAGAGACCTGGATGCAGGGGCAGCATGTTTGTGTTCATGTTCTACTATTTCAGTCTGTTCTGAAATATTGGGGGTTTTATTAATTAAATCAGCTCATCAACAAAACTAGTTCTTTCAAAGTGAAATGCTGTTAAAATTCTCTTTAGTTGCTTGTGTAGATAAATTTTTACTTGTACACATAGTTTTTATCCATACATTCATTCATTGTATCCTATTAGGCAGTTCCCATTTTAAGATCTGCCTTATTCTCAAGTACTGTTTTTTACCATTTGTCACTAACTGAAATTTTTTCCAAGCCAGAGGATACATGAGCTTGCTATTTGGCTAGCTCTAACTGTTCACAAGATGTCAAGAGAGAAGCAGTAGCATGTCAGTATCAATTAGTGTACTTCAGAGTGCAGCAGCAATGCTCTTGAACAAATGCAGTGTCCTTTCTTGGTTTGAAAGGTTGTATAATGCACTCTGAGAAAACAACATGAAGTTGTGTTGTAAAGGTTTGAAATGCTCCAGTTTGTGTTCTGTATTTCAAATTGCCCTTTATCATACCCACTGAAATCTAAAAGTTTCTTTACTGACTAAATTGAAAAATGACAATTCACACTTCAGTTGAATGTCATATATACTCAGTTGTCACCTGCCTGATTTTGGCCAGTATGGGTTTATTTGAACAACTTTCTCCATTCTCCCTACCCTTTATCATCACCACCAGATTTGTGCATTACTGCTGCCTTCCTGCTTTTGTCATTGTTTTCCTCCCACATGAAAAAAAGAATAAACAGTCTTTTATCTCCTGTAGTCAGAGTGCTGCTGTGGAAAGTAGCCTTTATAGCTGACATCTGAAAAGTCCTGAAACAGGCCGTTGTTCAGTAACGCCTGAAATGGCAATGAATATTTCAACCCATTGTCTAGGAAACAGATCTGTGTATTCTCTCACAGGCTGAAAATTTCTTAGCTAAATGTTGCTTTCATATGAAATTGTTCTTTCCACCATCTGTATGTTATTATAATCCTAGAAAATTCTAGTATCTTTTTAATATTAAGTAATTAATCTTAGCACTTGTCAGTTAATCCTATTAGTAGTTTAGCTTCTAAGAGTAGAAAACTGAAACAGAAAAGGAGAAATTACTTATCCAAAATTACTTATGTAAAAAGTTGTTTTCAAAAAGCATTATCTAAGAGAATTACATTCCCCACCCAACACTGATAGATGTCTGTTAAACTTTCTTGTAATTATGACTACCTGAGTCAGATCTCTTAAGGCTTAGATTAACTATGTGTGCTTTACCTCTCAGTTATAAATACATTGTTATTTATTTCTAACCACATTGATCTAGTACATTTTTTTTCCACACTTTGCCAGAAAGAAGCCTGCTAGTACATATGGGTAGTGTATTCTTATGAGCCTGTCAAGGCTGTTGAGCTGACTGGAAGGAAGGAAAAGTAGAGAAGACTTTAGATATGTGAGTTCAGACCCTGCTTGAAGGGGTCAGTGGAGTTAAAGAAGAGAAGGACTAAACACAGTCACCGAAACTCAATTTTTTTCTTTTACTGAGGCATTATTCTCTAGTATTTATTCTTCCTTTCATAGCAAGGGCTCACCTGGGGAACATTCACTAACTAATTTTGTTTTCATTGTCAGGCAACTATACTGTAAAAATTGTTCAGGCCAGGTAGGCTTGTCCTAAGCATGGTATGCTTCTTCTTGTTGGTGTTCTGTGTTGCAACTGATTACCATAGAGCTGAATACTCGTGCCAAATCTCAGTGTTTGTTTGATTCACTCTCTAAGTGCATCCTATGTACACAGTGGTTGAAAAAGAATGGAAAAATAACAGTTTTGCTAGTAAAATATTGTGGGTTAGCCCTTCAGAAACTTCAAGGTTATTTAATAGAAAGTAGAGAAAGTAACACATCTGTTCAGCCAAAAAGGCACAGCTCCATACAGAAGGAATTTTGCTGTGATTTCACCACTGTCACATCTAAGTATTTCAAGCGCTCACATTCTACACTCTGATAAAACAATTGCAGTTCTAGTTGCATTTTAACCTGGAACACACCCATTGAGTTAAGTGACTCAAGGACCATTTCACTACACTTTAAATTCTTCACCTGCCAAGTGACAGTCACAGGCCTTATTATTGTCTGCCTTGAAAACATTATTACCATTTTAGCCTATAACAGAAAAATATTGGTGCTTAGTGCAATAAAAATATGTATAACACCAACTTGCATAGTCATTACCTTTTGAAATACTACAACGTGTGGATCTAGGTGAATAATCAAAAAATTTTGCTTTTTCCCATTATATGTTAAAAGCTACCTTATTTTTAGTGTTATTGAGCTTAGGAACAGCAGTTAACTATTTCATAGTGATTCATATCTTAAAGATTACCATTGGAGAAAAGATGAGTAGAATTTCTTAATCCTTGAATGCTTTCTCATTTAAAGATCTATTTTTGTTCAGTATTTGACAACAATAATTGCTGCAAATCTGCGTTTGAACTAGAGTTTAGTTGCTCTTTTGAAAACAGAAAGCCACTATGGGAATTTACGACACTAATTTTGTTAATTATATTAAGCAGTGAGCTCCCATTTGCTCAATCAGGACTGTCTGCTGGTCCACTGAGAACTGCCAGAAAGAATTTTATCACTTCTGTTTGTTCTCATTTAAAAAAATGAAAAATTAATTAGAGGTACATGCTGGCAGAAGGAAGGGGTGCTTTGGCTGGGGTTACTCCTCTTTATTTGCCAGATCACAAATCATGATGTCACAGTCCGACGGCGTTAATAACGGACTGCCGGAGGTCAGGACGCTTCCATGACTTTCCTCTCTTATTGAGAGACCGTTGTTTTTATTGCATGATGTGGAACTGAGAAAATTCCACCTGTCTGATAATTCATTACAATCTGCTGTTACAGCAGGTCAGTCTGCAGTGTGCAGTATTACACCAAAGTTGTTCCTCTTTGCTTGGAAGATACAGCATCTTTGTTTTCAATTTTCAATATACAAGTAGTGTTCATCTCAAGCTTTATCTTTTACAGCATAAAGTCTCTGAACTGGGTTCTATTATCAAAACTGAGGTATTATCAATTTTTTTCACATACAGCAGGATTAGATATCATAATTTGTTAGGTAGCAACCAAGTATCGTTTCAAGTTCAAGGAATAAAATCCAAAGATCACAATGGCCCAGTCTGGATCAGGGCTTTGCTTTTGCTAGGCATCAGAACACAGCATGTGAGGAGCAGTTCCATGCCCTACACTGTGTTTCACATAACTGATGGGTGAAGGGCTGCAGAATGATCACATACCCTTGGTGTAATTGTAACAGTATGCCAGACACGTGTAAGATACATGCACTTGCTCTGAGCAGTTGTGGAGTTGCTCATCCCTGGAGATACTCAGAATCCGACAGGACACAGCCCTTTGTAACCCGCTCTAGTTGACTCCAAGTTTGGATGTGGACTGTCTCCAGAGGTACCTTACTACCTCAGCCGTCCTGTGAATCCAGGAATGCAAGCAAGACAAGCTTTGTACATAGAGTTAATTATTTCTGTTAGACAACAAGATGGGAACACTTGTTTGTGGGCAAAATCTTCTAACAGTCTTCCTATTATGTAGGACTTCCCTTATTTTTACCAGTGGTAAAAATCTATTTTTTTCTTTCCTCCTTCACGCTGCACGCTTCACGCTGCACGCGGCAGCGGTGAGAGCGCAGAGCGGCAGCGGTGAGAGCTGCTCCTTTAATTACTGAGGATTAGAGAAGAGACCGGGCTTCCCAGAGACGGCGAAGCCGGAGCAGAGCGAGGAGACCCAAGTCTGAGCGGGAATCCTGAGAGGAGCAGGAAGGCTGACGTGGCAGGGGGTGTGGCTGAGAACCGCGGCAAGGTTTAAAAGCGGCCATCTCGGCAGCTCCCTCAGAGCACGCGGCAGCGGTGAGAGCGCAGAGCGGCAGCGGCCGTCACAGGAAGTGAAGTAGCGCGAGGACAGGGGGAGAGCAGCGTGAGTGGAGGCAGGAAGCAGAGAACACCAGTAAATTTCTCTAGCATGGTGGCAACACGCCCTAAAACTGTATTGAAGAAGGATATGGGAACTCAGACGGAGGTTCTGAGCAGGCACGCAGCCGTGCAGGTCTCTGGCTGCAGCGAGTGCCTGAGCCTGGCACTGGTGCCAGAGGGAGCCAGTAGCACCGCGTGTGTGAGGTGTGAGCAAATCAATGATCTCCTCAGGCAGGTGGTTAGACTGACAGAGGAGGTTGAAAGACTGAGAATTATCAGAGAATGTGAGAACGAAATAGATTGGTGGAGTCAAACCCTGAGGCAAGGGCAGGAGGAAGAGATGCTAGAACAAGTGATGGATCCCCTCCCCTCCTGTTCTCAGGCAGAAGGAGAGAACTTTAGGAACATGGAGGAATGGAGGGAGGTCCGTCCTCGGAGAGGCAAGAAAAAACCCTCCCAACTCCGTCCATCCTCCGAATTGCCCTTGAAGAATAGGTACGAGGTCTTGGAACTTCAGGGAAAGGAAAATGAAGCTGGAGTGACAGATTTGTCTAGTGAACCGCCTATGACTTGTTGCTCAGCTCCACGACTTAGGACTTCTTCAACTAAGAAGGAAAGGAGGGTAGTTGTGGTGGGTGACTCCCTTCTGAGGGGAACAGAAGGGCCCATCTGTAGACCTGACCCATCCCACAGGGAGGTCTGCTGCCTCCCTGGGGCTCGCATTAGAGATGTTAAAAGGAAACTCTCTAGTATGGTAAATCCATCTGATTACTACCCACTGCTGATTTTTCAGGTTGGCAGTGACGAAATTACTACAAGAAATGTAAGGGCAATGAAGAGAGACTTCAGGGCCCTGGGACGGCTAGTTAGGGGGTCTGGAGCACAAGTCGTGTTTGCCTCCATACCTCCTGCAAGAATGGGTGGAGAGATAAGCAGGAAGAGTTTAATGATGAACGAATGGCTAAGAGACTGGTGCCAAAGGCAGGGCTTTGGCTTTTTTGATCATGGGCTGCTCTATGAGACACCTGGCCTGATGGTGGCAGGTGGGATGCACCTGTCCCAGAGGGGGAAAAGGCTTTTGGGGCAGGACTTAGCAGGGCTCATTGAGAGAGCTTTAAACTAGATGTGAAGGGGGAAGGGGAGAAAACTGTGTCTGTTGGGGACAAGCCCAAGAGGAACATACCAGGGCCTGTAGGAGGATGGGCTAAGGAGGATTTAGTCCCACCGATGTGCTCTACTTGCTTCCTGAAATGCCTGTACACCAATGCACGCAGCATGGGGAATAAACAGGAAGAGTTAGAGGTCTGTGTGCGGTCTAAGGGTTATGATCTGGTAGCAATAACAGAGACATGGTGGGACAGCTCACACGACTGGAATGTGGCCATGGATGGCTGTGTGCTTTTTAGGAAAGATCGGTCGGTGAAGCGAGGTGGTGGAGTTGCTCTTTATGTGAGAGAGCAACTAGAATGTATTGAGTTTTGTACAGGGGCTGATGAGGGGCAAGTTGAAATTCTGTGGGTAAGAATTAAAGGACAGGGTAGTATGGGTGACACAGTTGTGGGGGTCTACTACAGACCTCCTGATCAAGATGAGGAAGTTGATGAGGCTTTCTACAGGCAGCTGAAAGCAGCCTCACAACTACAGTCCTTGGTCCTCATGGGAGATTTTAACTATCCCGATATCTGCTGGAAGACTTATACAGCCAGCCTTTCACAGTCTAGGAGGTTCCTCCAGTGCATTGATGATAACTTCTTAATGCAAATGGTGGATAAGCCGACTAGAAGAGGAGCGCTGCTGGATCTTGTGCTCACCAACAAGGGGGGCCTTATTGAAGCAATGGTGGTCAATGGCAACCTTGGCTGCAGTGACCATGAGATGGTGGAGTTCAGGATCCTGTGTGGGAGGAACAGAATTTCCAGCAGGACCAGAACCCTGGACTTCTACAGAGCAAACTTCGACCTCCTCAACCAATTGTTAAGGGAAGTCCCATGGGACAGAGTGCTAGAAGGTAAAGGGGCTCAAGATAGCTGGACAATATTCAAGGACCACTTCTTGCAAGCACAGCATCAGTGTGTCCCAATGGGTAGAAAATCTAGTAGGGGAGCTAGGAGACCAGCGTGGTTAAAAAAGGAACTGCTGGGGAAACTCAAGTGGAAGAGGAAAATCTATAGATCATGGAAGGAGGGACTGGTCACTTGGGAGGAATATAGGAATGTTGTCAGGGAATGTAGGGAGGCAACTAGGAAAGCTAAGGCCTCCTTGGAACTTAACCTTGCAAGTCGGGTTAAGGATAGTAGAAAGGGCTTTTTCAAATGCATAGCCAACAAAGCTAATACCAGAGGCAATATAGGCCCACTGCTGAATGAGGTGGGTGCCCTGGTGACAGAGGATATGAAGAAGGCAGAGGTGCTGAATGCCTTCTTTGCCTCTGTCTTTACTCCTGCAGGCTTTTCCCATGAGCCCCAGATTCATATAACCCCAGAAGTAGTCAAGATAGGTGAGGACATAGTAGATGAGGATTGGGTTAGGGATCAGTTGCATAATCTGGACATCCATAAATCGATGGGTCCGGATGAAATGCATCCAAGGGTGCTGAGGGAGCTGGCGGAGGTCATTGCTAGTCCATTCTCCATCATCTTCGGTAAGTCATGGGTAACTGGAGAGGTGCCTGAGGACTGGAGGATAGCAAACGTCACTCCAGTCTACAAGAAGGGCAAGAAGGAGGACCCGGGTAACTATAGACCGGTCAGCCTCACCTCCATCCCTGGAAAGGTAATGGAACAACTTGTCCTTGGCACTATCTCTAGACATATCAAGGAGATGGGGGTCATCAAGAGCAGTCAACATGGTTTTACCAAGGGTAAGTCATGTTTGACTAACCTCATAGCCTTCTATGAGGAAATTACTAGGTGGATAGATGATGGTAGAGCGGTAGATGTGGTCTATCTTGATTTCAGTAAAGCATTTGACACCGTCTCCCACAGCATCCTTGTAGATAAGTTGATCAAGTATGGGTTTGATGATCAGGCAGTGAGGTGGATCAAGAACTGGTTGAAAGGAAGAAGTCAGAGAGTTGTAGTCAATGGGGCAGAATCTAGTTGGAGGCCTGTGACTAGTGGAGTCCCTCAGGGGTCGGTACTGGGACCAGTGTTGTTCAACATCTTCATCAACGACCTGGATGAGGGCACAGAATGTACCCTCAGCAAGTTTGCTGATGACACCAAGCTGGGAGGAGTGGCTGACACACCAGAAGGCTGTGCTGCCATTCAGAGAGACTTAGACAGGCTGGAGACTTGGGCGGGGAAAAACCTGATGAAGTTTAACAAGAGCAAGTGTAGAGTTTTGCATTTGGGGAAGAAAAACGCCTTGCACCAGTACAGGTTGGGGGCTGACCTGCTGGAGAGCAGTGTAGGTGAAAGGAACCTGGGGGTCCTGGTAGACAGGAGGATGACCATGAGTCAGCAGTGTGCCCTTGTGGCTAAGAAGGCCAATGGCATCCTGGGCTGTATTAGAAAGGGTGTGGTTAGTAGGTCAAGAGAGGTTCTCCTCCCCCTCTATTCTGCATTGGTGAGGCCACATCTGGAGTATTGTGTCCAGTTCTGGGCCCCTCAGTTCAAGAAGGACAGGGAAGTGCTTGAAAGAGTCCAGCGCAGAGCCACAAGGATGATTAAGGGAGTGGAACATCTCCCTTATGAGGAAAGGCTGAGGGAGCTGGGTCTCTTTAGTTTGGAGAAAAGGAGACTGAGGGGGGACCTCATCAATGTTTACAAATATGTAAAGGGTGAGTGTCAAGACGATGGAGTTAAGCTTTTTTCGGTGATGACCAGTGACAGGACAAGGAGTAATGGATACAAGTTGGAGCATAGGAGGTTTAAGATGAATATCAGGAAAAATTTTTTTACTGTAAGAGTGACAGAGCACTGGAACAGGCTGCCCAGAGAGGTTGTGGAGTCTCCTTCGCTGGAGACATTCAAAACCCGCCTGGATGCCTTCCTGTGTGATGTGCTCTAGGTGACCCTGCTCTGGCAGGGGGGTTGGACTAGATGATCTTTCGAGGTCCCTTCCAACCCCTAGGATTCTATGATTCTATGATTCTATGATTCATTTCCGTGGTACATTACCCATAGCAGTCATGGAAGGAAGGTGCAAAAAATTTAGTATCTTCCTCAGCTGTATTCACTTATCTTATATACATGCATGTATAATATACGTATGTATGTATGTATGTATGCCTATATTCTCTTCTAGCTCTCTCTTAATGGTTTTCTTATAGAAATTTCAAATATACCTTAGTGATCTGCATTGAGGCTTCTGTAGACAAAGATGCACCTAATATTATCCAAATAACACAAAATATGTATGACTCTTTACATGGAAAGTATCTCCTTCTTTCATAGTACTAAGTAGAGATAATGAACAGACCAGCAAGCTAGTAAAAGCATCTCATCGCAGCTAATGAAAAATTTACCTTTTCAGGCTTTTTTTGTAAGTGTTAAGGGTAATTCCTATTAAAAGTCTTTCCAGAGTCCTTCCATCTCCATAAGCATTTTACTGTCCAAAGGGCTGACTAATTTAACAGAATTAAAAGGTCAGTAGTCTTAGTCCCAGTAACTCAGTTTATGGCCAGGAGGCCTCATGTCAGTAAAATGCTAATAGTTGCTCTAGATATTTAAGTTCTCTTTTCTAAAATAAGAAGAAAATGGATATGAGAGAAGGCCTGGAAGAAACTGCAAATGTGTGCTATTCCCTGCTGTCCTCTGGAGTCTCTTACATCCCTTTTCATGGATACTTGCTGGTGCTTTTTTGCATGGATCTCAAAAATACAGCTTTTATTTTGCTCAGTGTAATTGCCTTTCAATATGAGAATTGCTTTGCAAAACACTTCTAAAATTAGGTCATTCTGCTGAAGTATGCACTGAGCTAATTATGATTATTTTGCTTCTCTGGGCATTTTTGTGCTCATTGAGTTTATTACAGTATTACTTTATAACTGGAACTGAGAACTTACACAGCAATCAGAGCACCTGGTATGCATGGCTGTCTTTCCTGTAGTCTCTAAGAGCTTTTTCCTGTAGGCAACATCTGGCATCTAATAATTTTATAATTGCATTTCATGTAATTAATACATATTTGTAAGGTTTTATTTTTTGGGTAAACATAAAAAATATTTAAAAGGCTGCAGAGAGCAGCCATCCACAACTTCAAATGAATGAAAGGAATTTTATTCTCCTTTTTCTGAAGGAGGTTCTGTTGTAGAATTCTGTTGCTGAGAACCCTTTTAACTACAGGAAATCATTTGAGATGTGAAGTCTTCTACATGCTTTGTGTTTTTGTTGGCTGTTTTTTCTTTTTTTGTAGTGCATAACTTTGCCTATTGGTGAATATAATTACATGCTACCATCAAGAGCAATCTGGAAGAGACAAACCATTCTGTTTGGAGGCTAGTGAGGGGTTTGGAGGGCATGCCATATGAGGAGAGGCTGAGGGAACTGGTATTGTTCAGTCTGAAGAAGAGAAGGCTCGGGAGAGATCATATTGCTCTCTACAGCTGCCTAAAGGGAGGTTGTAGAGAAGCCAGTATTGGTCTCTCCTCCAAGTAATTAGCAATAGGATGAGAGGAAGTGGGTTTAAGATGTGCCAGGGGAGCTTTAGGTTGGGAATTACAAAAATGTCTTTACTGAAAGAGTGGTGAGGTATTGGAATGGGCTGCCCAGGTAAGTGGTGGAGTCACCCACCATCCCTGGAGGTGTTCAAGAAGCATTTAGTTTAGTGGTTGTGGTAGTTGAATTATGGTTGGACTTGTTGATGTTGAAGGTCTCTTCCAAACTTTATGATGCTGTGATTCTATGTGTATGAGAAGCTTGCAGGACTGAGGCTGAGTGTCTGAAACCTAGCTCTCCAGTAGTCTCTCATAATTATTGCAAAGTTACACAGGAGTTATTAGTGCATGTATTTTGCTAGAAATCTCTTGCAGTTTTCAGGTGCATTTCTAGTGCACCTATCAGTGATGATTCCTTTCTTCTAACTAGGAACTATAAACAAGTTGTTCTTAAAAGCTGTGCTTTATCTTATCCTCACCAAGCAGAAAGTGGCCCTCCTTAATGCAGAACTCAAGATCTGGAAGCAACTATCCCTCAGGAAATTATTTTAAAGCTTGCTGTTGCCAGGGTTATGTCAAACAGCTGCATTCCCCAGATAAGTTGTTTGCTCTAGTACAGTTTTTTTCTGCAAATCCCCAGTATGGAACCAGTCTTCTTATGTCTCTTTATCTCTCCAACTAATCTAATTTTAAATTTTATTTGGAAACCTCTTTTCCATTTATTGAAGCTTAATTTCCCTACTAGCCAGTCCTTCCCCTGCTCATGAGTCTGCAGATTAAAGATGAGTTGAACCTTGCACTTTGGAAGGATTCAACCAACTTACTGTGTATGAAGAGCATAATAGAATTTCTCCAAAATTAGGGTTGTTTTTTTTAAATACAGAGTGTGTTTTCTGGTAGCTAACTGGTTTTAGATGGAGGGAAAGAACTGACCAATCTAACTGTCCGAGAAAACAATTATTTCAGTGAGCTTTAACTGGTGGAAAAAGCTGAAGTGTGTTTTGTTGACTCTGAAAACTGTTTGTTTCTAAGGTTTGATGTCTGTTTTTCCATTATTCTTCATATTGCAGTATGTTTTTCCAATGAGTAGCAACAATTGGTATTAATAAAGTGATGTGCAGGTACTGTTCTTCAGAAACCTGCCATCTCTTGATTTCTCAGTTGGGGATATATATGCTGTTTGGGCACCTTGTGTATTGCATCTAAGTAAAAATGGCCAGTGTTTTCTCTGAATAAAAATAACTGCTGTCTTCTGTAACTTGATTTAGGGAATAGAAGATGAGAATGGTCTTCCAAGTAAAACTATTGTGGCCAAAGCTGCTGACTGCAGGAACTCTTTACTAAAGGTCTGGATGACCTGCTTCTGTAGTATAACAGTGCAGTCACATTGCATCAACCCTCTCAATAGCCGTGGGCTGAGACCATAAATTAAACTAAGATATGTCCTGAGGCCAAACCTTGACATCTACTCACCATCATCCATCCCTATTGGATGGATGGACTAGTGGTAACTAGTTCTTAACTAGTTTTTATATTTTTGTGCTGCTCTAGTTTTGATTTGTTTTCTTCTCCCCAGATATATTGAAACTTTACTGAAAACCAGAAAAATTAGTTTTGCAGCTTTTTTTTTCCTGGAATTAATCTATCTAATTGAATACCGTGCAGGCCAGCTTAGTGTCTCACCAGTGACAAACACATACTGGATTTTACTCCCCTTTTCCCTGTTGCATTCTGCTAACCATTACTTTCTTCATCCTTTGTTCTAAAGTCTTCCACTTAATTTGAGAAAACTGAAAAAATAATTTTCTTTCTACAGTACAAACAATCTAGTATTTTTTGGTCGTAAAAATGCTTCCACTATTTAACTTGGTAGCTAGTCTTTGATTTCTTTTACTTTTCTGTCCTTTTCTAGGATGGAGATAATCCAGTTCTCACAACTTTTTTTATCTTTATCTCTCTCGTTTTGCTTTTATATTGACCCTGAAAAGAAAATTCATTAATTTTTACTTTGAAACTCTGGATACCTTTTATATCAAATTTTCTCCTGACCATGAAGGATCTTTTCATGCAGTTGCTATGACATGACGTAGTATTAATATCAACACACTAGAGTTACAAGCCAGTGTCTTGGTGAGCTGGTATTGATTCTGTACATCTGGAGTTGTGAAACAATGGTCTGAGTTTCCATTTGTGTTAACTTTTTTGGCAGCACTGCAGGCTCACTGAAGCTGTAAGAAGCTGACCACGTTTAACCTGGTACCATCTACACCTGTATCAGAGGCTACATTGTACATTTTACTTGCTTGAGCCAGTTATCCATATGTAAAAGCACAAGGATCCATGCATTCTAAAACTAGACTCTTTCCATTACTCTGTCATCTGCAAGTAAACATGCCCACCATGTGTTTAATCCAAGTTCTCTCCACATGAAACAAAGCAAATGCAAATTCGAAGTTGTTAATATTTTCAATGCCGCTATCATGGTAAGCTACTTGGATAAGCATATGAATGGAAAAATACATCATGAGGGAGGCCTAGTAATGCTAAACTTGAAAACAGGAGGCTGTTCTGAGCTTTAGTCATTTTCTCAATCTGCAGTGCAGTGTTGATCTTCATCTTTTTAATTCTGATACTAGTAGGCATGGACTTTATCGATAAAAAGAAGATAAGAGCTTTATAGTTTCAACAGATAATCACATATATACAAATCTAGTACAATTTGTTAACACACTGAGCCTGCAAACATCTCTTGGCATTTGAAAAAATACCATTTGTTATACTCTTTTCACCTGCACACTATATAGCTGCATTTTTAGTTTCAGCTCCTGAAATTTTAAAGCATAAATATTTAAGCATCTGAGCAAGTTTAGAGGAATAAAAATGTAACTGGCTATGTTGGGTGGCTGCAGGTAGTATGGCAACTAAGAGAGTTGGTATGGAAGACACTAAGACTCTCACTCTTACTCTTTTTCTAAATCTAAAGTCTAGATATTTGAAAAATATTATAGTATTTGTTTTCATAACAACTTTGAGTGGTCAACATGTTAATTTTCAAATGTGTTTCGCCCTGGAGTATGTATTATTTATTCCCAGTCAAGACATGGGGAAACTGAGGCATAGATGCTGTGACTTACCTAGCTTTAAATGCAATACAAACCTTCTAATTTCTCATTCTGAGCATCCCATTCATGGAACTCACATTTAATTCCTGTACTTACTCTTTCCAGTTCATTTGCTCTCTGAAGAAGATAATTTTCCCCACAGGGATCTCCAGTATAAGTCAGTCTTGTTGGGGCAGCAGGATCAATATTCCTGCTCCTGAAGGGAGCCTGTGGGGTGTCTTTTGTGAGTTTTGACTTGCAGATGGTTGGCAGACTTGAGGAGGGGTTTCGCTTATGTTACTGAAATTTAGTACTGCCACTGATGGACCTCCTGTTGAAATGACAATGATTAAAACAGCTCTATCCATCAATGAAAATTATCTTTTTTTATAGATATTGCCTTTGCATGCAGTTTGTGTGAAGGGCTATCTCTGTGGCAGCTCCTTGATAGCCACCGTTTGAGCTAAGCCAAGTGAAATGAAGCCCTTGTCTCAAATTCACTGCAGGACTTTTAATACTTTCAAATAATAAATCAGTTCATTTACCTACATCTCTCTTTCCCCCAACTATCTCCCCGTCTGGAAGATTTTCTCAATGTTGTCCTGGATTTGCTCAACAAATGTAGTATTTCCATTGCTGCGGAGGTGGTTGGTGAAGGAGATGGCTGTTTGGACAGCTGATTATTCAGAAGTACCTTTGGCATCAGTAATTTGTTTCTGATTCCTTTTTCATCTGGTTTTGAGAGCTTAGTTAAGCTAAGCACTGTTTTATAGTAATGTACTTTTATAAGTAATAAAGGTAAACTAACTCCATAGATCTTTGTTTCTTATCTTACATCGTTACTCGATAGAAAGTTCAAAAGCTGACTTCAAACCAGCACTGAATATGAAGTCTGTGGATGTAGAGCTCTGAAGGAAAAAGAATTGGTGCTTTCATTATAATGGGTTGCTAGTTTTTCTCAGGTGTACTGTTCAGGTTTATGCGTTGATGCATCCTCCTTCCCTTCAAATCAGAACTTGAGTTTGAACAAAAAAGAACTAAGTTTTGGTTTATGTCGTTGGGAGGAAGCTGGAGGATATTATAGCTCCTAACATGAATTGGTGAGCACGTATGTAACATGATGTTATGCACTGGCAAACTAATTTCATAAATTTCCTTTTTGTTGTTAGGTTGTTTGTGTGTTCATATAATTACCATTATATGCAATAAATATAATTTTTCAGTTACACTTCTCTGGCCATCTTTTTCCTGAAGAGGGGGAATATCCTCTTGGGAAGAGAATCAGTTGGTAAGATGTGACAAACCATAACTCTGTGTTCCCATTCTGTAATTAGTGGTATGTAAACCAGAGAGGGGAGTTTAATACCTTGAAGTTTGTCAGAATGGTTGTAAATATTTATTATTGTCCAGATGTTGAGGTTGAATGTAGTTTTGTACCTGCACTTTTTTCAAATGCCCTTTTCAGAGTATTAGGAAGCTAAAAAAGCTCAGGACATAACAAGACATTACAGCTTCTTTCTGCTAATCTCTGACCTGAAGCATGAGTGTGTAGTTTATTCATGTATGGGTTTTTCACATAAAACTGAGAAATCCTGCTTTACAATAGAAGCTGTTGCGGTGCTGTAAGGAGGCTGGTTTTCAATGACTAGCCCTTACCTTGCATTAAAAATTGTTTGTTTTTTAAAACAGCTTTTCTTTCTTAAGAGCTGGCATAGAACTGAAGGGAAAAGAAATATTAGCAAAACATAGGGATGTTAAAATGGAGTGCTTAAACTGGAGAGCCACATATCTTCACATAAAACATTTGACCTGGAAGAAATCTTCAGTCTTTTAGTACTGCTAGCATAAACCAAGCAAAGCAATTAATTAGCAAAGTACTTACTTGGCAGAAATATGCAAACATGGACATTGTTCACAATGTTCAAAGCTAAGCACTGTGAGGAAAGACATTACGTGAAATACTTGAGCAATAGAGCATGTTTTAGTGGGCTCATTAGGATGCAGACATTTGATTTTTTTCAGTACTTTTTCTAAACACATTGGAAAATCCCAACATTTTTTAAATGCTTCCCTCTTATCCCAGGAACTTTATAAGTGAAGTTATTAATGTTTCTTTCATGGATGTATCTGAAATTAACATTTGAGTTCAGGTGGGTTTTTTGGGGTTGTGATTCATTGATTAGTCTTTTTAATCAGTGATGTTGGTGAAATTATTTGTTGCTGCTCAGTGTGTTCTTTCTCCCTCACCCAGTACTGATCATGCTCTTTAAGCCCGATATCCTTAGGAAATGAAGCTTACTAAATCATTATTGTTTGTGCGTGGATTTGTCAGCTTTACCTTAGGAACTTTTAAATTATTTACCCAGTTTCATCTGGACAGAAGAGGGAATGATGTAAAAAAATATTAATAAAGATGTAGCTTAAAAATTTCATTGTCTTGTTTAAAAACAAATCCCTAGTAGTAAATTATGGCAGATGTTGTCAAGTGTTTGTAAGTGTTCAAAAGATGAGCAAATGGACCTCTATCAGCTGCAGAGCCATTTCAATTTCCAGTGTTTTCATTGTCCCTGTTAGAGTTTGCCCTGACAGCTGACAATAGCGTCTTTGGGATTTTGTCTGCTTTTTAATTTATGGCCATTTGAAAAAGTGATAGCCACAGTGGTATTGGAACAGATGGCATTATGAGGGTCACAGACCCAAAGACATACCAGAGGGCTGTGAAATGCTGTGACACAAATGCTGTCTGTGATGATGCTTTGTCATGTGAATTGAATGCCTAGCCAGAAGTTGGTAGGTTACAGTTGCCAGAAATAGCTGTTCTTGATATAAAGTTTAAAACAGTATGAAATGCTGTCAGATCTGTTAAAGTAATTGACACAACAGGCTTAATGTCTTCTAAAATTTTGATATGATAGTGTGAGCTGCTGGTGATCTCTGTTGAAAATAAATGATGTAGCTTTAGCCTGGGCATCCAAAGTAATCTAATTTGCCACAGAATCAAACCCTAAGCTTCCTAAAATTAGAGGATGTTTCATTAGTAGGTGCAGTGTTTCTGCCATGAATATTACGTTGGATTAAATGTAACATATCAGAATATTTTTGCCAAAGATAAAATCCATGGATGTTTAACACAATAGCTGGCAGGAAATGTTTGTATCTCACCCCACACTGAGCATCTGCCTTAAGTTCCAGAGTTCCCACCTTCCCCACCAAACCCACGCTGTTGCCGTAGTTCTTATCCTTGAAAGTGGAAGCTGCCACTCTCCATTTCAGCTCTTTGCTCAGTGAGCTTTAGCTTCCAAGTTTGCTTATTCTGATCAAGTCCTGGCTTGTGTGGGAGTGCCTCTTTTGCCATTCTTTGTGTTATTCCTGCCAACTGTGCTCCAGTGAACTAGAAAAAGTGACTCAAATGGACAAGATTCTGACACTTGGGAAGGGGGATTCAAATGTGTTTCAGCTGCCTGTCAGCTGGCAAAAATAAACCAAAGGAAAGGACTGAATGGGAAATGGCATTTGGAATTACACTTTCTCTGCAGATTCCAACCTTGTGTACTAACTTACTATACGGTTCAGAAAATGGATTTCAAGAGCCATAAACCAGCCACAGCATATAATCGAACATGCTCTGTCAGTCAGTGCTGTGATGAATAACCATTTATGAAAAGTCCATAACCACATTACACTTGGATTTTGCCTCAATCTTTACCAGGCTTACTACAGATAAGCCTAGAGGTGGTGTGGTGGTCAGGTCAGCTAGTCAGGCAACATCACTGGGGGCCCAGCTTAAATGCCTTCATACAAATGCACGCAGCATGGGGAATAACCAGGAGGAATTAGAGATGAGGGTGAGCCTGCAGGGCATCACAGAGACCTGGTGGGATAGCTTCTATGACTGGAGCATCAGGATGGAGGATTATAAACTCTTGAGGAAGGACAGGCAGGGAAGATGAGGTGGGGTTGTTGCCCTCTATGTCAAAGACCAGCTGGAGTGCATGGAGCTCTGCCTGGGGATGGATGAGGAGCCAACAGAGAGCTTATGGGTTAAGATTAAGGGGAAGAAGGCCAAGGTGACATCATGGTGGGGGGCTTGCTGCAGGTCACCTGAGCAGGGGGATAATATAGATGAGGCACTATATAGACTGATAGGAGCAGCTTCACATTCACATTCACAAGCTGTGGGAGACTTCAACCACCCTGACATCTGTTGGAAGAATAACTCTGCTAAACACAAACAATGCAGGAGGTTGCTAGAGTGCAAGGATGATAACTTCCTTTTCCAAGTAATCGAGGAACCAACAAGGAGAGGTGCTGTGCTGGATCTTGTCCTCACCAATGAGGAAGGTCTGGTGAGGATGTTAAGCTCAAGAGCAGCCTAGGTAGAAGTGACCACAAAATGGTGGAGTTCAAGATCCTTAGGGCAGCAAGGAGAGCTCACAGCAAGCTTGCTACCCTTGACTTCAGAAGGGTAGATTTCAGCCTCTTCAGGGATCTGCTCAATAGAGTGTCTTGGGATAACATCCTGGAGGGTAGAGGAGCCCATGAAAGCTGGCTAGTACTTAAGGATCACCTTCTACAGGCGCAAGAGCGATGCATCCCAACTAAGATGAAGTCATGTAGAAACTCCAGGAGGCTGGCATGGATGAGTAAGCAGCTCCTAGAAAAGCTCAAACTGAAGAAGGAGGCATACAGGGGGTGGAAGCTAGGGCAAGTATCTTGGGAGGGCTACAGAGAGGTTGTCCAAGCAGCTAGGGATCAGGTTAGGAGAGCCAAATCCCTGCTAGAATTAAATCTCACCAGGGATGTTAAGAACAATAAGAAAAGCTTCTTTAGGTATGTTGGGGAGAAAAGGACATCCAAGGAGAGTGTAGGCCCTCTCCTGAAGGAAATGGGTGAGGTAGCAACACAGGATATTGAGAAGGCTGAGGTCCTCAATGACTTCTTTGCTTCAGTCTTCTCTCACAAGTGCTCCAGCCTCAACACAAGGCCACAGCAGGTGAAAGCAGGGACTGAGGGAATGAATTACCCCCCACCATAGGTGTAGAGCAGGTTCATGACCATCTAAAGAACCTGAGGGTGCATAAATCTATGGGACCTGATGAGATTCAGTGATGGGTCCTGAGGTCTGACCACTAATTTTGTAAGCCTCCAGATTTCTCCTTCCTTTATTGAGGATGGTGGTGTTCATCCTCCACTGGTTGCTTCATGTCCCATGCTCAGTAAAACCAGTCAAGGCTGGCCAACAGGGCAAGTTTACACTCAGTGTGAACTAAAGCATAGGTTTCACTTAGGGCCCTGTGATTCTTGGCTGAATGACAAAATTTTCTGTAGCTTCACATCTGTTTTGTCCTTAAGCACAGAGAGCACTGAGGTGACTGAATTGTAGCACTGGAAAGTCTGTGGGGTGTTTCCTGGGAGGAGTAGGAAACTTTAATAATAATAATAAACGTTCCATGTAAACATGAGAGGAATAAGCATTAACAAAATAAGGCTAGGTGACATTGACACTGGAACAAATGAAAATAAACTGGCTAGGGAAAAATTTGGGAGGATGATTTGAAGAGCATTTTCAGCTCTTCCCAGTCTAAACATTATGTGCAACAAGAAATCCTGTGCTGAGGTTGTTGGTGACAAAGAGGGAGCAAAATTAATGACCCATGAGGGCTCTTCTGATCTGATGTTAATTAAACTGAAAATACCTTAATTTTGGTTGGTTTTAAGTAAAAAATTAATGATGATCCACAACAAAAGGTAGTTGTGAGGAAGCCTGATCGGCTTGTATGGTGTTGAATTATAAAAGATAGGCAATAGTTCAGGTATATTTATTTGTTTACTTCCAGATGAGAATTAGCAAAAGCTGATATGTTGAGATACATTAACGTTATGTTTGTCTTTTGTTTGAAGTAATTTTTACTGGGTTTTCTCCAAAATACTGCTGTTTGGGTTTCTCTCTTTAACTGTCCAAAACTTAGTTCTCATTCAATTCAAGTTCTTCCAGTTTTGTGAAATGTCAGTCGGTATAAAGAAACATTTTGTTTTTCTGACAGTGCTAAAAGCCCTTTCTTAGCCCGTGGTTATGGTTTGGCTCTTCTTATCTCCACCTGATGGTGCATAGATGGGAGGGTGAGTGCCTTTCCTTCCCACTGAAAATAGTCTTCACTTAAAGGTGGGTCTGCTGGCAGCTGTCCTGTCAGACTGACAGGTTAGCAGTGTACCTACAACCTCTGCATTTCATTTAACACTTTTCAAACAGTGACATTAGCCATAGTTATAACGTGTGTGTATTTACTTCTATATGCAAAAGTCTCTTTGGCTAAGGGTAAAAGGAATAAAAATATGAATGATGTGCTTTAATCTTTTAATTTCTGTTTTAGTTTAGTAATGAAAGGACTGGTCATCTTTTATCTTATACTGCAGTCCTGACTCTGAATATTTAATACAGCATTTGTCAGAATATTTGAGAGAAATGCACATGCATAAATGCAAAAGGGTGATTCAAAAGAGTATCCTTTACTTCTGGTTCTTTTTCCATAGTCTCAAAAGTTCAGACAAGTGCATGCTAATTTCTGTAGTACTGAATGTGTACAAGTAAGGACTACAAGTGCGAGCTTTCAGTATAGTGACAGTCTAGCCAAAGACCTCCAAAGTACTCAATTTTAACTTTGATAGTTCTATTAATTAGAAATTTTAACCATAGAACCTTGTACTGGGTCTGCAACTCTGATTTTTCTTTGATACACAAGCTATTCCCTTGACTTCAGATTGATTTCTTCATTAGAACATTGGATCAATTTTTCTAATTACCAGAAGCCACATTCCACCAAGATGTTCATTGTCATTATACAGAAAAACTGTCACTAATGAAAAACAGCTTCTTAAAAAGTAATTGCTTTATTTTCCTTACTATTTATTCTTTAATTCTATTAGTGGTTGACTTATGGACAGAACATTGATTTCTTGACATTATGATAATTTTGCAGGAGCACAAACTTTCAAAACCAGAAACCATCAGATGTACTAAATTGAAATCTAGTCTTTAGGCAGTGGAGAAGTACACTGAGTTCCCAGTATCCTCCATTCTTGTGAAAAATCCAGTTTTTGCTCAGATGCTTGAATATTGATTCTGGGCTGACTTCAACATTTCAAGAATCTTGGTCTGAGATTTTCTGTTTCTCTAGCCTGTTCTGTACTTGTGTAATTTTTTTGGAGGATTTTTTTTTCTCTTTTGGATATTGAAAGCAACACTTTTATGTTAGTCCTAAGTCTTGAATAACACAAATCTGGTTTTCTTTATTTCTGACCCTTTGACTCAAAACGGATAAAATAATGGCATCAATAACAAATGGAGTCTCTGCAGGTAGTACAATGATGCAGTAGTAAAGTTAGCCTGGCTTTTGAAACCAGTGTTGGAACACAGCCACAGCTCAAACTTATAAAATGGTAGGATTTCAGTTGTAACTATATTATAATTAGGACGTGCACTTACACGTATAAAATATCTGGGTGAGAAAAGGGGTGAGTATATGAATGTCAATATACAAGAATATCCTGAGTTAAAGGAAGTTACTGTGGGCCCATTTAGTAAACAGCAGTGTCTGTAGCTGTGATCCCTAGCACAGTTTTCATGGCAGGTGTGTGAACTTGAAGGATGCTGTACATCTGGGAAATCCTCTTCTATCGTTTGTAGGAAAGGTGAGAAGACACTGATGTGACTTCAGTGCTGGCAGGGAGGGCAGAGAAGACACAGTGCTGCTGAGCTGGGTGGGTGGAGATAGATGATCGAGAGACAAATCACCAACACTTCAATGTCACCTCATGGTGTCACAGCTGGGAGCAAATGTAAAACATTTGCACCAGATGACACATACTCCAGATTCAGGACTGGCATAGTCTGAGAACCAAAGTGCTTCTTCATTATTCCCTGATGCCAGTGGTGATGCTGTCCTTGCCAGAGCTTTAACTGTCTTGACTTCTGAAGGGGGAATCCTTGTGGTTATACTGTGTTTGTAGATGCATCTTAAGGAATAAGACCCTCAGTATAATTTTCAGATGGAGATTAAAAATCTGATAATCTCTGAAGTCGCTGTTTCACTCCATCAGTAAGGTGTTGTATTTATATTGTGTGTTGTATTTGTTTCCCGTGGGCTTGCTATAGTTAAATTAGTTCTTGCAATACAGCACAGTAGTCATGCTGCGTTTCTGTGAGCTGATACGATGTTCACATAAAGTATAAATCAAAATTATAGCAGATTATTGCAAGATCATGTCTTAACAGAAGAAGTCCCCCAAGAGCTTCCGTCTTGGTGAAAGGCTGTGATCAGCAATTTAAAAAAAAAAATATTGAAACAACCAGACATACTTTCCATTTTGAAGCTTGTTGCTTTATTGGCTGTAAACAGTAATGAACTAAAAGGCAAGCACATCCCTGTTGGAAGGGGTCAGTCCTTTCCCAGGGGGGTTATAAATACACAGATGCACTGACAACCACACACGTTCGTTATTTCACACTGGCAATGTAAAGTTGACTGAGTAACAAAGCCAAAAGTTGTTGTTTTAAAAATCTGTTGCCAAGCAGTAGGTTTTCTCCTAGCAACAAGTGTTTTGTAGCAGGGGAAGCAATCGGATACCTTAGGGGGTATGTTAGCATTGGGGGAAGGGTAAAGAAATAACAAACTGGGGTTGGGAACTTGCTTCAGTGGTGACACAGAGCACACAGCTCAGTTTCTGGGTGTGCTGGGCATCAAGGAAAGGACAAGGCAGGCAGGAAGGGACATGTAGAACAGGCAATGTTTTGGGATAGGCAGCAAACAGAAATGCTGGCTGCAGGTGCAGGCTGATATTTGTTCATCAGTTGCTTTGATCAGCTGTAGTATTATTAGCTGGTTGTCTTAAATTAAAAAAAAAAATAATCCATACTGAGCTGCCAGGAAGTTTTGAGCATATTTGAAGAAACACACTTTTTTATTATTTGAAGGAATTGCATTATTAGATAAAATTTTGAAAAGAAATGACATATACATTGCAGATTCTTTTCCAATTAATAAATTATGTATTCATTTATTTTGTGGAAAATTATCTTTACTTCTAAGTGTCAGTGGTCAATCCAGTTGTTTTAAAACCTTCTAATATGGACCTTCTTCAAAATCCCTGCATTAAAATGCATTTGTATCTGTCATTGCAGATAGAGAGCTATTTTTATTCATTGGTTTTCTGATGGAATAGCTTATTTTGAACTGATGCACCATGTCACAATTTTTTCACACTTGCAAAAAGTCACAATGACTAAAACATGCAGCTGTTCTGATATATGCCTTCAAAAGGAGGAGTTAGCAAATTATTTCCTTTGCAAAGTCATACTTCTATTAGATGGACACGTTTCAGCGCAGATTCATCAGCTAAAAGGAAAACAAGAGAGCACAGTATATAAATAGTGTGCTGTTCACTCTACAGAAGTGTAAGATATTTATTATAGAATACATTTATCATACATATATCATGACAAATTCTTCTCGGATTGCCTTACTGACACTTCTATTTCATTATTATAGCATAACACTGTTGTCTCTGGTAAACCTTCAAGTTTGATGGATTTGTTTCAAAATAGCAGCCACCTTAACACATGCAAAACAGGCTGAAAAAGCAGCATGTAACAAGGGGCAGTTTTGTGATGCTAAAATTACAGTACACGTGGATTTGCAATGCATACATTGCATATCAAGTTTTGTAACTGTCTGTGGACGTAATCCTTGATTTTCAAGATTTGTAGATAAGATGCAGATAAGATCATGTCTTTCTGCATACTGTGGTTGAAAGTTGATTCTCTCAGGCAAACTTGGACTTTTAAAATAAAAATACAATAGTGACCTGGGGAGGTTACTGGGCAACTGAATGTAGTGAATTCTTTAAGCCTTTTATTATCACTTTAAAAAAAAATTAATCATTATTTTCCACATCTGTATAGTTCTGTATCTAATTACACCTTTGTAGCTGCTAGCTTACTGGGCTTCAGCAGGTCATCATATGATTTTCATATGCTTATGATGTTTTCTTATAGCTGTTGTTTTTCTGCTATCCTAGTTCTCATAATCAACCTATTGCTTTCTATATCATATCTTCGTAACATTTTCTTATCTAACTGTATCATCACTCTCATAGTTCTTGTGATGTCACTAATTTAAAAACTAAACATTATTATTATTCCCAAAACAGTATCCAAAATACAGAGGATATAATCCCAATTCCTAAACACATGCAAGATAAGTATAAATGAAGGTTATTCAGCCAAATGTTTTTGATGGTACAGTAAGATATTCCTGTCTATTCAGACTTAGAAGCTGTTTTTTCTGGACTGTATTTGTGTAGGTACCTAGGAGATATTGAGTAAAAACTAACAAATTACTTATGTTTTGACAACAGCACCAGGGGCCTTCAGTCATGGGTTGCACCCTGTTTGGCTGAGCATTATAAAACCGATCCTTGGACAGGTGCTTTGGTGAAATCAGCAAACAGCAGTTCTATATGTGGGACAATGTAAAATGAAGTGAAAGGGTAAAGGATCGAGGGAGGAAACACATGTAAAATCATTGACTAACTAGAGGGAGAATCTGTGACTTCAGAATGGGTGAGGAAAGACTCGGCAAGATCTTGAAAATAACCTGTGGTGGAAAGTTGAAAGCACTTTTTTCCCCTTTTTATTAATTCCTTGTGGGTTTTGTTCTGTTGTCATGTGAAGCTATGTAGAACCTTGCTTGAAGTGCCTACAATAACTCCCTGTCGCAGGCAGCCACACAGTAACACTCTCTTTTGCAAAGGCAGCCCCTATAGGCTCTTGGCATGGAAAAGTCCTTGTTACTCCCAGCTCTGAGCCCCAACGATGCCTGGGCACTGTAAAGGTCTGTTGACCTTTCCTGGAGCAGAGGGAATCTGAACTCCACAAATCTCCGAGTACTGTTGATTATTCAAAGAGACTGGTATAAATACCAATGAATTGAAGACATTAAGTGCTGCTTTCAGTTCTGCAACGATGGCACAAAAAAGTCTCCTCCTTCTTCAGAGATTCCCATTACATTTTGCTTGTGCCATTTCTGATTAGAGTTTTCTCTGCGAGTTTTTTCAGTTACAAAATCAACCTCTACAATGTAGGACTGGCTAAAAGAAAAGGAAGATTTGCCTAGATAGTTAATAACATAAAGCCATCCTGAAGAGACAGAAACTGGAAGCCTTAAGACACTTTGGGAAAGTAAGTGATTTGCCCAAAATAAACCAATGTCAAAAGAACCTCAAAATTCTAAGCAAACCAAATATAGGGAAAAGTGCAAAACCAAAATTTGTACTGAGCTGCAAAATTAAGAAGCCTACACGCAATAGATGCTTCAGTGTCAGGCTGGAAAGTGCTCTGACCAACCTGATCTTGTTGGAGATGTCCCTGCTTATCGCAGGGGGTTGGACTAGATGACCTTCAAAATTCTCTTCCAACCCAAACCGTTCTATGATTAGAGGCTTTTATAACTGTGTTAGAAGTAAGTGTCATAAATTTATTAGTCTTCTGTGTGAAAGAGCTAGTGAAAGAGATGCAACAGCAGGAAAGATCCTGCAGGGTGCCAACAGTTGTCTCAAACAACTCTGTAATGTAAATCTACAAAGAACAAAGAGGTTGCCGAACATTTTTGTAATTCCTTAGGAATTTTCTGTTTCATAACCTTTTGTAAAATAAGTGTTTTCCTACTAATATTCCTTATTACTTACTCAAATGATTAAATAGCTGTTTTTCTAATTGATTCAGATTCCAAAATCCCTATAATATTTATTTTTTAGAAAAAGTTTATGTGCCTGTTTATAAAGAGGGTACAGGGAGGAGAAGGTGTTCTGTTTAGGTTTTAAACTGACACGCCAAGTCTGAAGGTGTGAGCCATATGTCACCTAGGTACCCCTCTGTGTTTCTGCAGTCGATGTGTTGTTCAAGCCCATTTCCAGCCACAAAGCAAGACACCTAACATTATTCTGCAGATAAATGTTGTCTGTACATCTGCTGCTAAGCAGGTAAAGGCCAGAACTGGTAGCTTTGAGATTTTGTTTCCAGTTAGGAAGCAAAGTGAAGGACTAGGATAATTTGGATCGATTTCTGGGAAATCTTAGAGTAGTTTTGTTTTGGGGTGCTTTTTTAGGTTTGTTTGTGGTTTTTTTTTTGTTTTTTTTTGTTTGTTTGTTTTGGTTTTTTGTTTGGGTTTTTTGTTTGTTTGTTTGCTTTTGTTTTAGTGGTTTAGTTTTTTATTCCTGAAGGGTTTAGTACAGAGAGCAGGCCTGTGCTGACAGCTGGTAAACTGGAGGTCAGTTTTCTTGGGTTGATGGTGTGAGGTCACTGAAGGGTGTTGCTGCCTGCTCCTTCTCCCTTTGGTCTGCAGTAGAATGTTTGTTAAAACAAAGCCAGGCAATGACTGCAAACAATTAGAAATATTATGTGCTTCAGAATATTAAGTCATCAAGAAGGAGATTTACAAGTTGGACACTTAAAATATATGATATCTGACCATTGTTCTGAGGGAGTGACAGAGTTCAGAGGATATTATGTCATCTTTCTCTAGATCACTTATTTGAGCTCAGTCCATAGACAGAGTGACCAAGTGTCACCATCTTTTTGATACTCTGCGTGAAACAAATCTAGTTTTCTCTCTGTTGATTCTTTGTAAGCAAAGCTCCTCACCTTGGTGCTGGTCCCCACAGCAGGAGTTTTCATACCATCCCAGCCTGAGACACCAGTGGACAACTGGCTTTCAGGAGACTCCCCCTCAAAAAAGGATGCAACCTGATTGCCCATGCAAGAACAGATCCTTCTCTAGTGCTCAGTAGCTTATATTCTTAGAACAGTGTAACAACAGGCAAACAACTAGTGTTTGCTCTAGTTCTATCACCTGGAAAATCTCAGCTACATGTTGGGTTTTTTTCCCTACAGAATAGGCAGATGTGACATAACGTGTTTCTATTCCCATCAACAGGTTTATATTTGCAAAGTCTAGTTGCTTCCTTTGGTCTTGAAAAAAACAGCTTGTATCCTTAGTAAGCAGGGAAAATAGTCTAGCATATCTGGAAAAAAAAAAAAAAGTATTACCAATATTTAAAGGACTCACATGTTTAAATATAGTGCAAAATACACAAATACAGAAAAAAAAATTTTTTTTTGTGAATTGATTAGAGAATCTTGTCTCAAAAATTAAGAATTAATTTTACTAAGGCTAGGTGCATGCAGCCAAACCACCTTTATATATTCCACCTCCTTGCTTCATTTTTTTTATAGTTTTACATCTGATACCTCCCAGTCACTGACAGTCACTTTCCTGCAGGGGAAAAAAAAACCAACCCTGAGAATTATCTAATTTTTTGATTGGAATGACTGTTCACTCACTCTGGAAATGCTGACTCACTTCACAGCTCAAAAAAACCCCAAAACCAGAAAAGGCCTCCAGCACCTTTATGTAAGAACATCTGCTAGGCTGATAGAAATTAGCCTTCATTGCCTTTATTTACCTGCCAGTACTATACAGCGCTCTCTATATTGTTCTTCAGAGCGTGGTCTGCTCTGCTGCTCTGTAGCATGGAGTTAGCAGGCTGCCCGTGCTGCAAGTCAGCCTGGTGGGCAGAATTCCAGAAACATTTGGTGGATAATTCAGCATTTGCATAGAATTTCAGTACTTTCTAATCATTGGCACTTAGGTTGATAAGGATTCGAGGGACAACTGTACAAAGAGAAATAAAAGAAGTCATGGTTCAAGGAGTCAGGGTTGGGAGAGGAAGATTCCTTAGAAGAAATCTGTATACATGTAATCAGGAAGCCTTGTTGGAAAACAGAGAGTGTTCTCTGGTCCATATGCATTTTGCAATGCAGAGTCACATGGTAAAAACGCGTAATGTTGTGAAGGTTTTTATAATCCTGGAATAAAGCAAATCTCCACCATTTTTTCTTTGTTTTCTTGCAGGCTCTGATACTTCACCAGCTCGGGCGCTATAGTTTGGCAGAGAAGATCCTCAGAGATGCTGTCCAGGTGAATTCCACTGCCCATGAGGTCTGGAACGGCCTGGGAGAGGTTCTGCAGGCTCAAGGCAATGATGATGCTGCAACCGAATGCTTCCTGACGGCGCTGGAGCTTGAAGCTAGCAGTCCTGTGGTCCCTTTCACCATCATTCCCAGAGTCCTTTGAGGGGGGATCTTGACCAACCCATTTTGGTCTGACTTCTGGGTGAGGAAACCCAGTGTATCAGGCTGCCTGGTAACTGGTTAGTTTGAAAAACTTTAGAGCTACAGATGACAAACTCCAGTCTTGCAGGAAAGTGGCCAAAACAGTGACGTGATGCAATATATTAATGGTAGAATGAGAGGACAAAATGGCTAACCAGAACCAAATCACTCATATCACCCATGTTTTTGCCCTGGTAGTTTTAAACATCGTTATATTGTTCATGAATGATGTGCCATATTTTGTTAGTGATACTTGAGTGCTACATAAAATTATAATGGAATCAACTAACAAACGTAGAATAATATATTCAAATTAAAATTCAGTGGCAGAGCAGACTATTTTTAAGAAGACTGTTAATAAAAGTGTTCTCTTCCTGCCTCTCAACCTCTTTTGGCCCAAAGTCAAAATGTGAGTTTTGTTTCCATCTCTAATTTAGTCCAGGCCAGAAAATCAGTTGAGTTCTTGGTTTTAGTTGTTAATAACTGTGATGTGTGGCTAACTGTTATCTCTATTTAGAGCAAAGGCTGAGTACAAGAATATTTGTATTTTACCAATGTATGCCTGTTACAAAAAATTATTAGTTATTTAAGTTTAACTTTTTTATGTGAATTCAGAGTTTATTTATCAATGGAAATATGTATAAAGAAGCCTCAAATGGAATATTTACCGACATTCCTTATACATGACCCACACTTGGCTTAATGGGAAGATTACCTTAATAATAAAATGATTTTTAAATTGAACTTTTCCTGTGTCCTTCTGAAGAACCCAGGGGGAAACAGATAATTTGTGAACACATTTTCATGAAGTGGGGCCTGTGTCTGACTGGCCTTGGAAGATGAATGACATGAGAATTAAGTGCCCTGAGGCCAGTCTAGAGAAGAGGAGCTGCTATATTCTTCACCAGCGATATTGTAGATATCAGAATTCTTTAAATGTTCATTTCTTCTCCTTTTTCATTCCTTCTACTCCAGCTCTAGATGAAGCCCGATTACTCTGCCTATACATAATACATGGACATTTATGTATAATACCTTGGTAGTGCTTGGGAAGAGCATGTTAAATATTTACACACTATTCTTCAGTTTTTCTTTACCTGTCTTAATAATTCTTCCTCAACATCTTCTCCACTTGCAGGAGAAGTTGGCTGGTAACATATTCCTGCCATGTAGATAGTAATAGGGCCAAAGGTTTAGTAGGCAAATACTTGCCAGTGTTTCTGGGACGTGTGCAGAAGAGTCATTCATTGCAATGACTCTTAAGGGTGCATGAGCTGGGGTAGTCTAGTGTCTGCTCATTTACAACGTTGGGCTTGTATGGAGTCTGGGAAGAATTCCAGGTTCCCCATTAGACCGGGTGTTCCTTGGTATTTGCCTGATTTGTCACAGGAAGAGGTTTTAAAGCGTGTGGCACAAAATAGCAGATGATTCAGAAAAATAACGGCAAATGTTTTTCTCTGTCGCTCACCAGAAAGCTTATTCACCTCAGATGCACAGAGGATGCTCACGGTGACACAGGCTCTCTGCACTCCAGTGAGGATCTCCAAATGGCAGAACTGGTGGGAGTTCGTAATTTTTGCCTCTTTTTTCCCCCCCTGGCATTTCATGTGCCTTTTAGGATAAGGCTGCTTTTAATTTGTATCTGTTCAGTGCTTAGACCATATGTTCTCTGTAAATGGACCAAAAGGCTGTAATAGGTAGTGGTTTTAAATCTATTTAAAAGCCAGTAGAAATTGTGCCATCTTGCTCACTGCGAAAACATAAAGGTTTTCCTTTTAAAGTGCCTGCTTTGCATGTTTTCTTCCTACTGTCCTTGGCTTTTTTTTCTCTTTTCTCTTTGCCAACTGTTCTCTTTTCTAGTCCCGGCTCATAATACGTGCTCTGGCCCTGCTGTCTTTTAGCACCCACTGTATGGTACCTGGTGTGCCAAAACACACTGCAAAACTTTTTTTAATTCCTCCTGATCCTTTCTGCTCTCCCCGTTCAGCAGCTTAAATTTGTAATACCTTTCACAGGTGTGCTCCTTCACAATATTTATTCATTTTTTATTATTAACAGGGCAGTTTGCATCTAGATCTGAGGCCATTCTCATAGAATCATAGAATCATCCTGGTTGGATGGGACCTTGAAG
Source organism: Apus apus (assembly GCF_020740795.1). Lineage (NCBI taxonomy): Eukaryota > Metazoa > Chordata > Aves > Apodiformes > Apodidae > Apus > Apus apus. The sequence goes on along the minus strand of NC_067286.1, from coordinate 48,677,194 downwards.
ATCATTAAGTCCAACTATAACCTAAATCCCTCTACCATAACCTAATTTACCCGTTCAGTGCTTAAATCATGTCACTAAGCACTATATCTGCATTTCTTTTAAATACTTCCAGGGATGGTGACTCCACCACCTCCCTGGGCAGCCTGTTCCACTGTCCAACCACTCTTTTGGTGAAGAAATTCCTTCTAATATCCAGCCTAAACCTCCCCTGGAGCAGCTTCGGGCCATTTCCTCTCATCCTGTCATTATTCACTTGAGAGAAGAGGCCAACTCCCACCTCCCTCCAACCTCCTTTCAGGTAGTTGTAGAGAGCAATGAGGTCTACCCTCAGCCTCCTCTTCTTCAAACAAAACAATCCCAGTTTCCTCAGCCTCTCCTCATAGGACTTATTTTCCAGACCTTTCACCAGCTTGGTAGCTCTGAGAGAGCTTCTCAAGAGAGCTTCAGATGAAAGTGGGGAATAGGAGAATTCTGTAATAGCAGAATTTATCTTTGATCCTCCTCATTTAATTTAAAGTCCTGGCCTCTTTTGATAAACTCTCAAAGTAGAAAGTTTAGCGGTCTAATTGCGGCATATCTTTCATTACTGGACAACTTGTCACTGCTGTTGTGTGTATTAGGTAAACCCGAATATCTGATTCACTCTTCTTACACTGGAATCAGTTTCACTGTAAATCCACAAGCTTCTACCTCTTGGGAATAGCCTCAGCTACCTATTTTTAAAAATTGATTATCTCTGTAAGACTGTACATTCAGGCATTTTCAGGCATAAGTGGAAATCCTTGCAGCATATGAATTAAACAGCAATGCTTGTTTGAACATAGTTTTCAACTTAAAAAAGGTTACTAGATTTTACAGCTCTCATTTATGTATTTTTTATATTGAGTAAAAAGACCAAGAATATTTTTTGTATCTCTTTTAGTTGATCTACAGAAAGTTCTGCCTTTTGCAACTGGCTCTCAGGCTGCTCTGGTGTCTCAGTCATGGGAGTGAAGCAGGCACTGCCAATGTGAACAGCCAGTCCCGGAGAAGTCTTCCCCTCAGTGCCAGTGGGTCAGTGTCATCTGCATGAGGGCTGCTCCTGGATTCTGTGGCTGACCCCATCTCTATGTGGATACACAGATCTATGTGTGCTCTTGCTCCCCCAGCCTGTGTCAGAAATAATAGCTGTTCAGATGAATGGTGAGATTAATCAGGCTGATCCAGCTGAAAACTAAGCAAACCCCTTGCTCCCTTATCCCAGGGTTTTATTAAGCTTTGGGTAGAAGCCTAGTAAAGTTTTCAGGTAGTTCTTTCATGTGATTTAATGCATAAGTAGTCACACTAACATGCAGAAGAACAGGACTTCCCCTCTGCACAGGAGCCTCTACTTGCACCATCTTAAAATAGTTATTAAATTGCATTGTCAAGCACACTAACTGTATCACTGTAATGACAAGGTGCATAAGCTTGAGAACTTTCCACAGGGATTAGATACACTTCTTTCATCTGTAAGACTGGAATAGCAGGTTTCAGAGGAGACTTCCCTTACTCTGCAGTGTGCTTCTGCTACTCTGAACCATTAACATTTGGTGTATTAAGCATGTGCTAGAGTGTATCAACAATCTCTGTTGAAAAAATCATCAGTAGATGTAGACATAATAAGATAATTATAGTATTTGTTGGTTGTTACCACAGTGACGTGGCTTTAAAAAGGTGTGGAGTCAGTGCTTTTTGTTTCTATAGCTGAGCCCCCCCCTCCCCACAAGGATGGTGCGGCTGGGGCTCCCTCTGGTTGGTGCAGCTGAGGAACAGAACCTCGAGCACGTGCCCCCTCGGACTTGCCAACAAAGAGAAAAATGGACTCGCTTACAATTTTTTTAAGTGTAACTTTTTTTCTACACACACAGCTGCACGTGCTCAGAGGTTAAAGAAAGGCAGGTTACTGGTGTGTTTCACACTTCTGGCAGGAAGGTCTGAGAAGGCTGAAAGCTCCTCTGTGAGTTCTCTTCAGCTCCTGTGAAGCTGTCTCCTGTATAAACAGGCGTCGCTTTTCTGACAGTAAGTTGGCGGTTCCTGAAAAGGAAATTCTGACCCCAATTTTCACCTCCAACGCATGTCAGATGTATATCAAATAATGAGCCTGAGACATTATTATTAGATCAGGTTTTTCCAGGGGTGTTGTTTCCCAAACAGCACAGACTACTACTGTAGGACTGGAGGGGGCAACAGAGGCCATAAAACATAACAAGTTGCTTTCCTTTCCACTGCCTTTCAAAAATAGCTCTTCATCTGGAGTAAAACAGCAATCTTCTGACTGAATAATTGTATTTTAAAGAGGCCCTTCCAGAAGGTTGCTTTGTTTTGTGTTTTTTTTTTCTTCTTCTTTTGATTCTTGCAAGCAAGAATTTAGGGTCACAAACTCCTGGGTGCTGGAGTGGAAACCCTGCAAACCACAGGGCAGATCCTGTGACTGAAGCACCCAGCAACTGCCTTCACTGACACAGGACCCACATGCTCTTAGACTAAAATCACTTCTTCCCACATGTGTGGTTCAGGAAAAAGTCCCATCTGCTCGATGGTCCCATTGCCCTGCTTCTGTGGGACTTCCCCAGGCTGGTGGGCAGCTTGCAGGCAGCTGCATTCCTGCCCACCACCCCTGCCTCCCTGGACAGGAGTTCCATGGGGTGCAGCACCACATGAAGCAGTAAATCACAACACACCTGTTGGCAAACAATTGCTTCATGATCTGTGCTGAGTCAGCCAGCATTGGCATCTGAGAGACTAAAAATAGAAAAGGGAGTAGGCACAAGCTCCTCTGGCTCCTCTCCACAAAGGGCCCACCAGCAGATTAAAAAAATAACGAACCTTTGCACATTTTCCACATTCTACTGTCAGAGAGCTCTGGCATATTCTTCATTGTCTGTTTTGTGTTAGAGGCTTTGCCTGAAGGATCAGGTACTGCAAAGCTGAGCTTCAGCAACAGAAAGGGTTAACCAAAGCTTATCTTGGATGCCAGGTTATGTTGCAACTTCATCTTATGCCTGACCCAAACCAATGGCAGCTGCAATTGAAAAGGAGACCTTGTCCCTGCATTTGCTTTGCTCTTGTTGTGTTACATCTGGTGAGGCTAAAGGGTGAGTCAGACCAGCCCACCATGCTCATGGCCTTTACTTTTGGGGTTGTTTTTTACTGCAGAGGAGGCAGTGGAAGTGGGAAGGCAATGTGAGCCCCTTTGAGAAACAGTCAGCAATTAGGTAGGTTGGATTATGCCTATTGAGAACCTGCTCTGTTGTTTCCTTCACTGTTTTAATCAAAACAAAGGCTGAAGTAGGGTTGCAGAGCACAAGTTTGTTGGTCTGGCAGTTCCCAGCTTGGTCTCACCCACATGAACTCACAAGGTAGTTGTCCCATCCTGGCTGCACAGCACCACACTTGCCCTGAGAAACACAAGAGCATGGTGGGTTTCTGTTACCAGCCGAGATGTCTTAGCTGTGAATAAGAGCCTGAGGAACTCTGCTGCTGACGTCTCTTGTTACATTATATTTTGAAAAATAGAGACTGGGTGATAATAGAGATGCTCAGGAAAGTTAAAATGCATTCATTACAACTGTGATGCTGATAATCTGTAAGATAAAAATACATTACATGCATATGTGGATGTTCTTGTTCAGAAACATGTAGACTGCTCACTGTAGCTAACAAAGGTACCACAAGAATTCAGGAGTTGGTGTCTAACTGTAGCCTAGACCCATAGCTCCCAGCCTTGTTAAAAGTGCTGGAGGAAGAAGATTATATATAAGTCACAACCAAGAAGACTTAAAACAACTCTCATAGCCAACATACCTCAGAGTGTATCAGCTTCACCCTGTGATTATTATCACGGACCTTAATTCCCACTCTGTAGAGAATTTGAATAGGAAGTGATGCTATTGCACAACTATTTCCTTTCCTGGCCCCAAAATTGATTTAGTTTGTGATCCTTGGCCATTATCACCACAAAACATTCAGTACTACATAGTGGGGGTTGCAGTCTTTTAATAATTCTCTCACTGTAGGCCCAAATTAGGCCAATATTAATGTGGGGCTCTGGCACATGATGGACTGACCGTCCCAGACGCCTGGCCACGCTCAAGAGGTGGCTCTGTCCTCACAGACATTTTTGATAGGATTTTCACAGGGTGTGACACACTGCAATTTTCAGTGTGATGCAGTTTCAGCTACCTCTAGAGAGCAAGGCCACCCAGGAATCTTACTCTTGTTTGAAAAAGAAGAGACCTGTGCCAAGCCTTGCCTATACCAGAGGTGTTCTCCAGGTGGTAACGTGGTGCACAACAAGCCTGCACCCTTGTAACACCCAGAGATGTAAAAGCAACAAGGTGGCCTTGTGGGCTGGCTGTGTGAGCACGTGACAGCAAGGGCTTGGCCCAATCAACCTCACTCAGTCTGGGAAATGAGGCGTGGAATGTACTTGCCCACCCAGCAGCTAAATGCCTAAAAGGTTCCAGCCAAGGGTGCAAAAATAATACCATTTCAAAAGTATTCAGTGTCCACTCAAGTCTGTTCCCACTGATTTAGCAGGGATGTTAATAAGAGAGCTAATAAGAATTTTTGAGGGCTGGCATATGCTCCAGGAAAGTTAGACTTTACACTACCTTGGAGGAAGTGCATATTAGCTTTTTTTCTAAGGGGTTCAAAGCAGACATAGATTCTGGCTTCTTTTTATTCTACTCCCCACTACACACGTATCAATGAGCTTTTCATGTTGTGACAGTTCAGCATCCTTTCTGTGCAAAGGGCAACATGTGACAAGTGCTGCCTCCACCCTGCTCTCTGTCCTCCATTTCCCATTTCACTGGGAGATGCTGAACAATACGCTCCAGTGGCTTTTGTGTCCTGATTCCTAGAAGAAAGCATCCTCCAGAGAGCAGCTCACTGGGCCTGAGACACGCAGGCACAGCGGCAGCTGCAGCCTACGTGAAGTGGGGGTGGTATAAATAGCTTGCAAGAGGAGAGGCAGGAAAAATTACATGGTGTGGTGCTATGGCCAGAGCTGCAGCATTCAGGTCCTGCAATTAGCTTTGTTTTAGCCAGCAGCAGAGTTATACTGGGTAGTCCTAAATTTGCCAGTTTTCCTTATTTGTTAAAATTCATGTTTTCTGAATCTTTTGAAGAAATTTTACTGTGATATCAATGACTGCGAGTTTTAGAGCTTTATCTTAGTCACTGACTTGCCAAAAAAAAAAAAAAAAGGAAAGAAAAAAAAAGCATACCTATTCCACAAGTCAGGGGCTCTGTCCTTCACTTTTTGGGCCAAGCTTCACTTTCTAGGCTGCTGGCAAGGGCCTTACTCTGTGCACCATCCCGCCTTTGCGAACCCTGCCTGCCTCCTTGCAGGACAGCCAGCTTCCAGAGGAGAGAGCTTCCTCCCTAATGCCCCTCCTTACCCTGCTGACTGACTGCCTTCCTCCATGCCACGGGAGCTGTGGGTCCAAACGCTGCCAGCTCAGATTAGACAAGACCCGAACCATCCCATTGACAGGGTGGAGGCTGTCACTTCTGGGCTGTTGTAGCCTGGCTAGAGGCTCCAGCAGGGCTGACCAAGGCCACTGCAGCCATGCCCATGTGCTGTTATGGCTGTGCTCTGGGCACATTAGAACATCAAGCCCAAGAGGACTGTGGCAAAGCAGTGCTGAAGCTTTAGGGGTAGGAAGCAGCTGTCTAACAGGCCCAATCTGAGCAGCTCTGGCTTCTATGTGGTGCTTGATTTATATGAGACGCAAACTTCACACGTGACCAAGAGATCATAGAATAATTTGGGTTGGAAGAGCCCTCCAAAGATCAACTAGTCCAACCCCCCTGCAGTGAGCAGGGACATCTCCAACATGACCAGGTTGCTCAGAACTGTGTCCAACCTGACTTTGAATGATTCCAGGCATGGAGCTTCTACCACCTCTCTGGGCAACCTTTGCCAGTGTTTCACCACCTTCATTGTAAATGTCTTCCTTATATCTAGTCTGAATCTGCCCTCTTTAGTTTAAAAACATTACCCCTTGTCCTATCTCTACAGGCCCTGCCAAAAAGTTTGTCCCCATTTTTCTTTTAAGTCCTCTTCAGGAAGGCTGCTATGAGATCTCCCCGTAGCCTTCTTTCTCCAGGCTGCACAAGCCCAACTCTCTCAGTCTGTATTCATAGGAGAGGTGCCCCAGCCCTCTGATCATCTTTGTGGCCCTCCTCTGGACCTGCTCCAGCAGGTCTGTGTCCTTATGTTGCAGCCCTCAGAACTGGACACAATACTGCAGGTGGGGTCTCATCAGAGTGCTGAGAAGAAAAGCTTAAATTTAATTAGTCCTATAGGATGGAAGAGTGCCACACCTGGTGGAGTGTAAATTCACCGTGTAGCTTGCTAGTGAAAAGTCCCTCAGAGCAGAGATCAGAGTAATCAGCCCTTCTGATAAATAGAGTGAGCTTCAAGAGGGAGCAAGGGACTTGCTCCCCACTTGCATGGAGCATGCAAAGTTGCATTACTGATAGTCATCCATTATTGCAAGCAGTTACTGCTAGGCATCAGATGCTTTCTGCAATGGCTGACATGAATGGAGGCCCTAAATATGCATGTTGCCCTCTCTGCTGACAGCTGAGTCTCTGATGTAGTGAAATGCAGATCATCTGCCAAAGGAGCAAGTGTTCCTCAATAAATTAGCATCCACCCAGGAAATGAGTTTGGACCCCTCAACCAGCTGAGAGACCAGCAAAGGGACACAGGGCTATCCATGCCTCACTTCACAAGCCTGCAGAAGGCTGCTGAAAGCCAAGACCATATTGCATGCATGAAGTGCACAGGGGAGCCCTGTGGGCTTTGTCCATGACTAGATGATCTTTCGAGGTCCCTTCCAACCCCTATGATTCTATGATTCTATGTTCAGGTCCTTTGTGGCAGCCTGGGACTTGTTCATGGCAGTTCCCAGCTGACCACAGGGAGCAAAAGACCACCTCAAACTATGGGAAGAGAAAGGGAAAGGGGAAGGAAAAGGGAAAGGGAGAAAAAAACCCTAATCCTACGTAGTAGTTTCCATCAACCTAGGCTGGAAAACACAATTCCTCCTGCACGTCATGAAAAGCCCACAGGTATTAGCAAGCACACTGCTGGGAGCAAACCCAGCCTCTCCACATGCTGTCACTTGCTGGTGCCACACTCCTCTGCATCGCTGGAGGATGGGAATAACAGAGAAACAAACTCCCCCGTATCCGAGGTCTGCACTGAGAGGCTGAGCAATCCCTCCTTGGCCCCACAGGTGATCAGCAGACGCCGTGATGCAGATTCAGGGCGGTTCAAGAGGGTGCAGGCAAGATCTGCAGAGACTTACGTTCCTCTTTTTCAGCCAGTCCGCCCCTGAAGTCGGAAACCGGGTGCTGAAGGAGACCTGGGGATACCGCATCCCTTTTGTCCATTGCGGGGCAGCACTGCCTTTCCCTTGCTGGAGCGAGCAGCGGGGGCCCCGCAGCAACAGGCTCCGCAGCCCTGCCGGGGAACCGGCCGTGCCCGCAGGTTTGCGTCTGCCTTTGCAGGACCTGCCGTCCCGGCCACAGCTCAGGTGGCAGCCCTGGCCGGGCAGCCGCCTTCCCTGGCTTGGTGGGAACACTCATTAGCAGGGAGAGGAGGAAACTCACTGAATTTTAATCACATTTTGGCTGCCAGGGCCAAGGCCAGGAAAATACTAGTTTACATGATTAGAAACAAGACGTGTTATGTGTACACAGTCCCACCAGCAATTAGTGCCTGAGCGTTGCAGGCAATAACCTGCTGGCTGAACACAACTCCGAGCCCTTGGCTGTGATCTTCTGGTGTGACTTTACCTTCAGAACTCGGACGTTCCCAGGGCTCACACGAGGGAGTGGCACCTCAGCCAGATTCCTGTTTGACCAGGAAAATGCGCTGGGGAGCTAACAAGCCCTTAGCAGTAAATGGAGCTAGAAGAAAGAGAGTGCCTATGTACACCGGCAGAGCTATGTCTGGTGAGGGACATTTTTAGCTCTCCATCAGGAGCAACTACGTGGGCGTCCACGAGCTACAGTGCTTCAGAGTAAACCAAAGTTCTTCATGTCTGCTCAATAAGGCACAGAG